>NC_142873.1:27535833-27838863 GCF_051225735.1 Oryctolagus cuniculus
AAACAAAACAAAACCTTTATACCCTTAACATGCTTTGGAACTTTTTCCTATTAAAAGTATGTTTTTATTATTAAGTTCACATGGCAGGTTAAGCTACAATCACCCTTGACTTCCAAGATTTTCCTTCGACATAATTATTGCCTTTAGTTTGCATTTATCCTTTTGGGCCTTTATCTATATGCATTAAATACATTTTTACAAAGATAAACTGATGAAAAAACGCAGTATTATTTTAGGGGTGTTTATTTTAGAAATATATTATGCAAATTGTTTTCAGTTAAAAGTTCTCTGTAGTTCATTTTAATGAAAACTGTCGCATTCATAGTACCTAATTAAATATAACTAAATATAAAGGATATACAGTGGGTTTTTGTATTAGCCTAGTTCTTCCTAAAGAATTGATAATTAAGGCTGGCGCTGTGGCACAAAGGATTAAGCTTGCCACTTGTGAACCTGTATCTCATATCAGAACTCTGGTTTGAGTCCCATTTGGAGTTCTGGCTGTTCTGCTTCCCATCCAGTTTCCTGCTAATGCATTTGGGAAAGCAACAGAAGATTGTCTAATTGTTTGGGACCCTGCCACCCACATGAGAAATGGGGATGGAGTTCCCAGAGTTCTGACTTTGGCCTGGCCCAGCCCCGACCCTTATAGCCAATTGGGGGAGTGAACCAGTGAATGGAAGATCTTCCTGTTTGTCTCTCCCTCTCTCTCTGTCACTCTGCCTTTCAATTAATCTTAACAAAAAATAATTGGCAATAAACCCTTAACCAGTGGGGCCAAGAAGCCTATTTATTATATCTAAATCCTGAACAGTATAGATACTAGAGAAGATTTAGAGTCTGGAAAAGAAATCAGAGAGTCCAAGAAAAAGTGATACTTGGAAACTGACAGGTGATTTTTCTCTCTCTTTTTTTAAAGATTTATTTATTTATTTGGAAGTCAGAGTTAGAATGAGAGAGAGAGAGAGAGAGAGAGAGAGAGAAAGGATTTTTCATCTGCTGGTTCACTCCCCTGATGCTGGCCAGACTGAAGCCAGGAGCCAGGAGCTTTATCTTGGTCTACCACATGGGTGCAGGGGCTCAAGTACTTACACCATTCTCTGTCTCTTTCCCAGGTCATTAGCAGAGAGCTAGATTGGAAGTGGAGTAGTTGGGACATGAATGGGATGTCATTGTCACAGGTGGCTGCTTTACCTGCTACACCATAATGCTGTCCCTAAGAAAGTTTTTATTTCATATTAATCTATAGAGAAAATAAAGCAGTGTAATAATGTTCTTTGGCTGTAAGCAACAGAAATCAATTTGACTAACTTAAGAGAGAAAGTTATTTATTGGAGGGATACTGGATTGCCTGTAGCATGATGGAAAGCTAGAGTATTAGGCCTGGGAACCCTGGTGGGCTCAGTGTGGCTGCTGGAATAGAGGTCTTCAAATATTTCCAATCCTTTTAGTCAATGCACAAAATCCTGAAAGAAAAAACAATTCATTATTCAGGTTTGTGTCATTATTATACCTCTTAGCTTGGGGGAGACGGGAGCAAAGGGAAAGGGGGAGGCAAAGAGGAGAGGGGACAGGGGAAAGAGAGTGAGAGAAAAAGAATAGTGTGATGGAGTAGGATGGCAAGGGACCCTCAAGTCTCATCAAGACTACACATGAGGGGCTGGTGCTGTGGTGTAGTGGGAAAAGCTACTGCCTGCGGTAAAGGCATCCCATATGGGTGCCAGTTCAACCCAGCTCTGCTGCTATGATCCAGCTCTCTGCTATGGCCTGGGAAAGCAGTAGAAGGTGGTCCAAGTGCTTGGGCCCCTGCACCCACGTGGGAGACCCTGGAGGACCGTTTCGGCCATCTGGGGCGTGAACCAACGGATGGAAGACCTTTCTCTCTCTCTCTGCCTCTCTGTAACTCTGCCTTTCAAATAAAATAAGTAAATTAAAAAAAATTCTACGCATGATGGGGAAGACCCTCTCTCTGTGTGGAGCAGTTAAAATTTCCAGTTGTCACAGCAGAGCCTGTATGCTCTTCAGCACAGTTTTTCAGATAGTCAGAATGCTCACCATGTGCTGGCCTCACGCAGTTGTGACCATTTTCCTAGCAGAAGGCGCTTAGTAAAAAGTGCCCACATATCCACTGCTCACTAACGATCTATTCAGCTATTCAACCTACATGTAGTTGACCTTGACCATGTGTTAGGTGCTGCTGTAGTAGGTGATTGTGGCCAATGGTATCCACATGCTGCCATGATGAACGTTACACACTGGCAGCTCAGATAGAGGATTTTTAAAGAGTAAATATGAGGGTTCTTTAAAAAATTTATGGAAAATGGAATTAAAAGATATTTATTGCAAAAATTTCAAAAAGCATGCATAATATAAAATTTCTGTGAATGTTTAAAAAGATTTAATATGTATGCATTTCAAAGTGTTTTTTAATAAAAATAAACTTATGTTTTAATTGCATTTTCCACAGAATTTTTTTATTAGACAGGCAGAGTTAGACACCCCCACAAATGGCTGCTATAGCCAGAGCACTGTGCTGATCCGAAGCCAGGACCCAGGTGCTTCCTCCTGGTTTCCCATGCGGGTGCAGGGCCCAAGAACTTGGGTCATCCTCCACTGCCTTCCCGGACCACAGCAGAGAGCTGGACTGGAAGAGGAGCAACCGGGACTAGAACCTAGCGCCCATATGGGATGCCAGCACTGCAGGCGGAGAATTAACCAAGTGAGCCACAGCGCCGGCCCCAAGAATTTCTTAAGTACTCTTGCAGACCCATGTGACACTGTTAGGTAGGAAATCAGGTAAGGAGAAATGGGCCTGATTTAGAAACTGTGATCAGAAATGATTTCTCTATGGAGGGTACATTTCAGTGGAGAATTAAATGACATAATAGGTCATGGCAAACCAAATCTAAGGAGTCTTCCATGTGGAGGAAACAGTGAGTGTAACGGTGGGGAGGAGGAGAAAGCTTGGCATTGGTTAAGTCACTGAAGCAAGGAAGAGAGACTTGGAGATGGGAAGGAGACACAGTCAGAGCATTAAATTGGTCACCAGGACTTAGAAGAAGTCTGAGGGGCTGGCATTGTGGTGTAGTGGGTAAAGGCACTGCCTACAATGCTGGCATCCCCTGTGGGCACCAGTTCAAGACCCGGCTACTTCACTTCCAGTCCAGGTTCCTGCTAATGCACCTGGGAAAGCAGTGGATGCGCTTGAGCCCCTGCACCCATGTGGGAGACCTGGAGGAAGCTCCAGTCTCCTGGCATCGGCCTGGCATAGCCCCAGCCACTGAGGACATTTAGGAAGTGAATTAGGGATGGGAGATCTATCTTTCTCTCTGCTCTTCCCTCTCTTTCTGTAACTCTGCCTTTCAAATAAATAAAAAGTAAGTACAAAATAAAAAGAGAGAGAGAGAGATCTTTCATCTGCTGGTTCATTTCCCAGATGGCCACAGGGCTGGGCCAGGTCTAAGTCGGGAACCAGGAAATCCATCCTGTATCTCGCATGAGTGACCGGATCTCAAGCACTTGGCCCATCATTCTCTGCCTCCCAAGGTGTATTAGCAGGAAGCTGGATCAGAAGCAGAGTAGCTGGGACTTGGACTGGCACTTTATTATGGGATGCCAGCATCAAAAGTGGCAGCTTTACCTCCTGCACAGCAGTCCCAGCCCTGGGAAGCATATGTGTTTTGGCAGTTGAAGGATATAGATCTCCAGGGCCACGGATGGGAGCAGTCTTCTCCATAAGTCTGAGTGAGACGAAGGATGGGAGCATGGACTGAGATCATGGCTGTGCAGGCCTCAAGATATCAGCTTCGAGGAGAGCGCTGGGCCTAGCTGTTAAGCCGCTGGTGTTGGAATACCTGCTCTCATATCAGAGTGTGTAGGTTTGAGTTCCAGCTCTGCTCTCAATCCCAGGTTCCTGCTGGTGATACCCTGCAAGGCAGTAGGTCTCAAGTCTTTGGGTCCCTGCCACTCATGCAGGAGGCCTGTACTGAGTTCCTGGCTCCTGGCTCTGGCCCAGCCCAGCCCTAGTCATTGTGGGAATTTGTAATAGTGAATGAGAAGACAGGAATTTGCCCTCTCTACCTCTCATATAAATAAAAAAAATAAATTTTAAAAACAGAAATAAGTATTTTCATTCATCCATTATGAAGTCTACAGATGCTGTTGGTGTATGCTGTTGGGGACAGTTGAGTGAAAGAAAGGAAACAAGGATATCTTCTGAATGCTTTGTTTGAGAAACAGCAAGTGAAATGGCAATGATGGGGGGAGAAGCAGGCTTTTGGTGTGGGAAAAAGAGGTCTGTTTTGGCTACATTGAATTTGATGTGACTATTGGACAACAAGGGGAACTGTTGAGTAGGCTCTTGGGTATACAAATCTAGGTTTCTGAGAAGAAATAAATCCTTGAGCCATCACTGTATGTCTGGTAATTAAAACAGTAGGTAAGTCAGTTAAAATGTGTAGGTACAGAGAGAAGAGGGCTGTGAAACCCTCCCCCCACTGAGTATGAGAAGAAAGAAACAGCAAAGAAAGGGGAAATGGGCTTTCTACACTTGAGGTGGGAGAAATATGAAATAGAAACCTGGTTGAAAAGGCGAATGAATTTCCTAGATTATGAACTGAAGTTTCTCCATGATGCTAAAAATCCCATTGAGACCTGTGGCCATAATTTTCAATTATTTTCTACATTTGAGAGAGAGAGAGAGAGAGAGAGGGAGATGCAAGGTGCTCTGTGAATAGGACATAGTAGAGACTCAAGAATGAGAAATGACACTCTTGGTAAGGGATACTAAAGCTGGTGTCCACAAATGTGTCTGAAACGTGTTGAATTTTATAGGCAAGAGTAAATTCTTGTTTTGGGATATTGTAGAGCTCCAGAGCTTTAGGCCGCAGGCCTCTTTTCTCAGTGATGTGACATGTTCTCAATTTTTTGTGTCTTTTCATGTAGCTAAAATGCTGCACATTGCTGCTGAGAAGGAGGAAGATTTATGTGCATTGTCCTGCTTTTCCCTGCTCATGAGAGAAGCAGTGATTGCAGGAAATTCTGGAAAGGCTGATTGACCCGAGTCAGCCTACTGCAGGTTGCTAAATGGAAGGAGGACAAGTGGAAAACTATACTGGCACCAAAATGTGAAGAGCAGCAGTGCTGACAGAGCTACTGCATGGCTGGCTGAAGGGATAGACGATGTACATTGGGCATTAGCACTTGATCCTGGATCTGCAGTCTGAGGATGTCCACACTGAACTCATTGTCCACGATTATTAACAGTTACCTGCTTAATGGTAGGGCTTGGACTTCCTCCACTTGATCAATGTTGTTTTCTGCAAATAAATTCAAACAGGGCTGGTCACACAGTAAGCAGATCCCCCTTCACACATGTCTGAACATTGTCTAATCCTAACACAGGCACATCAACTGTCTTTCTCTGAATCAGTCCAGAATCCTGTCAGTCCATAATCCTGGGACAGGAATATTCCAAGAGGTCTGAGGTCATGTCTTAGAGGTCTTTCAATTGAGCTATCACTAAGTCATCATTCCAATATTGGCTGGGAGACTGCCCATACAGGGGGTTAACCTGACTGCTGGCAGGTGGGGCAGGAGCCCCAGGCATACCCCCCACCCCCCGCCAATCAGATAAGCTGCTCCCAGGTGTGGCCCAGGCCCACCTGGGAAGCTACTAGGTTATGTGGCCTTCAAGTTGATTGGAGAAGCATAGCGGTGCCAATATCAGCTTCATCCTATAGAATTAGTGTTGCCCTGAATTAGCTACACCCCTTCAGCCTGCCCCCCCCTTTTTTTTGACAGGCAGAGTGGACAGTGAGAGAGAGAGAGACAGAGAGGAAGGTCTTCCTTTTCCGTTGGTTCACCCCCACAATGGCCGCTGTGGCCAGAACGCTGTGGCTGGCACACCGCACTGATCCGAAGCCAGGAGCCAGGTGCTTCTCCTAGTCTCCCATGAGGGTGCAGGGCCCAAGCACTCGGGCCATCCTCCACTGCACTCCCTGGCCACAGCAGAGAGCTGGCCTGGAAGAGGAGCAACAGGGACAGAATCCGGTGCCCCA
Organism: Oryctolagus cuniculus; assembly: GCF_051225735.1. NCBI lineage: Eukaryota > Metazoa > Chordata > Mammalia > Lagomorpha > Leporidae > Oryctolagus > Oryctolagus cuniculus. The sequence goes on from NC_142873.1 coordinate 27,541,893, forward strand.
ACCGGGACTAGAACCCGGTGTGCCGGTGCTGCAGGCGGAGGATTAGCCTAGTGAGCTGCGGCGCCAGCTCTGCCTGCCCTTTAAAAAGTGTGAGTGATCATTAATAAAATGGACATGTTCACCCAAACTTGTCTCCGGTGCTTCTTGTCAAGGAACACCGTCTCCCTACAATCCCACAGTGTGCGGGCCTCGCAGGATGAGCCTGCACATTATGCTTTGTCCTGGGTCTATACAAAGGCTGAGTAAAATGGTTTCCCAGAGACTCCTGGGTACCAGTCTGACTGCTTTCTAGGGGGGCAGAGTGTAGTGTTGAATCTTCTCTCATCAAATACCCAGTCTGTTTCTGAATTACAGGATTTTATACACTGGGGTTAGATGGTGAAGTCCACAAATCCTGGTATCAAAATAAATCTTTGCAGCTGCACAGAAACATTGGCTACTTATGGAATCTCTGGGTGACAACCCTCAGGCTTGTTGCCTGTCTGCCTGGTGAAATTAAGAGACAGACAATGGGACCAGGCTCAGTGAAAGGGGAAACATCTTTGACAGAAATGGAGACTAGCTTGCCACTAGCTCTGGCAGGCATAAACTATCAGAGGACGCAGTTGGTGAATGAAAATTATGAGCAACATAGCAGGTGGCCACAGACATAATTCAAACAAGGATGCATTGCAGACAGCTCCTGGGCATGTACTACATATGCCGGTGTGAATTTATCACACCTGCTCTGAATCAAATGACCTGACAACGCAACCAAAGTGCCAAGGGCATATCCAACAATAGGAAGACAACAAAGCTGGCTGTTCCATCCCAAGTCTGTACTACAAACTAGATTTTGGGGTCATATGCAATCAACATTTATGGGTCCATCCCATTTCAGTGACATCTCTTAGTTCCCAAGGAAGCGAATGGTGCAAGGATATTGCTGGCTATCAGTGGCAGCCTTACCACTTGTCACAATGGGGTATTCACTGCCTACATCAACCGCCAAAAGCTACTTCTATTTATTCGATGAGTGTGAGGCTCCTGTGTTCAGCTGATAGAAATTAGATGCTGGGGTAGGCACTGTGGCATAGTGGGCTAAGCCTCTGCCTACAGAGCTGGCGTCCCATATGGGCGGCGGTTGTAGTCCTGGCTGCTCCTCTTCCTATCCAACTCTCTGTTATGGCCTGGAAAAGCAGTAAAAGATGGCCCAAGTACTTGGGCACCAGCACTGGCATGGGAGACCTGGAAGAGCTCCTTGCTCCTGGCTTTGGATCAGCCCAACTCCGGCAGTTTAGACCATCTGGGGAGTGAACCAGTGGATGGAACACCTCTCTCTCTCTTTATCTCCCTCTGTCTTTAATTTTAACTCTGAAAGGAAGAGATACAGAGAGTCAGAAGCAGAGAGAGAGAGAGGTCTTCCATTCGCTGGTTTACTCCCCAGATGGCTACAATGGCCGGAGGTGGGCTGATCTGACGCCAGGAGCCAGGAGCTTCCTCCAGGTCTCCCACACAGGTGTAGCGGCCCAAGGACTTGGGCTGTCTTCTACTGCTTTCCCAGGCCATAGCAGAGAGCTGGATCAGAAGTAGAGCAGCCAGGGCTGGCATTGCAGGTAGTGGCTTTACTCACTATGCCACAACACTGGTTCCAATAAATAAAAGCTTAACAAAAGAAATCAGACTGCCCAGGAAGGATTGGAGGCACAAAGTATCTAGCCAAGGAGTCCCATAGGACTTTGGGATCTTCCACTGGAGGAAGCTTTGGGCTGAGCCCAGTGAAGTAGCAAGGAGCATGGGTCAGATGCTACAGCACCGTAGTTTGATTTGATGGTATACATAGAGGTGGTCTCTTAGAGCAAATGTGAGAACTCATTTTATGAAGTAAATGCCATATTCTTTTGTATGCAACAGAGTGTGACTGGCATGGTGTAGTGAGAGGAAAATTGCAGACTGAAGAGTGTAGAGAGGAGAGGGGATGTACACAGAGAGAGGATTAGGTGCTCAGTGAATTGGCCAATTTTTCTGCCATTTAAGCATCGATACTGGGTATGTAATCTAGTGCAATCATAGTTTAAAGTAGATTCTATCATAATGGGTTTATCCCTTTTTCTTAAATGACATTGAATTTTTCATGTAGTAAGCAATGAAATACACATTTGAGACGTTATGTTATCCTAGATATATTGTACTATTAAGTTCTCTTTCCCTCAGGATTGTGACATGATATAATATTGTTTTTTTTTGTCTTCCTAATTTTCTTGTTGTGGGTTCCTTGACAACATGCTAATGCCAAACAGGCATAAAACTCCTCACTTTGGGCTTATAATAATAACAGAGAAGTTCAGGTATTTTTAGTTAATCTGTAAGGTTGATTATATTCCAAGTTGACTGATTTTATGGACTAAACTTGAGATGTTAATACAAAATGGCAAAATACACAAATACCACGAAGAAAATACAGAACAGTTTTTTTCAAGAGGATATTTTGTGTTTGGCTAAGTGGATGAAATAGGTAGGTTCAGGGGCTGGCACTGTGGCATAGTAGATAAAGCCCCTGCCTGCAGTGCCAGCATCCCATATGGACACTGGTTCTAATCCCGGGTACACCACTTCTGATCCAGCTCTCTGCCATGGCCTGGGAAAACAGTAGAAGATGGCCCAAGACCTAGGACCCCTGCACACATGTGGGAGACCCAAAAGAAGCTCCTGGCTCCTGGCTTCGGATTGGCACAACTCCAGCTGTTGCAGCCATCTGGGGAGCGAACCAGCAGATGGAAGATCTCTCTCTCTCTCTCTCTCTCTCTGCCTCTCCTTCTCTCTCTATCTCTGACTTTCAAGTAAATAAATAAATCTTAAAAAAAAAAGAAATAGGTAGGTCCAGCACTTTTTGGTGATGCCTGGATATGAGTTCTACAGATGTCACCACTGAATTAACAGCCTATGCTTTTTCCAAATTACCTGGGGGCAAATCGATCTCCTTTCATCTCTTCGGGATCATTTTTGTTTTCTGCAAATAAATTGAGAAGACCAGTGACATACACTGTATCCCACTTTATACATGCCAAACACTGTACCTCAATTTTGCACAGGAGTGTCAATATACTTTGTGTAATAACAGGATACTGTGAGAGACATTCTCCAAGGCTCTGGCTGAGACTTGTGACAAGTTGCTGGGTTTGCTTGCCTGTGCCTTGTGGCAAATTACCCTGATAGGACAGATTATCACCACCATGTCCTCTGTCCCTGCACAGACCATCATGTAAATATACCTCTTTTTGCAACATCCTTGGGAATTGTTTTAAATATTTTGTAGAAGTATTGTTGCAATACTGACCTGTATCATCAGGTGTTGTTGTTCATGGTAAAAGAATTTATTCATAGAACTTGATGTATTCTATAACCCTTTGCATAAAAATGTGTTATGTGTGTTACAAAGAAACACTGGGCATTCATAGGGTGGGGAATTTCCAGGCCCCAACTTTGCTTCTTGGCAACATACAAGTAAGGTAGATGTAAGAAGTGTATAAGTCTTGATTTTGAGATGTCTGCTTAGCAAAGACAAACCAGTTTAATGGAGACAGAGAATGGGACTGAGCACAGCAAAGCCAGGCTCACTACCTTTCCAGACATATAGGAAAGGGTATCAATAGGTATAGAACTCCAGGGACAATATTTAGAAACAACAATTTTATCATTGCAAGTGACAAGAGACAAAAGTCTGACAGGTGGCTCCTGTGCAGGTCCTACAGAAATGGGTATCAGTTTGTCAGGCACAGGTTCTGATTCTTAAGGGGATTCACATAGGATCTACTTTTTTTAAGGAGACAAACAACCCTATCCCACACTTCTTCATACCTCAGGGGACTTCACAGTACATCCAAGTTAGCTTCTGTTGTGTTATAAAGGGAAATTCTCTCCACTGAAAATGTTCTAGTCTCAGTAACTTTCCTGTTGCCAAGTTCTACTTCCGGTACTGATCTGACATGGCACAGCAAGGGAATTGATCCTATTTTGAAATACATGAGTAACTGTCCCCACATTTGATTGCTACATCCACAAAAGAGATTCCTGAGTCCATTTTACAGATGACGAGGCAAAATCCATGAAGGATAAAGCAATTACCTGTCCAGGGTTTGTAATGATAGGACTGAGGACAGAGTTGGGAGTTTCCACTCTTTGTCCAGGGAGCTCTTTTCAGATGAGATTGGATGTATTCAGAGTGGTATGGCTGTAGACCAGGGCCTTTTTTCAATCTAAAAAGCTGCCATACAATCTCTTTTCTGTGTCCTTTGTAACTGAATAGACGTTGCCTCATGCTCCAAAGCCCAGGTGCATCAGAGAAGTGAGATTTGGACCTTCAAATCTGTGCATTTCTCAGCTCTGTTCCTACCCAGTAAGTCTTGATTATGTTCTGGCCACGGACATGTAGTAGAAAATGCCTTGTGCAGAGATGTGGAGACTGCAGTAAATTTGACACTTTCCATAATCAGAGCCTGTGGCCACCTTACCTGGGTCAAGCATCCTAACAAGGCGCTCTGTCATCCTGATTATCTCAGCTAGTCGTCGTTGGTAATCCTGCCCCTGGCGGTTGTTAGGGTCTTGCTGGGTGAGGAGCTTCTTGAGAAGATGAAGGAGTATCTGAGACATAACTCTCCCTTCTTGTAACTTCTGGTGTAACTGTCTCAGTTCTCGGTCCTGGTCTTGAATTAGGACATTGTGTTTCCTACGCAGGATAGTAGATAAAATTCAACAGTGGAAAGGGATGGGCAGTAAGTTCTCTGTGTTCAACAGATTTTGGTGACAATGCTCTCCTAGATCCTTCAACCAGCATCATTACTCATATTTTGGGAGATGCCTTTGTCAAAGAAAGGAAAAATAAGGGCCTTCTCTGTATTAGAGAGAGATCTTACAGAGTCCTTTGCATTTACCTCATTCACCTCATCTTGTTTTCTGTAAAAAAAAAAAAAAAAAAAAAAAAAAAAAAAAAAAAAGCCAAGAGTCTTCCTTTATCTCCTTCACAAAGATGCTACTTCAGTTCCTCATTTTGACTATGGGCACTCCCATGTAAGCAGACATAGTGCATTGTGCAGTGACTGGGCACAAATGCATACACAGAAATACGCCAGGCACAACTGGGGTTAATTGGAAAGAAGAAAGAATGAGAGATCGACAGGGCCAATCTAAGACAACATCCTGTTAGGAGGTGATTGTGATACAGTAAATGAGAATTGGTTTTAACATGAATGAATTGAAAACCCGGTGTTTGCCACCTCCACCACTTAAAAGACCCAAAGCAGCCACAGCTTGAGGCGAATGCCAAAGGAAGCACACCTGAACACAGTAAAGGAGCAGTGGGGACATAAGACACCAAGACCAGGCACAGCAGCACAGAAGGAGGAAGAAAACCAACCAGCAGCTGGATTCCTAGCTCCATGGCTGAAGCGAGTCCTTGTTGCAGGGGGAAAGGGTAAGTAGGAGAGTGCAAGCAGAATCCATGTGCATGGAAAACTTATGTGGGCGAGCCCTACTAGAGAGGAATCTAGTCACCACAGACCAGAAGCTCAATAAGCAGAGCTCCTTGGAGACATCACAGGCACAGTGTCCTCTCCCCTCAACCCTGAGAGCACAGGCTGTGAAGTGTGGAACCATCTTGAGACAGGTGTCACCATCAGAAGCCATTCAGTCTAAGAGATAAAAGCCCTTGTATATGTCCTTTCCAGGTGCCCCATGGACATTCTGTAGTCTACCAAGGAAGACTGAGCCTTACAGGTCCAGGTGTCCCAACAGAGCAAGAGATGACCCCCATATCTTGCCCACACAGTGCTCTGCATCTCGAGGGAGAGTGGGAGCAGGGCAGCTGCTGGATCCCTAGAAGTAGGACTGCCCCATCAGATTTGAGATTCATCATCCTCCCCACTGCCTCCCTTCTCCTGCCCATGTGAAACATGGCTTGTTGCTGCTGGAACCTGTGCAGAGTGGGATTTGGCCACGGTTTTTATAGCTCCACCTGATCTGCCCCTACCTAGGTTCAGAGTTATCTGGGCACTAAGGACGGTTCCTGCAGTAGTGTCTGAGTGTGCACTCAGGAATGTGCTCAGGCTCTGGACAGTGCATATACGAGAAGGTGAACACATTCTGGACAGTGTGCTCACTGGACAGTATCCCTATCCTGCTCTCAACACCAGCACAGCAAAAGATCAAGCTCTGTACCCCTCAGAGCAATAGGCCCCTCATTGACAGTAGCTGGAGTTTCTGTGCCTTGACTATCTGAGCCATCATTCTGGGCTCTTGCCCCGCCCATAATCAGCTGCCTAGGCTTTCCAGTCTGGAGCAGCCTATCATTTAGTATTCTTTCTTGGGGCTGTAGGCCAGGATTTCTGTGCCCTTCCTGGGACAAGAACAGGGATTGGAGCTCCAGTACCTCCCCTGGAAGCCACCAGATTTCTGTGGCCCTTCAAGGTTAGTGTTCTGCTTGTTGCTCCTGACTCTAGTCCCACTTTCAGGAAATGGCTAGGGACCTGTGTGAGAAAGATTCCAGCAACTGCCCTGGGCTCCAGGAGCACCCCAGGTCCCTATTACTGCTACCATCAACTCTAACAAAGAAAAGTACATGGAGACTATATGTGGAGGCTAACCAGGACTAAAATCAAAATAGATTTCAAGACAAAGACTGTTAAAAGACAAAGAAGGACACTATATGATGATAAATTCAGCAAGATGACATGACCATTTATATGTATATGCACCTGATGCTGGGGCACCTGATTTTTATAAAATAAATGTTAGTAGATCAAAGTGAGACATAAGCTCCAATACAATAATACTGGAAGACTTCAACATTCTACTTTCATCAGTGGGAAGATCAACCATACCAACAAAATTTAGCAAAACAATGCAATTTAATGTATATTACAGACTTGATAGATATTTGTATATCATTCCATTCCATGGCTGCAGAATACACATTATTTTCATTAGCATGTGGAACATTCTCTAGCATAGACCATACACTAGGGAACAAAATAAGTCATAACAAAATAAAAAAATTGAAATCATTTCATGTATCTTTTCTGATGACAAGAGAGTAAAACTGGAAATTAACAATAAAAGAAGCTCTAGAAATTGTACAATGTTTGGAGACTGAATAACATGCTCCTGGAAATTAAAAAATTTCTTGAAACTCATGAAAATAGAAGCACAATATCAAAATAAAACACAATATCAAAATAAAACAATATATCAAAACACAATACATCAAAAGCCATTCTAAGATGAAATTTTATAACAATAAGTTCCTACACCAAAAAACCCAGACACATCAAATAAATAATCACTAATATGTCTCAAGGACCTAGAAAAGCAAGAACATATCAAGCCCAAAATTAGTGGAAGAAAAGAATAAAAATCAGAGAAGAAATAAACAAATAAAAGTTTAAAAATACAAAATGTTAATGAGATGAAGATTAGGTTTTCTGAAAAGATAAGCAAAGTTGAAAAATCATTCTAAGAAAAAGAGAAGACCCAAATCAGTAAGATCAGAGATGAAAAAGAGATACAACTAATACTGCAGAAATTAAAAGAATTATTAGGAACAACTATATACCAACTAGAATAAATGGAGCAATTTCTGGAATCTTATAAGTCACCAAAATTGAATCTTGAAGACATAGAAAACCAGAGATGAATAACCAGTGACAAGATTGAATCAGTATTAAAGAACTTTGCAATAATGAAAAGTATAGGACAAGAATGTTTCAATGCTGAGTTCTAACAAACTTTTAGGGAAGAACTAATACCATTTTTTCACAAACTATTGCAAACAATTGAAAATAAGGGAATCTCTCTAAACTTATTCTATGAGGTCATAATTATGTTAATTTCAAAACCAGATGAGGATAAAACAGAAAATGAAAACTACATATAAATATCCCTGATAAATATAGATGCAAAAATCCTTAACAAAACATTAGCAAATCAAATCCAACAAGATAAAAAAGGTCATTTGCCCTGATCAAGTGGGTTTTCTACAAATGATGCAGGGATGGTTCAACATATGAAAATAAATACATGCAAAAAATACATCACATCAATAGAATGAAGAATGAAAACCATAAGGTCATCTCAATAGGTGCTTAGGAAGAATTTGATAAAATACAGCACTCATTCATTATGAAAACCATACAAATTATGTATGGAAGGAACACACTTCAGCATAATAAAGATGTGTGTGAGAGACTCATGGTCAACATCATATCAAATGAGAAAAGCTGGAAGCCTTTCCATTAAGATCTAGAACCTGACAAAGATGTCTACTTTCACTCTTATATTAAATATAGTTCTGGAAGTTTTATGCAGATACAATAGGAAAGAGAAAAAATAAAAGGCATACAAGTTTAAAAAAGGAGAAAGTCAAATTATGCTTGTTTTCAGATGATGCGATTTTTTTATAAAGGAGTAGCCAAAAGACTCCACCAAGAGACTACTAGGACTGATAAATGAATTCAGTGAGGTTGTAGGATACAAAATCAACACATAAATAATCAGTGGCACCAGCAACTATTTTCCTGAGAAGAATTTATAAGAGCAATCCCATTCATAACAGCTACAAAAATATTAAATGCTTTAGGATAAATTTAACTGAGGATGTGAGAGACATCTAAAATTGAAATTACAAGACAATAATGAGAGAAATTTAAGAAGACACACAAAAATGGAAAGACTTCTGATCTCATAGATTGGGAGAATTGATATTATCAAAATATCCATCCCATCCCAAATGATATACAGAATCAATGCAATTCCCATCAATGACATTCTTCAAAGAATCAGAAAAACCAATCTCAAAATAAATATGAAAACACAAAAGATTACAAATAACCAAAAAAATTTGCACAATAAAATTAAATCTGGTGTCATTACATTACCAGATTTCAAAACATATTATAGGGTTACTGTAACCAAAATGTCATGATACTGGGATAAAGATGGACACAGAGACCATTGGAAAAGAATAAAAAACCCAGAAATAAGTCCATGCATCTGAGACCAACTAATCTTTGACAAAAATGTTAAAAACACTGAGGAAGGACAACCTCTTCAATAAATGGTATTGGGAAGGTTGGGTTTCAACCTGCAGAAGTTTGAAACAAGACCCATAACTTACACCCCCAAAGCAACTCAGAATGGATCAAAGATCTAAAGATAGAGTCCTGAGACTATGAAGCTGCTGCAGGAAAACTTGAGAAAAATACTCCAAGACTTGGGCATGGGTATGACAATAAGACCCCCAAAGCAAAGCCAATTAAAGGAAAAATAGGCAAATGGAATTATCTCAAACTAAAAAATTTCTACACAGCAAAGGAAGCAATCAACAGAGTGAAGACCCAACTGACAAAATGGGAAAGAATATTTGCAAACTATGAATCTGCTAAAGGATTAATACTCAGAATATATAAGGAGCTCAAGAAATCCAACAACAACAAAACAATCAAGTTAAGAGATGAGCAAAGGATCTGAATAGACATCTTTCAAAAGAAGATATACAAATGGCCAAAAATACTTGAAAAGAATGCTCAGTCACTGGTCACCAGGGAAATGTAAACAAATGCCACAATGAGGTATCATCTCATTCCAGTTAGAGTGGCTAAAATAAAAACATAACAAATGCTGGCAAGGTTGAAGAGAAAAGAGGACACTAATACACTGCTGGTGGGAGTGCAGACTAATATAGCCATTATAGTAAACAGTATGGACATTCCTCAAAAAACTAAAAATGAATGTACCATATTACCAGCTATCCTATTTTTAGGAATATACCTAAAGGAAATTAAGTAAGAATACGAAAGAGTATATAATGCAATATGCATTGGAATATGACTTAACCATAAAAAGAATAAAATCCTGACATTTGAAACAAAAATAGATGGGATTGGAGATCATTATGCTGAGTGAAAAACATCAGACAGAAAGACAAATACCAAATTTTCTCATATGTGGAAGTTAGTGTGTATGCATGTGTATGTAATATTCTTTGGTATGTAGATTTACAAAAATTGTCCTCACTAAATCAAACCCCTAACATAATAATACTAGTGTACAAAGAGTTGTTAAAAAAATGTAGTGATTACACAGCATTCTGAGAATACTAAATGTCACTGAATTCTTCACTTTCCTTTGATTTATTTCACATGAATTTCAACTCAATAAAATGCTGGTCTTAAAAATGGAAAATGAGGCTCTGAGTAATACCTGTGGGTCCTAACTTAGTATTTTCTTTGTTTTCTACTTGTTTCATAAATATTTGTGAGATATGTGTCCACCCTGTAAATTCTTGCCACTCTTCTGGCCCAGGTTAGCTCTCAGTTCTCCCAGCTGAGCTGCCCCACTTTAAAGATTCAGGCATCTTCCCACCTGCCTGCCCTGCACAGGGTCCCCTTACCTGAGGATCTCAGCAGGTGTAGGATTCTTTGCCACCTGCTCTTGCTCAGACTGTGGCCTCCTCAGCACGGACTCGATGAGTTCTTGACTCTCTTCACACTCTGAGGAAAGATAGCAATGCTGAACTCAGTTGACAGCTGGACATGTGTGGTCACTGCCTTCAGGGCATTAAAGTAGCCCAGGGAGAGGTTCTGTGTGGGAATTTTCATGTCTTCATTTTCCGCCTCTGAACTTCATGGCATCTATTAATCCTCATTTTAGAGGTGAGAAGAGTTCAAAGGCACATAGATTGACCTGACAAAGGTGATTTCAATGGAATTTGATTGATAGAATTCCCTTCCCCTGAGCTCTGACTGAATCATGAGCCACTGTAATTTCTAAGCCTTAAGGCTTAGTCAAACCCTAACTGGAGCATGGAGTAGTGATATCTGTGTGGTTGGCAAGGTTCCCAGGAGGATGGGATTAATGGTTCCCTTGTGCTAGAAATTTCAAGGTTTCAAATGTTGGGAACCTTTAATCTTTAAAAAACCACATCTGCATAATTTGTGTAAAATATAATATACAACACTTTACAGGCCTCAAGGAAATATACACAAAGATTAATGAAGTTTCTTTTAAATTAGAAATAATAGAATGAGGAACTAATGGATTATGTTTACTCCTTGGACTTTTATAAGAAATGCTTCTTGTTTTTCATTACAACAATTTACAGAGGTAGGAACTGTGATGGTATCATATGAACAGACGAGGAAGCTAAGACTTAGGGAATATGGACAACTGGGACTGGAGACCAGGGGAGTGGCCCAGAGTCCCCTGAGCTACACTCTGTACTGTACTACCACAGCAAGATCTCAGCGGCTTTCTTTCTGTTCAGGAAGAAGAGCTTCTCCCTCACCAGGATAGTCCTTGTTCTTGACAATATTACAGATGGTACTGTCTCAGTGGACAGCAGACTCCTTCTTAGCTCTACCAAGGAGATCCTGTGTACTCTCACCACATTACCCGCAGTGTAACCAGACAGTGGTTTACCAATCAGAACTCAATAGAAGCTTGAACTGAGTGGAAGTTCATTAATTCCAGACGGGAGACTCAGTGATGTTACATGCCTGCAGCAGCTGATACAAGAGGGGCTAATAAAAGTGTTTAAGATTGATCCTGAGAAAAACAGGAGCTCCATGCCTGCACCAGGAATTAGTACATGACATTCCAGCTCTCATATCACCTTGCTGCAAACTTGGAAATGTTGCTACACTCTTTGAGTCTCAGTTTTCCATCTGCAGCAAATGGAAGGTAACTATTCACTTTCACCTTCCCAGGAATATGTAAGGAAGAAAGTAGTTTTGATAAAGGGAAGAGAAAACCAAGTATGGAGAGCATGTTGTTTCTCAGAGAGAAGATGCTTTGATGATGGTGATGTCCAGAACTTACTAAGTTTCTTCAACTGGTTGGCCAGGGAATAGGCCATGGCCTCATATATAAGATACTTCTCTTTGAGGTTTTGGAAGTCCTTTTGGTTCCTTGTCAGCTGGAAGTGCAAATCCTGGCTCATTTCTTGGAGATTTATTTTTGGATTAGATGAAGGGTAACGAGATCCTGCCATGCTGATGTTTGTGACAGCAGAGGTAGAACCAAGGACTGGGGAGAAAAAACCCAAACACATGATAGATTAAAACAAATGAAGTCAAATAGGTGTAATAAGGACAGGGGAATGACAATAACTGTCATTATTAACTTACTATTGAGAAACACTTTGATCCACACCTAAGTCCACCAACACTTGAAAGTCCTTAATCGCACAAACAAGGATAAAGGTGCCAGAGCCCAGAGCTGAAGGCACTGCCTATAGCTCAGACCCTGAAGGGAGTGAGGGAGGTAGGGTCCTGTGTACCTGGTAACAGTCTGCAGTTGCTATAACAGAATTGGAAGGTGGAGAATGTCTTGGAATCCTAAGAGCATCTGCCTTCCATTTGCCTAAGTCAAGCGATGCACAAGGCTTCCTGGTCCCTTCTGGAGGTCACCAATGATGGCGCCAACACATTCATCTCTCAGTCTCAATAGTTGTGGACCCTGATGCAGATAGCATAGGCATATTCCTTTCCTCAACATCTAAGCATGTTCCTCATTGTTCATTCTATATGTGGAGAAAAACATCAAGGCAGCAATAGTTTCCCAACAAGTTTTACTTTCTTCTAGGCTTTCAAGAAGTCACCCACGTTTTCTTTAACATTAAAACACAATTTCTTTAATATCTAATATTAAAATAATTCAAGGATTTTCTTCAAGTGAAAAAATATGTTAAGAAACAGAAGAGCATTTGGTATAATTGTTAAGATACTGCTTAGGACAACAGCATCCCATAATCGGAGAGCCTGAGATCGAGCCCTGGTTTCAAGTTGCCTAGGTCAGGTTGATGTCCAAGAACTCCTGGTTTCTTTTGTAGGTCACCACCCACTCAACTGCCAATCTCAATAGCATATTTCTCATTGTTCATTGTTTATGTAATGGAAACATCAAGGTAGAAACAGTTTCCTGGATTTTGTTTTCTTAGAGACTGTCAAGAAGTCACCCCCAAAGTTGTTAAAATAGATAACAAGGCTTTTCCACCCAAGAGAGATGCTGAATTTTAAGCATCCATGATGTTATTCTCTGGGTCTTCTGCAGTTTTTGTATATCCATTAAATGTATAGTATAGTATAGTATAGTATAACCAGAGTATAACACTAAGTGAATAAGTGACTCATTTAAAAATATTTTCTTTTCTGTCTTAATACACTTCTCGAAGCACTCAGTGTCTTTTCCCCCCAACAAGCCTACAAGGTGGCATTTCATGAACCTGAAGAGCAGACAGACACCCTCTAAGTTGGATGGTGTTGTTTTGTTTGTAACGTTACTGAACACTGCATTTCATACTTGTCACTTATGAGTTCAAGTTGCATGAGAGCTCTTCTCAAAATATCAAGGGATTAGAAGTTTGTATGTATTCACTGAATACATGTAGTGACCATAATTTTGGGTAGACTTGTAAACTTGATGCTGTGTTTCATGTTTCATTCAGTTCACCCACATGTTGAACAGAACACAACCCATCAGTGCTTTTATATGGGACATTGCTTCATAGATTTATTTTGTATTTGGTTGTTGAACTGTGATGAAATTTCACTAATGAACATGGTAAGAGCCAGATCAGGACTCTGGAGTGCTGGGCAATCCACAGTGCACATGTGCGGTAGAAGCTGGGACTGAGGTGAGAGGAACAGCCAGGCAGGAGAGAGTGAGCTCCTGAACTCCCTCCTCCCTTTCTTCTTCATCTTTTTTAATGAGGAAGTTGAAAATTTTATTATGCTTCTTATTTGCTGTAGAGCTGTTACTTCACTGTATACAACAGTACCAGAAAATGCAGTATATTGCACAATTAAGATAGTATTATTGTTTTTTTTTTTTTCTGGCACTGTACAACTAACAAAAACTGCTCTGCATTCCAGTTACTTCAAATGGAAAGATTATTACATATTTTGACCCCAATCCAGGGTTGAGTATAAGAAAGTTACAATATTATTTAAGGCTTGGGGCCGGCACTGTGGAGTAGCCAGTAAAACTTCCGTCTGCAGTGCCTGTATCCCATATGGGTGCCAATTCGAGACCCGGCTGCTTCACTTCCAATCCAGCTCTCTATGGTTTGGGAAAGCAGTAGAAGATGATTCAAGCCCTTGGGCTCCTGCACCCACATGGGGGACCTGGAGGAAGCTCCTCGCTCCTGCCTTCGGATCAGCACAGCTCTGGCCATTGTGGCCAAATGGGGAGTGAACCAGCGGATGGAAGACCACTCTGTCTAGAGAGACTCTCTCTGCCTCTACTTCTCTCTCTGTGTAACCCTGACTTTCAAATAAATAAATAAATCTTCAAAAAAATTGCATAAGGCTTAAGATAACAATGGTATCCTTGAATTACATTATTTGTATAACTAGTTTTTACCACAGATAACTTCATGTATTCTGAATACTAGTTCCTAGAGCTCAGTATAAAAATCATAAGGTACTGTGAAAAAAATGCATACTGTGTTCATCTGCAATCATTACAAAGTTAGGGATATTTTCTTCCACTAGCAGAGTTGTAAGTAGTATTTCTTCCCATCAACATTGCTAAAAGATGTTATTTTAAGTCCTGTCCACCACTAATTTAAGATAAAACTGTGCTGGATTAAGTTATTCCATAGTAGTTCATATAAGGGTTCCACTCACATTCCTCAATAGAGTTTATGCATTTCTGATAGGCTTCTTCACTCATTAGTTCATCTAGTTCTGTAGGGTTACTCAGTGTCATCTTGATCAGCCAACCATCTTCATAACAAGATTTGTTGACAAGTCCTGGGTTTTCTGCAAGATCTTCATTAATTTCAGTTACTTCTGATAGAGGAGAACAGAGTTCACAGGCAGCTTTCACACTTTCGAAAACACCAAATTCATCTTGTTTTTTCAATTTTGTCCCAACTTTGGACAGACTACAATCAGCAACATCTCCCAAAACTTCCTGTGCAAAATTGCTGATTCTCACTGTTCCAATACCATCTTCTGTTGTTATCCATTCATGTTTCTCTGTGAATTTGTGCACTGAGAGCAGAGCGGGTTCTGTGTGCCATCAGCGCCTGCCCACAGTCACCAGGGTAGAAATGAGCAGGCCAGGCAGACACCGAGCCCACGAGCAGGCCCTGTTCACAGGGGTGCCGAGGGTCACCACCCTCCTCCCTTTCTCAGCTTTCATTCCCACCTAATTTTTGTGAGCCTGAGATTTGGATGATTCCCTCACTGTCTTTTTTTTTTCTCTTTTAAAGATTTATTTATCTATTTGAAAGAGTTACACAGAGAGAGCAGGAGAGCAGAGAGGTCCTCCATCTGCTGGTTAACTTCCCATTTGGCTGCAATGGCTGGAGCTGTGCCGATACAAAGCCAGGAGCCTCTTCTGGGTGCAGGGGCCCAAGGACTTGGGCCATCTTATACTGCTTTCCCAGGCCACAGCAGAGAGCTGGATTGGAAGTGGAGAGGCCGGGACTCCAACTGGCGCCCATATGGGATGCTGGCACTGCAGGCGGTGGCTTTACCCACTACAACACAGGGCCAGCCCCCTCTCATTGTCTTCAATTTAGTTGCTGGACTTGCTTGAGTTGTGACACAGGTGGTCACAATGTGTGTAGCCATGGGACAGTGAGCATTTGCGAAATAGGAAGGAAGGAGCACGGTATCAACCACTTCCAAAAGCTGCCCCTGCCACCCACCCACACCATCTTCCAACTACCCTGCATAATGACATCAGTTCGTCACATGAACAGATGTCAGACTTTATAGAAATTTTTCTTTTTTTTTTAACTTTTATTTAATGAATATGAATTTCCAAAGTACAGCTTACGGATTACAATGGCCTTTTTCCCCCCCATAACTTCCCTCCCACCCACAACCCTCCCCTCTCCTGCCCCCTCTCCCCTTCCATTCACATCAAGATTCATTGTCAATTATCTTTATATACAGAAGATCAATTTAAAATGGTAGAGTTAGAAATGTGCCAGGGGATTCCAATTGAATCCCATCAAGGTGGCATGTACCAATGCCATCTCACTAGTTCAAGTGATCAATTTCAGTTCACAATTGATCATACTGATAGGTCAAAGAGTCAAAGGATCATATAAACAAGACTAGTGTCTGCTAATACTAACTGGGAGAATAAAAAAGGGAGAGAACGATTCAACACGGGAAGTGGGATACACAGCAGACACTCATGGAATGGCAGATGTCCTAAACAGCACTCTGGCCTCAGAATCAGCCCTTAAGGCACTCGGATCTGGCTGAAGAACCCATGAGAGTATTTTAGGCATGGAAAGCCAAGACACTCTGGAAAAAAAAAATGAAATGACCTAAATGAAAGATCTCTGCGAGTGAGATCCTAATGGAAAGAACAGGTCATCAGAGAAGGAGGTACCTTTCTCTGAAGGCAGGAGAGAACTTCCACTTTGATTATGACCTTGTCTAAATATTATCAGAGTTGGCGAACTCAAAAGGCTTCCATAGCCTTGGAAACTCATGACAAATGCCTAGGGTGATTACTGTCACCATAAACAAGAGTGTCACATTGTTAAGTCAACAACAGGAGTAACTGTGTACTTACTCCTCATGTAGGATCTCTGTCATTAATGTGCTGTACATTGTGATTTAATGCTATAACTAATATTCAAACAGTATTTTTCACTTTGTGTTTTTTTTGTGAGTGCAAACTGTTGAAAGCTTTACTTAATACATGCTAAATTGATCTTTCTTTTCTTTTTTTTTAACTTTTATTTAGCAAATATAAATTTCCAAAGTACAGCTTATGGATTACAATGGCTCCCCCCCCCCATAACTTTCCTCCTGCCTGCAACCCTCCCAACTCCCATTTCCTCTCCCATTCCATTCACATCAAGATTCATTTTCAATTATATTTATATACAGAAGATCAATTTAGTATATATTAAGTAAAGATTTCAACAATTTGCACCCACACAGAACATAAAGTGTAAAATACTGTTTCAGTACTAGTTATAGCATTAATTTACATTGAACAACACATTAAGGACAGAGATCCTACATGAGGAGTAAGTACACAGTAACCCTGTTGTTGACTTAACAAATTGACACTCCGTTTATGGTGTCAGCAATCTCCCTAGGCTCTAGTCATGAGTTGCCAAGGCTATGGAAACCTTTTGAGTTTGCCGACTTCAATGTTTTTTAGACAAGGTTGTAGTCAAAGTGGAGGTTCACTCCTCTCTTCAGAGAAAGGTACCTCCTTCTTCGATGACTTGTTCTTTCTATTGGGATCTCACTCGCAGGGATCTTCCATTTAGGGTTTGTTTGTTTGTTTGTTTTGCCAGAGTGTCTTGGCTTTCCATGCCTAAAATACTCTCATGGGTTCTTCAGCCAGATCCGAATGCCTTAAGGGCTGATTCTGAGGCCAGAGTGCTATTTAGGACATCTGCCATTCTATGAGTGTCTTCTGTGTATCCCACTTCCCATGTTGGATCGTTCTCTCCCTTTTTTATTCTCCCAGTTAGTATTAGCAGACACTAGTCTTGTTTATATGATCCCTTTGACTCTTTGACCTATCAGTATGATCAATTGTGAACTGAAATTGATCACTTGAACTAGTGAGATGGCATTGGTACATGCCACCTTGATGGGATTCAATTGGAATCCCCTGGCACGTTATAGAAATTTATTTTCTGGTATCTGTAATAGCGATTTGCTTATTAATATATACATATTAATAATCTGTCTGGGGCCGGCGCCGCGGCTCACTAGGCTAATCCTCCGCCTAGCGGCGCCGGCACACCGGGTTCTAGTCCCGGTCGGGGTGCCGGATTCTGTCCCGGTTGCCCCTCTTCCAGGCCAGCCCTCTGCTGTGGCCCGGGAGTGCAGTGGAGGATGGCCCAGGTGCTTGGGCCCTGCACCCCATGGGAGACCAGGAAAAGCACCTGGCTCCTGGCTCCTGCCATCGGATCAGCGTGGTGTGCCGGCCGCAACGTGCCGGCCGCGGCGGCCATTGGAGGGTGAACCAACGGCAAAGGAAGACCTTTCTCTGTCTCTCTCTCTCACTGTCCACTCTGCCTGTCAAAAAAAAAAAAAATCTGTCTGGGCTCTTGCCACATATTCAGAGAAGAATTGAATACTAGAATTGGTTAATACTAGCACCAATAGACCAGGCAGCCATGATCCATTTTTAAGCTTTTTATTCAGTGAGAGAAATGCATAGGACAGTGAGGGCTCTTTCTAAAAGAGAGGGAAATCTGGGCCGACGCCGGGGCTCACTAGACTAATCCTCCACCTAGTGGCGCCAGCACACGGGGTTCTAGTCCCGGTCGGGACGCCGGATTCTGTCCCGGTTGCCCCTCTTCCAGGCCAGCCCTCTGCTGTGGCCAGGGAGTGCAGTGGAAGATGGCCCGGGTGCTTGGGCCCTGCACCCCATGGGAGACCAGATCACCTGGCTCCTGGCTCCTGACATCGGATCGGCGTGGTGCGCCGGCCACAGCGCGCCGGCTTCGGCGGCCATTGGAGGGTGAACCAACGGCAAAAGGAAGACCTTTCTCTCTGTCTCTCTCTCTCACTGTCCACTCTGCCTGTCAAAAAAAAAAGAGAGAGAGGGAAATCTGGATTCATACCGAGCACCAGGAGCCAGCCACATGGAGGAGCATGCAAGCCGGGAAGCATGGAGCAGGTGGCATGAAGGCCATGTGCCCCAAAGGTGCAGGGCCACAAGGGGATTAAGGGAAGGGAGGAAAAAGAAGGGTGCAAAGGAAAAAAGGGGTGAGAAGGCCAGGCCCACCGTGTTTCAGGCCTTTAATTCACTTCCAAAGGGGAGGGGGTAATTAGTCTGATAGGTGGGCGCACAGGTATGGTCAGGTCACATGGGGGGCATGGTGAAGGGGTTGTCTTCCAGCACACAAATCTAATCAATTTTATCCTATATGCCTTCCTACATCATCTGCAGACTTGACATTCTGTGGAAGAAAGAATTATTTGTCAAATGATTAATTTTAAAAAATAATCCATGGGGCTGGTGCTGTGGTGCAGCAGGTTAAAGCCCTGGCCTGAAGAGCTGGCATCCCATATGGGAGCTGGTTCTAGTTCCAGCTGCTCCTCTTCCAATCCAGATCACTGCTATGGCCTGGGATAGCAGTGGGAGATGGGCCAAGTCCTAGGGCCCCTGCACCCGTGTGGGAGACCCAGAGGAAGCTCCTGGCTCCTGGCTTCGGTTTGGTGCAGCTCCAGCCATTGTGGCCATCTGGAGAGTGAACTAGCGGATGGAGGACCTCTCTCTCTGTCTCTACCT
This sequence comes from Oryctolagus cuniculus, assembly GCF_051225735.1. NCBI lineage: Eukaryota > Metazoa > Chordata > Mammalia > Lagomorpha > Leporidae > Oryctolagus > Oryctolagus cuniculus. The sequence goes on from NC_142873.1 coordinate 27,561,159, forward strand.
CTCTCTATAACTCTGACTTTCAAATGAATAAATAAATACTCTTTAAAAAATCCATGTGTATATCATAATGTCCAATTAGGGTAAATACATTTTTTCTTCAAACATTTATCATTTTACAAAATATACATGTAGTAGAACATCACATAGTGCTCCATAAATATGTAGAATTTTTATATGCACACTCAAATATTTTTAAAAATAAAAATAAGGGATCACAAAGTTACACATCTTGCTTGAAGTCACAAAGGAATAAATGTTGAGCAGTGCTAAAAAAACAATCATGACAGGGAGCAGAGGGTTATTCGCAGGTGAGATGACCATGTTTCCATGTTGGAGTGCCTGGATTCGATTCCCAGCTCCGGCTTCTGACTCCAGCTTCCCACCAATGCCAATCTTGGGAGGCAACAGAGATGGTTCAAGTCATTAGGTTTCTGCCATTCACAGGGGAGACCTGGATGGAATTCTCAGCTCCTGGCTTCAGACCCAGTCCAGCGGTAGCTGTTGCAGGCATCTGGAGCGTGATCCAGTGGACGGGAGTACTCTCTCAGACATTTTGATAAGCACTGATTGCATAATGGTGTTCTACTTTCATCACAATTCTTGAGATATTATTACCTAGAAGTAATGGGTAAGGAATCAAAAAATGAGAGACAGCAATTCATTTACTTGGCTGAGCTTAAATTTTTGTTATTTCTCTGATTCTGGCTGAGTGAGCAATGAATGAAAAGAAGCATATTCATTACAGTATCATTTGCCAGGACTGAGGAAAATAGTACCACAGCACACAGGTATCCACAACCTTCCTTTTATGATATGTCAATTATCTCCTATTACCAAAAACTTCACTGGATCTTTGGGATATTTGACAGAGGTATGAAATTTGAATTTTTAAGCTGGTGCTCTGGCATAGTAGGTTAAGCCTCCACCTGTGGTGCTGGTATCCCAAATGGGCATTGGTTTGTGTCTTGGCTGCTCCACTTCTGATGCAGCTCCCTGCTGAGGGCCTGGGAAAGCAGTGGAAGATGACCCAAGAGCTTGGGCCCCTGCACCCACATGGGCCATCTTCCACTGCTTTCCCAGGCCATACCAGAGAGCTGAATTGGAAGTGGAGCAGCCAGGAGTTGAACCAGTGCCCATAGGGGATGCTGGTGCTGCAGGCCATAGCCTTAACCCACTGCGCCACAGCACCAGCCCCAAAACAGAATGTTAACATTCTGGCCATGCTCTGTTAATTTGAGATTCACTGTCTGATGAAAGTACAGGGAATGCGAATGTGGAAGAACACATGCTTTATTGTTATTGTTATGATTACTGAAGTATGATTCATATAAAACTCACCATCTTTTTAAAAATTTTATTTATTTGAAAGGCAAGAGTGACAGAGAGTGAGAGAGAGAAAGATCTTTCATCTGCTGATCCATTTCCCAAATGCCCACAACAATTAGGAATGCACTAGACCAAAAGCAGGTGCCAGGAACTCCAACTGGGTCTCCTTCATGGGGGGCAGGAGCTCAAGTACTTGAGCCATCATCTGCTCTCTCCCAGGGTGAGCATTAGCAGGAAGCTGGATTGGAAGCAGAGGTGGAACTCAAACCATTCCTGTGAGATGGGATGAGAGAGTTCCAAGCAGTGGCTTAACCTGTTGTACCACGATGCCTGCCCCAGAACAGTGACTTTTAACACAGGAATGTGGTATGTAATACCACTCAGATCAAGATAGGGAACGTTTCCTACCACACCCAGAAGTTCTGCTGTGCTCCTTTAAATTTAAATTCATCTTCCAAATGCTGATTATGAATGCATAGAAATACAATAGTTTGGTTATACTGATCTTATATTCTGTAGTATTGTCATACCTACTTGCTATTTTTAGTAATCTTTTTGTAGAATTCTATAATTGTTTACATATACGATCATTTTCTGTGAATAAAGATAGCTTCAATTATTTCATTTCAATGTGTATTCTTTTGTTTGATTTTTCTTGCCTTCGTACACAAGTTAAGACATCCAGTAAATAATATTGAATTGAATGAGAACAGCAAACAATCTTTCTTTTCGCCAGTTTTGACAGAAAAGCACTCAATTTTTTACTATTCTATTTTTACCTATGAGTGTTTCAAATCTTCCCTTAAAAATATTGCCTTCTAGTCTCACATTGTTGAAAGATTTTTAGGATTAAAAAAATATTTAGGGGCTACTTTTGTGGTGTAGCAGGATAAATTACTACTTGTGAGGCCAGAATCCCATAGTTGAAGAGCCAGTTCAAGTATGGCTTTGCTTCTAATCCAGTTCCCTGCTAATGTGCCTGAGCAAGCAGCAAAAGATGGTCCAAGTGCTCGGGGCCTAGCCACCCATATGGAAAACCTGGGTGGAGTTCCAGGCTCCTGGCTTTGGCCTGGCCCAGCCCTGGTTGTGGAAGTCAATGGGGAGTGAGCAGTGGATGGAAAAAAATCTCTTAATCTGCCTCTCCTTCCCTCTTTGTCAGTCTTTCAAATAAATCTAAAATTAAGAAAAGTATTTGAAAGCAGAGAGACAGAGAGAGTCTCTACCCACTGCTTTATTCTTCAATTGCTGGTACTGGGCCAGACCGAAAGCCCAGGAGCCAAAATGAATCCAGTTCTTCCACACAGGTGATGGGAGCCCAGTTACTGGAGCCATTACCGCTGTCTCTCAGAGTCTGTGTTCACAGGATGCTGGAGTCAGGAGCCGACGCCTGATATTGAACCAAGGTATTTTGCAATGGGATGCTGGCATCTTAACCGTTGTCTTACCCATCAAGCTAAATGCCCACCTCCTTAGGATTTTTTTATCATGAAAAAAATTTAATTTTGCTAAACTTTTTTGCATATATAATAATATACTATATATAAACCTATATATGTATATATAGAGAGGTTTTCCCTTTTTTGTCTTGTATTACAAATAATTATATGGTTGATTCTATGAAAATATAAAAGCATATTTACTGATTCAAATTATGAAGGTTATAAATCAAATTATGAAGGTTGAATTCATTGTATTTGAAACTTTTGAGGGCTGCATTGAGATACAATGTGCATGCTTATAAAGTACACAACATTGAAGTGTACAATTTAATAAATGTGGACATATGTATGTATATATGTACCTCCACCATCAAGTTAGTAGATCTATATATCTATCAACTCCAAAGTTTCTTTGTGCCCCCAATATTCCTCCCCTTTATCTCTTCCCCTGCCATGGACAGCCACTGACAGGCTTTCTGTCATAATATATTTGAATTTTCTAAGGTTTTCTATAAATGGTATCACACAATATGCACAGTATATTTGCATGAATATTTCTTTTTAACTCAGAAAAACTATTTTGAGACTTATCCGTGCTGTTCTGGATATATATTGTTGAGTCCTAGTCCATGAAAGGGCTACATCACAATTTGTTTGATCCATTCACATGTTCATGGATTTCTGGCACTAAAAATAAAGATTTTATTAACCATTTGTCTGAATATACCTTTCTTTTCATCTGGGTGGAATGGGGGTTTCATTGGTAGGTGTAGGTTTACTATTTTCAGAAATGGCCAACTGTTTTGTAATGTGTTTGTGCAATTTCACACTCCCATCAAAAGGATATGAGGGTTCCAGTTGCTAAGCATCCTTAGTTTAAATTTGCATTTTCTGAACATGTTGAACACCTTGTCATTTTCTTATGTGCCTTCTGTATCTTTCCTTTGATAATGTATTTTTACGAATTTTTTACTCATTTAAGTTCATTTAAAAGTTGGGTTTTTAATTTTCTTATTAATGGATTTAAAAAAATGAATTTGAAAGGCAGAGTTAGAGGGAGGGGGATAAGGAGGGAGGGAGAGAGAGAGAGAGAGAGAGCGAGCTGCAATCTGCTGGTTTACTTCCCAGATAGCCACAGAAGCTGGGCTGGGTCAGGCCAAAGCCAGGAGCTAAGAGCTCCATCCAGGTATCCCATGTGATACAGGGGCACAAGCACTTGAGCCATCCTCTGTTGCTTTTTCAGATGTCTTAGCAGAGATCTGGATCAGAATTGGAGCAGCTGGGACCCAAACAGACACCCATATGGGATGTTGGCACTGCAGGTGGTGGTTTAACCCAGGTGCCACAATTCCGGTCCCATCTTATTAATGAATTTTTTTAAAAAATGTTTATTTATTTATTTGAAAGAGCAACACACACAGAGAGAAAGGGAGAGACATGATCTTTCATCTGCTAGTTCACTTCCTGTATGACCACAATAGCTAGGTCTGATGCCCAAGTACTGGGATCATCTTGCATTGTCTTCCTGGGAACAATATCAGCTTCCTGGATGGAGCAGCTGGGACTCACACTGGCACCTGATATGGGATGGTGTCCTCGCAAGCAGTGGCTTAATTTGCTGCATCACAAAACTGGCCCATTATTAATGAATTTTGAGAGTTTGTTTGGTGTTCTAGGCAACTTGTATCATTTATATGTAATTTCCAAATGTTTTCTCCCTATGTGCAGCCTGCCTTTTCATTCTCTTATCACTGGCTTTTGAAGAGCAATTTAAAAAAAGTTGACACTTGATTTAATAGTTTATTCTTTTATTAATTATAGTTTTGGCATAATATCTAAGAAATTATTGACTAATTCAAGTTAAAAAAGATTTTTGATATTTTCCCTCTAAAAGGTTGAAACTGGGGTGGGCATCTGGTATAGTGGTTAAGATGCCACTTGGGATACCTATGTCTCCTATCCAGGTGCCTGGGTTTGAGTCCCAGCTCTGTTTCTGATTCCAGCTTCCTGCATAACTGGTTTTGACCTGGCCGGGCCTGGATTGTTTCAGGCATTTAAGAAGTAAATCAGTGAATGGGAACCTTTGTCTCTCTCTCTGTCTACCTGTCTCTCTCTGTTTCTCTTGTTGTCTGCTGTTCAAATGAAATAAATAAACTAAATTACAATGTTTAATTTTTTTTAACTTTTATTTAGTAAATATAAATTTCCAAAGTACAGTTTATGGATTACAATGGCTTTCCCCTCCATAATTTCCCTCCCACTCGCACCCCTCCCATCTGATTCTGAGGCTGATTCTGAGGCCAGAGTGCTGTTTAGGACATCTGCCATTCTATGAGTCTGCTGTGTATCCCGCTTCCCATGTTGTATTGTTCTCTCCCTTTTTTATTCTCTCAGTTAGTATTAGCAGACACTGGTCTTGTTTGTGTGATCCCTTTGACTCTTAGACCTATCAGTTTGATCAATTGTGAACTGAAATTGATCACTTGGACTAGTGAGATGGCATTGGTACATGCCATCTTGATGGGATTGTATTGGAATCCCCTGGCACATTTCTAACTCCACCATTTGGGGCAAGTCTGATTGAGCATGTCCCAAATTGTACATCTCCTCCCTCTCTTATTCCCACTCTTATATTTAACAGGGATCACTTTTTCGTTAACTGAAACTCTCTCTGTCTACCTCTGCTGTTCAAATTAAATAAATAACTAAGTTATAAGTTATAACTAAATTACAATGTTAAATTTTAAAAATATTTATTTATTTATCTAAAAGTCAGAGTTACACAGAGAGAGAAGGAGAGGCTGAGAGAGAGAGAGAGAGAGGTCTTCTATTTGTTGATCTGTTGGTTCACTCCCAAATGGCCTCAATCACTTGGGCTGAGCCAGTCTGAAGCCAGAAGCCAGGAACTCCATTTGGGTCTCCCACATGGGCCAAAGAAATTTAAATACTTCAGCTATCTTCTGCTTCTTCCCAGGCACATTAGTAGGGAGTACGATCAGAGGTGGAGTAGCTGAGATTCAAACTGGTATAAAGATATGGGATGCATGCATCCCAAGTGATGGCTTAGCCCAACGTACCACAATGCCAGCCCACAAGATATAATCTTTGCAATGTGTCATTGAATTCATTTTGGTAGTGTTTTATTATTTTTTTCATCAGTGTGCATCAGAGATATTGACTTGGAGTTCTATTTTCTCATGGCATTTTTTTCTGGCTTTTATGATCGGGTTATGCTGGCCTCTTAAAATGAGTTCGGGAGTTTTTCCTCAATGTTTATAATTTTGAAGGGTTTGGGAAGGAATAACATTCATTCTTTTTTTTTTTTTTTTTTTTTTTTGACAGGCAGAGTGGACAGTGAGAGAGAGAGACAGAGAGAAAGGTCTTCCTTTTGCCGTTGGTTCACCCTCCAATGGCCGCCACGGCCGGCATGCTGCGGCCGGCGCACCGCGCTGATCCGATGGCAGGAGCCAGGAGCCAGGTGCTTTTTCCTGGTCTCCCATGGGGTGCAGGGCCCAAGCACCTGGGCCATCCTCCACTGCACTCCCTGGCCACAGCAGAGAGCTGGCCTGGAAGAGGGGCAACCGGGACAGAATCCGGCGCCCCAACCGGGACTAGAACCCGGTGTGCCGGCGCCGCTAGGCGGAGGATTAGCCTAGTGAGCCACGGCGCCGGCCACATTCATTCTTCTTTGAAGCTCTGGAAAAATTCAGCCATAAAACAAATTGGTCCAGGGCTTCTTTTTTTTTAGAAAGCTTTTAATTACCACTTTAATCTTTTTTATCAGTATATTAGATCTTCTATTTTTTTCTTAATCCAGTCTTGGTAGCTTGTATGTTTCTAGGAATTTATCAGTTTTCTCCAGATTATCCAATTTCTTGGTATAGGATGAATTTCCTTAGCCAAAATGCTTGGGATCAGAATTGTTTCAAACTTTTTCAGATTTTAGAATATTTGCATAGATATAATGTGTTAGTTTGGGTAAAGAACCCAAATGTAATGGCAAAAATCACTTATGTTTCATATACACCCATAGTCTTAAACTTATTTTCACATAAGTATTTAATTGTAAAAAAATACAGCTTATCATCCAAACAGTGAGAAAAAGGAATGTGTCCTGAGTCACTACACAGCACAGCAGCAGCAGCAGAATATTTGTATCAGATTTTGGTCTCCACTGATGATGCTGTGTTTTAATTTAAAAGTTATTGTGCCTTGTGTTTTTGTGAGTGAGAATAAATATCAGAAGTGGTTGAAAGGACAGAAAGTGGTTCATCTAGGGATGAGGAGGCATTCTGCCGTACAGCTTTTAAAAATCTTTCCTAGGAGTCACCTCCATCATTAGCAGTGATTTCTGTCAAAGTCCTGCTTTGATTTTATCAACAGGCACGATTTCTTGTTCTTTTACGAATGCATGCTCTAGACCTTCAGTAAGTTTATCAGACATTTCCACCACGACATCAAAAGACCCTGTTTCTGCAGTGTTAACAGCATCACCTCGCATCGTTACTATTGCTGCAGTCCATTTTAGCTATTTCACCATCAACCGATGAATAAGCAACTGAAGCCTCATTATCTATGTGCAAATCTCAATATCTGCTCTGCCAGCTCTTTGGTGGGCTCTGAAAGTATACACATCTTGCATATATGCAGAGATCAAACATCATTTTTTCCTCATTTGATGTGCAGAATCCTTCAAAGACACTTCACAGTCACTACTTTGTTTTTGTCACTAAACAGGACAGAGGTTGTGCCATGTATGCACCATTGTGCCTTTGGTCACTGTGTGTCAAGTATCGGCAACAGCAGATAGAGTATCTTTCATGCTGAACTCCTTTTGAAATCCTTCCACATCTACACTTCTGCTCACTGCTGCTAGCATACTCTGCCAGAAGGTTGTCTTTGCAACTATCCTGGTCCCATGACTGAATTTATCAATCACATGGTGGGGGGTGCTTGCATTATTGTTTTTAACGAGAATTTTCACTGGAAGATAAGTAGAACAGTTGTGAAGGAAGAAGAAGATCTTGTGGTCACTGTCCAGTCCACCTTCCCTATGGTGAAGATGAGTTGCTGATTTGAAATATTTGTCAAGCTGGTCAGAAATGATGTTTTTGGCCATCTATTGCCACCCTAGTCCCATTTTTTTTCTAAGAAAACGCTTTATTTATCGCTTTATTTATTTGAAAGGCAGAGTGACAGAAAGAGATGGAGATCTTCCTCTAACTCACTCCCTAAATGCCCACAACAGCTTAGGGCTGGGTCAGGTTGAACCTAGGAGCCAGGGACTCAATCTGGATTTCCCACATGAGTGGCAGAGGCTCCAGCACTTGGGTCATTATCTGCTGTTTTTCCAGTTGCATTATCAGGAAACCGGATTGGAAGTGGAGCAGCCAGAGCTGGCATTCCAATCTGGGCAACTTAACCTAGCACAATTCCACCTCTCCCCCATGTATTTTTTTTTTAGCACATTAATAGTTCAGTAAGAAACTCATCCCTTTAAAACAGGCAAGACACAAACCATTGGCTATCTCAGCAAGTTTATGCTTCTGCTTGCCTGCTGCGATGGCACATCCCAGCATAGTTATACTGCCATGAAATCTTTAATTACTGTAGGCACTGTCTCATCAGCCATACTCATGGGCACTAATATCTAAACTAGTGGTGTATAGGCATCATGATGTTAACATTGTAGACTTGTGTTGGTGTCAGACTTTCATCAGCAATAAACTTGATAAACTTGACAATAAGTTTCTCTGTTGATCCATGATCAGCCGATGCTTCGTCACTACAAATCTTTAAAAAATTTTAGTGCTGTGATGTTTGCTGAATTTCTGCAATCAACTAGTTAACTATTGTTTCCTTTCTTCTTCAATTCATTGTGATAGATCTTTGCTTGCTTCTTGATGAGCATACACCATTAAGTGGCATTTGATTTCTGGGATGCTGATGGATCTGCTCTTTCAATGCAGGACTGAGATCTTTATACATTGTGTCTGTTTTTCTATCTTTATTTATTTGTTTGCCTGAGAGGTGGAGAGACAGGAGGAGATGGAGAAAGCTCCTATCTATTTGTTTACTCCCAAAATGCCTGTAAGGGTTGCAGATGGGCCAGGCTGAAGCCAAGAGTCAGGAACTCAATCGAGATCACCTTAGACTGAGTGTGTGGCAGGTCCTCAACTACTTGAGACATCACGCACTGCTTTCTAGGGTTTACATGAGCAGGAAGGCAGAATTGGGGATGGAGCTGAAACTCAAGCACAAGAACTCCATTGTGGGATGTGGGTATCACAAATGGGAGAGAGTGAGAGAGAGCGAGCGAGAGCGAGCGAGAGTGAGCGAGAGAGATCTTTCATCTGCTGGTTCGTTCCCCAAATATCCAAAACAGCCATCCTTGTCTCCCAAATAGGTGGCAGGAATTCAAGTACTTTGGTCATCATCTGCTGCTTCCCAGCTGGATCAGAAGGGGAGGAGCTGTAACTCAAACCAGCACTCTGAGACGTGATGCGGGTATCCCAGGTGGCAGCTTAACCCAGCATGCCACAGTGCCTGCCCAATATCCCCCTATTTTTTTTTTAAACTTCTTTTCATTACTTTCAGAATAGAACTTTCCCCTTTTCCTGCTTCGGGTCCTATACGGTGGTGGTTCCAAGGCCGTACTCTTTTGTAAAACACTTTCAATTTTCACTGCGGCTCAGTTTCTCCAGTGGCTTGACTTTCTGTTTTATGGATGAATGTAATTGCTTCCTTGTTTTCGTACCACTGTTAGAAGTATCTGCAGGACCCCCTCCCCCCTTTTAAAACATTTTTAACAGAATCCTGACACCACAGAGAAGAGAGTAAGCAAAAACAGTGAGTAAATTACACAGGTGCTGGCCCCACACAAGGCATCATGGGAAATCTGCCTTAGGGGTCTCTGGTCTACACGTGCCACTTTGTGAACTTTTGTGATTATGTTGTGTGGGGGAATCTGAGAATGAGTGGAGGAATTTATCACAGTGGAGGGGGCCAGGTGTGTCCTTTCTTGCTTCAGGGCACTGAATAAACCGTGTGCTGTGCACCTGTGTCTTGACTGCAGCGCATTACACGAGGTCAGGTGTGAAATTTTCTACCTGTGATGTCACGTTCAAGGCTCAAACAGCTCTGGACTGTGGAGCATTTCTGATTTGGGTTTTCAAATAAAGAACATATAACATATACATATAGTTGATCCTAATAGTCCCACCTGATCCACTTTATTTCTAAAATATCTGTTGAATGTTTCCATCCAATTCTGACTTTATTAATTCCCCTATCTCTTTTTTCTTAATTAATTTAGCTATCAATTTCCCAAATTTATTTATTTGTCAAAAAACCAACTCCTAATTTTGTTGCTTTTCTTCAGTTTTTCCATTTTCTAACTGGTTTGTTTCTGTGCTGCTCTGTTATCTTCTTCCTTCTGCTAACTTTGTATTTATTATTGTGTTTTTCTTTTGCTAGTTCCTTGTTGTGTAATCTCAGGTTGCTTATTTGTGATAATTCCTGTTTTTAAAAGGAAAAACTTCTTTCATAGTTTTGGTTTGCTTCTTTCTTTATTTAAAAGGCAGAGAGAGGAGGGAGACACAGAGAGAAAATATCTTCCATCTGCTAGTTCATTCCCCACATGCTCACAACTGCCAGGACTGGGCAGGCTAAAGCTAGGAGCCTCCAGCTCCATCTAGGTTTCCTGCACGGGTGGCAAGGCTTGGGCCATGATCCACTTCCTTTCACAGTGACATTAGAAGAAAGTTGGATTGGGAGTGGAGTAGCTGGGTCTTGAACTGCTGTGCCACAATGTTTGTCCTTGTATTAATTTCAGAATCAGTTGGTCATTTACTACCACACATACCTTCTGAGATTTTGGCTGGAATTGCTCTATAGATCAAATTTGGGAAAATTCACATCTCAGAAACACTGAATCTCCTGATCCATGAAAGAAATTTCAAATTTTTAGGCCTTCATTATTTTCTCTGTCAGATTTATTCTTTCTTATTTCATATACTGGACAAGATCTCAAGTGGGATTTTAAACAAAATATTTATTTATTTGAAAGGCAGAGAGTTACAGAGAGGCAGAGACAGAGAGCAATAGAGAAGTCTTCCAACCACTGGTTCACTCCCCAAATGGCCACAATGGCCAGAGCTGGGCCTATCTGAAGCCAGGAGCCAGGAGCTTCTTCTAGGCGTCCTATGTGGGTTCAGGGGCACAAGGACTGGGGCCATCTTCCACTGCTTTCCCAGTCCATAGCAGAGAGCTGGATCTGAAGTGGAGCAGCCAGGACTTGAACCAACGCCCATATGGGTTATGAGTACTGCAGGAGTTGGCTTTACCTGCTACACCACAGCACTGGCCCGGGATTGAGATTTTTTGCATTTGAATTGTGCATTACAATTACATAAGTTTCTCCTGACTTTTGTGTATTGATTTTGTATCCTGCTAGAAACAAATGCTTTTCAAATTTAAGTTAGATCTGGCAGTGACCACACTTTTCGGGACTTCCAAGTTTGCCAGGTGAGAGGAATCTTCCTCACTACACTTGGAACTTTGTCACCAGCCCACAGATTCCCCACTCAAAGTTCTGTGGCTAGGCAGAGTTTCTGCTTTGTGGACAAATGAGTGGGAAAGGTATGTTCATCAGTAACTTTTCCTTAAGAGTAACCAATCATTTGATGAGCCCTCCCGTTTATCCTGTTTAGTTGAAACACTGCGGCTGCAAGATTTAGATGCCAGTGTTGTCCCTATTTTCAAAAGTTTAAATTTAGTTCAGGATAATCTATCCCAGCATTAAGTAGTGTTAGGGGCTCTGGGAAGATATGCAATAAAATATCCATTAAATATCACAAACTAGTGATTTGTCTTATTTCTGATGTGATTTACTAAACAATAATTCCAAACACATTAGAGTAATTAGTAATGGCAGGCTGAGGGAGTTTGTTGTGTGACACTCAATAGCCTTAGGATACAGCAGATCCTTTTCCATATCTGGAGTAGGTTTCCATGGCCCTCAATCTGCAGTGGGATTTGTAGGCCTTTATTGTACTAACAACATTCCCTCAAGGGAGGGTGAAGGATTCTTCAGTTTAAGTCATGTCACAATTAACATGCACAGTATATTCACGTCACTCTTTAGTTATTGGCTTCCATAACCAATCAGGTACAGCTTGTTCATCTGACAACTCACAAGGTCACATTCCCAGTGGAACAGGTGACTATGTCCCAGAGAAAATAGAGCAGTCATTTGTCACTAGATGTCTCTCCTAGAGTTTATCCTTGATAGGCTAAAACATGTTCTTTAAAATGTCTTTTTTAAAAAAATAATTTTGTCTCTTTGTTTTTAAAGTCCAGTTACTCAAATAAATTGATTTTACAGCTCAGATTTTGTGTCTCCATGCTCTGCCTATTTGACACAACCCATGAGTTAGCATAAATGTAGATTTATTCCCACTGGTTTAGAGACAACCAATCAATAGTACTTCTATTACATAAAATTCTATGCACAGCATCACTTAGCTCTTTCTCTCACCTGTTTCCTGCTGGATGTTGAGATGATGTGATGTTATTTGCTACTTCTGTTAACATCCATGGATTACACTTAGTAGTGTACCAGTTAAAAAAAGCAGCTATTGTATGTTGGATGGCAACATACATATAATATATATAAAATAATATATATTATATATAACATATATAAAATACTATATATAATATATATATAACATATATATAATGTATAATCAGTGGCTTCTAATATCATTAGCTTTCTCTGGGCAAAGCAGTCTTAACTGCTTTGAGTTAACATGGAACCATTGTGATGATTAATATTCTGAGAGACTGAAATCTGGCTGAGGTCTAGGATCTCTGGCCCAGGACAAGCCATCTAGTTATTGCAAACAACTAGAAAGGGAACTATGACAACCACTTTGTGGGCCACCCCCACAAAGCATTGTCTACTTCTTCTAATGAAGCCATTTTCAAGTACTGCTCAAGCCTTATGAGCTCTGTATTCACGGTTTCCAGCTTAGGTCAAGAACTGAAGTCAAGCTTTCAATGAAATTAATAAAAGTGGCATAAACTTCAGATATCTCAACTGCATTCCTGCCCATATGTCCTGTGGGGGATGCTGTGATTTCTCTGAGAGTATAGCAAAGCCTTTGGCTTAGAGAGAATCATGCCCTCCATCATCCCTGTCCTGTGACCCTGACCCTCCTCTGTGTATCTGATGAAATGCACTCTTCTGAAGGATCCTTTCAGGGCTCATCCTGTCGTTAGGAACAATGTCCTTGACCTACCCTACCATCCTTTGGGGTGCCACAGTGCCCTAGTACAGGAGAACTATCACATTTTGGTGAAACTCTGTGTTTGTCTGCCTACTGGCTTGAGCTTTTTTAGGAAAACATGAATATCTTCATTCCAAATGTGATTTACTAAAAATTATATACCCAAGAAATATTTATGAAGTATTGTGTGTAAAGTCCTCTTCAACTGAAAATGCAGAAGAATATAACTAGTATCACTTCCTCAGACAAGGGCATCTTAGCCTGGCACCCCTGAAATTAGGGAAAAGCTATTTAATGTAAGAATAGAAACCCCCAACCCATCTCTAATCATTGTATATTCCTTCTAAGCCCACACTTTTTAAAAAAGTTTTTATTTAATGAATGCATATTTCATAGGTACAATGTTAGGAATATAGTGATTCGTTTCCCCATACCAGCCCTCCCATCCCCACTCCCATCCCACTTCCTAATCCCTCTCCCATCCCACTCTTCACTATGGTTCATTTTTAGTTTAACTTTATATATAGAGGACCAAATCTATGCTAAGTAAAGATTTCAACAGTTTGTACCCACAGACACACACAACGTATAAAGTACAGTTTGAGAACAAGTTTTGCAGTTAATTCTCATGGTACAACTCATTAAGGACAGAGGTCCTACATGGGGAGCAGGTCCTACATGAGGAATAAGTGAACAGTGACTTCAATTGTTAATTAAACAATTGACACTCTTATTTATGACATCAGTGATCACCTGAGTCTCTTGCCATGAGCTGCCAAGGCTATGGAAACCTTTTGTGACCACAGACTCCATCAGTATTTGGACAAGGCCATAAGCAAAGTGGAAGTTCTCTCCTCCCTTCAGAGAAAAGTACATCCTTCTTTGATGGCCCCTTCTTTCCACTGGGGTCTCACTCACAGAGATCCTTCATTTAGGATATTTTTTGCCACAGAGTCTTGGCTTTCCATGCCTGAAATGCTCTCACAGGCCTTTCAGCCAGACCAGGAAGCCTTAAGGGTTGATTCTGAGGTCAGAGTGTTACAGCGAATGTCATTCTAGGAGTCTGCTGTGTGGACTGCTTCCCATGTTGGACATTTCCTCCTTTTTAATTCTGTCTATTATTATTACCAGTAATCCCACACTTAATCTTGAGGGCATCTACTGCTATTACAGCTCCAAGATTGAGGCCCCTGGGTATTGAGCCAGGGCCCTATAGTTATATCCTCACTATCTGGGAGTTGAGGCTTCCCTTCAGCTTAAATATGCTCTGAGTTGCAGTGGTTATCCTTGGGCCAGCTACACAAATTCACCCTGGAGTAAGTGTTTCTCCCAGTCCTCACTGCTCATCTCATCTTGATCTTGCAGGAATTGGATAGTATTGTAGGCATTTCTGGGTATTCCTTGACGTTTCTGACACAGTCTGGCCTTATTCTTGCCTCCTCTGGCTTTCACCTGCTCCAACATTACCATGTCAATTTTTAGGTTATTCTCATCATACAAATTGATGACTTCATTTCTTCTTTATGCCCCCTCAGTTCTATGTTCTTGGTATGTGGACTCAGCCTGAAAATAAGTCCTGATTTAATAAAAATTTAAATTGAATTATATTTGCTTTTCAAATTTTTATTCAGACCATTCATGGTGACCAGGAATGGGAAAGTATTGGCAAAAAGACTTGACTGAACTTGGAAAGCTGTACAAGGCTCTAAAACAGGACCCCGATGATTATACCACAGTTCTATAAATCTACTAGAATCAATGGATAGTGCACTTACAATTGATGACTTTTATTATAAGTATTTTTTGTTTTTTTTGAATGACAATAGATTTATCTTTTTTATTTAAATAATTTATTTTTATTAATGTAAAGAGAACAGACTTCACGTGGCTCAAGGCTACAATGTAGTTCTAGGAATACAATACCTCTCTCCCTCCTTACCTTTCTCCTTCCCTCCCTTCACCTTTCTTCTTTTTTTTTTCATGAAAACATATTTTTAATTTGCTTTGTAGTCACAGGTTTAATGCTCCAATTTTATAAGTAATTTTTAAAGAAATTTCACATTTCTTTTCTTCAAGTAAATGTCTGGGAAGTCGTCACTTGTCTGTACCACAAGAAAAATGTGAGTAAAGTGAAAATTGACAGCTCTTCTTAGATCAGCCAGAGAATTGAGGTCTCAAGGAAAACATCCACCCTGAAAACTTGAAAGACAGGCTAATAAAAGAAATCATAGCCTGCTAGTAATAGAAGTTGCTGGAGCCAGCAGTTGGTAGGAACAAATAGTAATTGACAAATTCCCAGAGGATGACAGTGTTCTAGCTTAAGAGTTAGGATGTAGAGGGATCCACATACTTGTGGAAGTTTTACCTGGAAGAATGCAACCAGATTCTCATGGTGAAGATTAGAAAAATTCCTGGAGGACTGACACAACCAACTTCAGAATTTGTTATAAAGTTATATAACCAAAACACTATGGAATTGAAAAAAAGAAACACACACACATACATCAAAGGAAAAGAGTAAGAAGTGCAAAAATAAATCAACTTATCTTTGACAAAGGAGCAAAAATAATTGAAGAGAAAAGTGATAGTATTTTCAACAAATGGTGTCAGAACAACAGTATATCCACAGGCAAAAAATATATAAAGATACAGCACCTACACCTACAGATCCTACAAAATGGATCACATACCTAAATTTAAAGTTTAAAACTCTAAGACCCCAACAGAAAACATTGAAGAAAATCTAGATGACCTTGAGTTTGGTGATGACTTTTTATTTTATTCTTTTTTAAGATTTATGTTATTTATTTGACAGGCAGAGAGACAGACAGACACACATACACACACACACACACACACAGAGAGAGAGAGAGAGAGAGAGAGAGAGGGAGAATCTTACTTCTGCCTTCTGCCAATTCACTCTTTAAATGGCCTCAATGGCTGGGGGATGGGCCAGGCAAAAAGCAAGAGCCTGGAACACCACCCAGGCCTCCCATATGGGTGGCAGGGGACAAACAACTTTTGAGTCATTTCCCATTAGTCCATATGGCTTTCCATATGCAACTGTTACAAGCAGTGGCTTAACCTGCTGTGCCACAAAGCTGATCCCTCATCTGCTATTTTCCCAGGCACATTAGCAGGGAGCTGGATCAGAAATGGAGCAACTGGGACTTGAATCATCACTCATATGCAATGCCAGTTTTTGCAGATGACATCTTAATATACTACACCACAATACTTCCCTTCATGATGACTTTTTACATGTAACATCAACAGCACAATACATGAAAGACAAAGACTGATAAATTGAACTTAATTAAAATGAAAAAGGTTCTGCACTGTGAAAGACTATTAAGAAAAAGAAAAAAACAAATCACAGAATGGGAGAAAATATCTGCAAAATACATATCTGATGAAGGACTAATACAAAGTGGTACAAAGTGCTATTGGTACCAAAAACTTTAAACAACCCAATAAAAATGGACAAAAAATAAACAAATGGCAATAAACATTGTAAAAGATATTCAAAATAATGCATTATTAGAGAAATTTAAAGCAATGTTGAGATATCACTACATTGCTATGAGAATGGCTACAATCCTAAATACTGACAGCACCACATCCTGTCAAAGACGCAGAACAACAACCACTTGCATTCTTTACTGGTGGAAATGCAGACTAGTCCAGCCACTTTGGAGGAAACTTCGGCAGTTTTTCACAAAGTTAAAAATGGTCTTATTATAAAACCAAGCCATCACTTTATTCATAATTGTCAAGAACTAGAAGTTAATAAGATATCCTTCATTCAGTGAATGGACAAACTATTATATCCAATACCACACAATAATACAAAGAGATAAAGAGCAGTGAGCTCTCAAGCCATGAAAAGATGCTAAAAAATAACCAATGCCAGAAAACTCTAAAAATCTACATACTGTGTGATATCAGACTTTCTAGAAAAGTCAAAACTATAGGAAAAGCAAAAATATCAGTGATTACCTAGGGTGAAGTGGGGCAGAAGGGATGAACGGGTGAGGCACAACATTATTTAAATGGTGAAGCCATCACAGAGCTGCATTAGTGAACTGCATGCATGTACCTTCACCTGCAGGCACTGAAAGTACCACTGGCATCCAGATGGGCAAAGCATCCTCACACTAAGACAGGGCAGGGAGACCACGGGCATCTGGTAAGGACGGGGGAAACCACTGAGCATGTCAGAACGCTGTGTAAACTTCAAGACTTCACAGACAGAGAGAGGGAGAGACAAAGGTCTTCCATCTGCTGGTTTACTCCCCAAATGGCTGCAATGGCTGGAACTGGTCTGATATAAATCCAGGAGCCTGGAGCTTCTTCCAGGTCTCCCACATGGGTTTAGGAGCCCAAACACTTGGGCCATCTTCTACTGCTTTCCCAGGACATAACAGAGAGCTGGATCAGCAAAGGAGCAGTTGAGACATGAACTGGTGTCCATATGGGATTCTGCTGTGACAGGCGAAGGCTTAGTCTACTACTCCACAGTGCAGGCCTTCTTTATCCAATCAACAGTTGATGGACATCTGGGTTGAATCCATATCTTAGCTGCTGTGAATTGTGTTGAAGTGAACATGGGGGTACAGGTAACTCTTTCATATGGTGATTTATTTTGGTTTGGGTAAATTACCAGAAATGGGATGGCTGGATCATATGGTAGGTCTATACTCAGATTTTTGATGTATCTCCATACTGTCTTCCACAGTGGCTGTATCAGTTTACATTCCCACTAACAGGAGATTAAGATGCCTTTCTCCCCCACATCCTCAACAAAATTTGTTGTTTATTGATTTCTCTATGAGAGCCATTCTAACTGGAGTGAGGTGAAACCTCATTATTGTTTGGATTTGCATTTCTCTTATGGCTAGTGCTTTTGAGCATTTTTCAAGTGTCTATTGGCCATTTGAATTTCTTCTTTTGAAAAATGCCTGAAGTCCTTTGCCCATTTCTTAACTGGGTTATTTGTTTTGCTGTTGTTGAGTTTCTTGAGTTCTTTATAAATTCTGGAGGTTAACCCTTTATCAGTTGTGTACTTTGCAAATATTTTTTCCCATTCTGTAGGTTGCCTCTTCACTTTGCTGAATGTTTCTTTTGAAGTCCAGAAGCTTCTCAGCTTGATGTAATCCCATTTTTCAATTTTGGCTTTGATTGCCTGTACTTCTAGGGCCTTTTCCAAGAAGTCTTTGCCTATGTCAATGTCTCGCTGAGTTTCCCCAATGTTCTCTAGTAATTTGATGGCATCGGGTCATAGATTTAGGTCTTTGACTCATTTTTCCTGGTGTAAGGCAGAGGTCTACTTGCATATTTCTGTGTGCAGAGATCCAGTTTTCCCAGCACCAATTGTTGAAGAGACTGTTCTTGCTTCAGGGATTGATTTTAGCTTCTTTGTCAAAAATACATTTGTTGTAGATGTGTGAATTGATTTCTGGAATTTCTATTTTGTTGACTGGTCTGCATGTATGTTTTTTTATTTTTGTCCAGTACCAGGCTATTTTGATCATAACTGCCTGTAATGTGTCCTAAAATCAGATATTGTGATGTCTCTGGCTTTGATTTTGTTGTATAGGTTGCTTTAGGTATTCCGGGTCTTATGTGTTTCCATATGAATTTTAGCATAATTTTTTTAGATCTGCAAAGAGTGTCATTCGCACTGAATCTGTAAATTTCTTTTGGTAGTATGGACATTTTGATGATGTTGATTCTTCCAATCCATGAACATGGAAGAATTTTCCTTTTTTTTTTTTTTTTTTTTTTTTTTTTGACAGGCAGAGTGGACAGTGAGAGAGAGACAGAGAGAAAGGTCTTCCTTTGCCATTGGTTCACCCTCCAATGGCTGCTGCGGCCGGCGCACCGCGCTGATCCGAAGGCAGGAGCCAGGTACTTCTCCTGGTCTCCCATGGGGTGCAGAGCCCAAGGACTTAGGCCATCCTCAACTGCACTCCCGGGCCACAGCAGAGAGCTGGCCTGGAAGAGGGGCAACCGGGACAGAATCCGGCACCCCGACCGGGACTAGAACCCGGTGTGCCGGTGCCGCGAGGCGGAGGATTAGCCTAGTGAGCCGCGGCGCCGGCCTGAATTTTCCTTTTTTTAAATCTACTTCTATTTCTTTCTTTAGTGCTTTGTAATTGTCATTGTAGAGATCTTTGACATCCTTGGTTAAATTTATTTGAAGGTATTTAATTCTTTTTGGAGACATTGTGAATAGGACTGATCATAAAAGTTCTTTCTCAGCCATAGCATTGTATGTGTATACAAAGGCTCTTGATTTATCTGTGTTGGCTTTATATCTTACCACTTTACAAAAGTCTTTTATGAGTTCCAATAGTCTCTCAGTGGAGTCTTTTTGATCCCCTATATATAGATCATGTCATCTACAAGTAGGGATAGTTTTACTTCTCCTTTCCAACTTGTATCCCTTTGATTTCTTTTTCTTGCCTAAAACTTCCAGGACTATATTAATTAACAATGGTGAGAGTGGGCATCCTTGTCTAGTTCTGGATCTTAGTGGGACTGCTTCCAGCTTTTCCCTATTCAATAGGATTCTGGCCGTGGGTTTGTCATATATTGCCTTGATTGTGTTGTGGAGTGTTCATTCTATACCTGATTTGCTTAAGGTTTTCATCAGGAATGGATGTTGTATTTTATCAGATGCTTTCTCTGCATCTGTTGAGATAACCATATGGTTTTTGTTCTTCAATTAGTTAATTTGATGTATCACATTTATTGATTTGTGAATACTAAATAATTCCTGCATACCAGGGATAAATTCCACTTGGTCCAGGTGAATGATTTCTGATATGCTGTTGGATTCAAATGGTCAATATTTTGCTAAGGGTTTTTGTATCTATGTTCATCAGGCATATTGGTCTATAGTTCTCTTCTCTGTTGTATCTTTTTCTGGTTTAGAAATTAAGGAGCCGGTGCCGCGGCTCACTAGGCTAATCCTCCACCTTGCGGCGCCGGCACACCGGGTTCTAGTCCCGGTCGGGGTGCCGGATTCTGTCCTGGTTGCCCCTCTTCCAGGCCAGCTCTCTGCTGTGGCCCGGGAGTGCAGTGGAGGATGGCCTAAGTGCTTGGGCCCTGCACCCCATGGGAGACCAGGAGAAGCACCTGGCTCCTGCCATCGGATCAGCGCGGTGCACCAGCCGCAGTGCGCTGGCCGCAGTGGCCATTGGAGGGTGAACCAATGGCAAAGGAAGACCTTTCTCTCTGTCTCTCTCTCACACTGTCTAACTCTGCCTGTCAAAAAACAAAAAAAATTAAGGTGATACTGCCTTTGAAGAAGGAGTTTGGGAAGATCCCCTCCTTTCAATTGTTTTGAATAGCTTGAGAAGAATTGTAGTAAGTTCTGCTGCTTTAAATGTCTTGTAGAATTCAGCAGTGCATCTGTCTGGTCCTGGTTTTTTCTTTGATGGGAGGGTCTTTATTACTGATTCAGTTTCCGTCTTGGTATTGGTCTATTTAGGTTTTCTATGTCTTTATGACTCAATTTTAGTAGATTGTATGTCTAGGAACCTATCCATTTCTGCTAGGTTTCCCAATTTGTTGGCATACAGCTCTTTGTAGTAATTCCTGATGATTCTTTTTTTTTTCTGGTATCTGTTGTTATATTTCCTTTCTCATCTCTAATTTTTATTGATTTGGGTTTTCTCTCTCTCGGTTAGTTGGGCCAACGGTGTGTCAATTTTGTTTATTTTTTTTAAAGCTCTTCATTTCACTGATCTTTTCTATGTTTTTTGGTTTCAATTTTGTTTATACTCTAATTTTAATTATTTTTCTCCTACTAATTAGTTGTTTAATTTGTTGTTGTTTTTCTAGGTCCTTGAGATGCATTAACAGCTCATTTATTTGGTGCCTTTCCAATTTCTTGATGTAGGTACCTATTGCTGTAAACTTTCCTCTTAACACTGCTTTTGCTGCATACCATAAGTTTTGATATGTTGTGTTGTTATCTTCATTTGCTTCCAGAAAGTTTTTGATTCCTCTTTTGGTTTATTCTATGACCCACTGTTCATTCAGGACCATACTGTTCAGTCTCCATGTGTTTGCATACGCTCTAGAGATTCCTGAGTTGCTGATTTCCAGCTTCATTCCATTGTGGTCCGAGAAGATGCATGGTATGATTCTAATTCTTTTGAATTTGCTGAGACTTGCTTTGTGGCCTTAACATGTGGTCTATCTTAGAGAAATTTCATGCACTGATGAAAAGAATATGTATTCTGCAATTATGGGGTGAAAAGTTCTATAGGTATCAGTTAGATCCATTTGGCCCAAAGTGTCGATTAGCTCCATTGTTTCTTTGTTGATTTTCTGTCTGGTTGATCTGTTTATTGCTGAAAGTGGATGTTGAAGTCCCCAGTTACAAATGTATTGGAGTCTATGTCTCCCATTATATCCATTACCAGTTCTTTTCAATAACCAGGCACTCTGTAACTTGGTGCATACACATTTATTGTAGTATACATCTTCCTGTTGAATTGATTCCTTAATCATTACATAGTGCCTTTCTTTGAATCTTTTAACAGTTTTTATATTAAAGTCTGCTTTGTCTGATATCAGGATGGCAATATCTGCCCTTTTTTGCTTCCTGTTAGCATGGGATATCTTTTTTCATCCTTTCATTTTTAATCTGTTATATCTTTGTTGGTGAGATGTGTTTCTTTTAGGCAGCAAATAGATGGGTCTTGTTTTTTAATCCACTCAGCCAGTCTGCATCTTAACTGGAGAGTTGAGGTCATTTATGCTCAAGGTGACTATTAATAGGTAAGAACTTGGCCTTGCCATTTTCCATAAATATTCCTATTTTTATTGGATTTCTTTTGTGCTTTTACTGGAGGATTTTCTGCCTTCACATTCTTTCATAATGTTGGCTATCTTTCTGTGTTTCTATGTTTAGCATATCCTTAGGCATCTTTTGTAAGGCTGGACAATGGTGACAAATTTTTTCAATTTATGTTTGTTATAGAATGTCTTTAATTCATCATCATGCATAAGTGAAAGCTTTAAGGGTACAGTATTCTGGTTTGACAGTTATTTTTCTCTTTAGACTTGAAATGTATCTTGCCATTCTCTCCTAGCCTGTAGGGTTTCTGATGAGAAGTCAGGTATGAGTCTAATTGGAGATCCTCTTTAAGTAGTCTGGCATTTCTCTCATGTGCATTTTAAAATCTTTTCTTTATGTTTTTACTTTGGAAAGTTTGACTACAATGTGTCATGGTGAAGATTTTTTCTGATCATGTCTGTTAGGAGTTCTATGTGCTTTCCGAACTTGGATGTCCCTTTCTTTCTCCAAATTGGGCAATTTTTTTTGTAATTATTTCACTAAACTGGCCTTGAGTCCATTCTCTTTTTCCACACCTTCATGAACTCCTAAGACCCTTATGTTGTGTATTGTTTGATAATATCCCAAAAATCTCCAACACTGTTTTTAAGTTTTCTAGTTTCTTCTTGATTTTTTTGGCCTGACACATTTCCACATATTTGTCTTCTAGCTCAGATATTCTTTCTTCCGCCTCACCAAGTCTTCTCTTAAGGCTTTCCACCACATTTTTTTTTTTTGATATATTGACTCCTTCATTTTTAATATTTCGTTTTGATTTCTCTTTAAAACTATAAATTTCATGGAAAAAATTTTCATTCATGTCATGTATGTCTTTAGTTCCTGGATTTGCTTCTGATTGCTTTTGAGTAATCCTATGATTTACTTTTTGAAATCTATTTCTCGCGTTTCATCAATCTCTTAATCTTCACATTCTAATATTGAAATATCATTGTATTCCTTTGGGGGGTCAGGGTGTCTGCCATAATCTTGTTTCTGGAATTTCTGCATTTATTTTTGGGCATTTGTGGAGTTAATTGCTTTTTCTTTTTCCTCTGATGGCTTTTATCTGTGAGCTACGCTTTTGTGGTTTAGTGGAATGACTGCACTTTCGGTGAATACCAAGAGGTTGTGGTGGGTGTGGCCAGAGAGCTCTGATCAGTGCTCTAGGGTTGGGTGAGTATCCAGGGTTACACCCAAGTTGGGTGTGGTGGATCTCCTCTTATTAACAAAAGAGGGGGAATGGTCACCTCTGTTGGTGTGATCACCTCATTACCTCTTCTCCTCCAAGTTGAGCAATACCCAGGTGTTAGTACCCAGTGTATTCAACACTCATTTGTGCCACCATATGAACTGCACAAATGATCTGTGCAGTCCTCACTGTGAGCAAGGTTCCTGCTGTAATGAACTGCCCCAGGCAACCAAGGAGCTCCCAGTGTGTGGAGCTGCACCCAATGATTATGCAGAGACCAAGCTACACCCTGTATCTTTTCATGTAACTACCAAGTCCTCATGATCTCAGAACACATGGTTCCACAGTCATTGGGTGCAGGTTTTTGTTCTGTCCTACCAGCCTGTCTGGTCAACAGAGAGACAGATGTTTCCCAAGCCAGCTGCACTTAGGCATCTTGATCCTGGGAGGCTGGGGGCACCTTACAGTCATATGTGGTTGTCCAGCCACCTCCCAGCCAGGCTCAAAGTCAATGGGTACAGTGGATTTTTCCCTCTGCTAGAATCTCTGGATCACACAGGTACATAAGAGCCATTGGCTGAATGTTGCTCTCTCCCTGCCAGTGCTGCCAGTATTGCTGAGAAGAGGGTATCCTGTCTTAGCCAGTTGGTGTGTACATGCACAAAGGCTTCTGCATCTTCCACTGAAACCCAAAATGATGCCTGCCCTTTCTCAGCTGGGCACCAGGCACTGTTGTGGGGTGAGATAACATGCCCCTTCTGCTTCCACTGGATCTGTGGGTAACTGCTAGCAACCACTAGCACCCAGGGCTCCAGTCCAGACTCATGCCATGCTCTCCCTCCAGCTATATCACCATGGGTTGTTGCAGTCCAGTCTCACCTCCATTCCCAAGCTGCCACCTGCTTCGGCTCTCAGCTGTTGCAGTTGTGTGTTGTGTCCATGTTTTGCTGCACATCCACACCCTCCACACAGGTCCATGTCATTCTTTTTCCTCTTATAGGATTTCCAGTGCAGTTTTCTTTTCAATTCTCCCCGAGACTGTACTACCTACACTTTAAAAAAATATTTTTTTTTTTACTATTTATCCCTACCCTAGTGTAGTATGTCATTCCCTAATCCACCATCTTAGAATCCCTGAATTCTTTATTTAGTTGAGAATTAAGGTTGTTATTAAAAAGTAAATTGAAAGTATGTCACTGCAAAAATCAAAAGAAAAATAAGAAAAGAAAGAAGAGGGAGGGTGAGAAGTATCATTATGTCCTAATACATGAAATCTATTCTTTTATATAAATAAATTAAAAGTCATTGGAGCTTACCTGTATTAGGCTATCCCAGGCACAGAGCTGTCTTGGGTCAGCCAGTGTTGCCCAGGCCCAGGCCTGGGGGACAGGCTATGGACCCTCACTCATTGGGTAAGCATCACCTCACTCAGCCTTGCCAGCAAAATCCCAAGGGTCCTGATCTGAGAAGAACATAATCCTCTTCTTTCACTGGGACTGTGGTAGCCCATTCCTCTGTTGGTCTGGACTGCATGTGTGGTGGTGGCAGTGGGCAGGGTAGGATCGAGGAGAGGGAAGAGCTGTATTGAAGGAGAAAGGAAAGAGGAGGAGGATGAGGATGGGATGTGTAGGGAGCTGGAGCGATCCAAGCAAAGTGAGTGAGGAGGACCAGGAAGGTAGGGAGGAGGAAACAGAGGGTATCTGGAAAAGAACAGGAGGTAACAGGAGAGAGGTAGAGTGAGGGAGGAGGAGGAGAGGAGAGGGGAGAGGGAGGAGGAGGAAGTGTAGGAGGAGGGTGAAGAAGAGAGGGAGAGAGGGTGGGAGGGGGAGGAGGAGTTGAAAGAGAGGAGGGGGAGGAGGAGGAGAAGGAGGAGGAGGAGGAGGAGGAGGAGGAGGAGGAGGAGGAGGAGGAGAAATTCCATACATCACAAATCCTGTCCCAAAGATCATCGCTTTTCTCTGTGCAATGGGAAGAGGGTGATTGCAAAAGAAAGGAAATGAAAACTTTTCTGGGGGTGGGGCAAAACTTTTACATCAGGGTAGGAAACAGAGCAGGTGGGTTTGGGAGAGACCTCAAATGCTCTTACCAGTCTTTAATTCCCGAACGGATTTGATTTCTTTCTCTGAGATACAAACGTAGAGACAGGTAGACAGAATCTGAGTCAGGGATGATGCCTCCCTTGGAGATTAACAAGGGCTATCTTGCTACGGTCACACTTTGAAAGCTTGCCTCTCTCACCCTACATCGTCTTCCTACTACACTATGTGTAGATACTGGTTTCAAGAAACTCCTACCCCCATTAGAGAAGTTACTTTTGGCTGACGCCAATAGAGGATATGTTTTGTACAGAAAGATTGAAGGTACAGGGAAAATATTTTGTGGGCACAGCACCCAGTTTTTTGTTAAACATATTTTTTGGAAAGGTGATGTTTTTCTAAGAGGTAAAGTTTCCTTGAGACAGCTCATTTACAGCTCCAACAGACTCAAGCCATTTTATTCACAATCTTATGGCAATTTTCATAAAGTTCACTCTCCCTCCTCCTATTGTTGCCCACCATGGGATAATTTTATTTTTTGGTCTACAGATAGAACAATATCTTAAAATGAAAATGAATTTTTATTATGCTAAAATGATTTTCAGAATGGGTCACACAAAAAACCTAATTGTATACTATACAGTAAGAGATACATCCAAACAAAAAATTTTGGAAAAGCAGGTAATTAAATAAACACCAGGGAAATATGCAGAGAAAGCAGTGGTTGACCTATTAACATCATATAACATAGAATTCAAGATAGAGATCACAGAGTGAGGAAAGAAAGGTGTATTATTATGTAAGGCGTATAATTCAGTGAAGATAATATTTATAAATAGTTAAATATGAAATAATATGGCATCTATTCATTATATATATGTATACACAAAATATATGTATGTGTATATATGTATTTCCACATAAAAGTGAAAAAATATGGTACTGGTCTTTTGGCATTTGGCTTTTTTCACTTAGCATAATGATCTCCATTTCCATTTATTTTGATTCCTTTGTCAGGATTTTACTCTTTTTTTTTTGTTTTTTGTGTTTTTTTTTGTTTTGTTTTGTTTTTTGCTTTTTGTTTTTTTGACAGGCAGAGTTAGACAGTGAGAGAGAGAGAGAGAGAGAGAGAGAGACAGAAAGGTCTTCCTTTTTCCCTTGGTTCATCCCCCAAGTGGCCGCTATGGCCGGTGTGTTGTGGCCGGCGCGCTGTGCCGATCCAAAGCCAGGAGCCAGGTGCTTCCTCCTGGTCTCCCATGCGGGTGCAGGGCCCAAGGACCTGGGCCATCCTCCACTGCCCTCCTGGGCCACAGCAGAGAGCTGGACTGGAACAGGAGCAACTGGGACAGAATCTGGCACCCCAACCAGGGCTAGAACCCAGGGTGCCGGCGCTGCAGGTGGAGGATTAGCCTAGTGAGCTGCGGTGCTGGCAGGATTTTACTTTTTTAAAAAACTGAGTAGTATTCCATTTGTGTATATATACTGTGTTTTCTTCTTCCAGTCATACACTGATGGACACCTAGATTGTTTCCATACTTTGCTATTGTGAATAGTGATGCAATATACCTGGAAGTTCAGGTAGCTCTTCCATATGCTGACTTCCCCTTCTTTGAATATATTTCCAGAACTGGACTAGCTTTGTCATATGGTAGATTGATTTTTAGGTTTTTGAGGACTCTCCATACTGTTGTTTTTTTTTTTTTTGACAGGCAGAGTGGACAGTGAGAGAGAGAGACAGAGAGAAAGGTCTTCCTTTGCTGTTGGTTCACCCTCCAATGGCCACCACGGCCAGCACGCTGCGGTCGGCACATCGCGCTGATCCGATGGCAGGAGCCAGGAGCCAGGTGCTTTTCCTGGTCTCCCATGAGGTGCAGGGCCCAAGCACCTGGGCCATCCTCCACTGCACTCCCTGGCCACAGCAGAGAGCTGGCCTGGAAGAGGGGCAACCGGGACAGAATCCGGCGCCCCAACCGGGACTAGAACCCGGTATGCCGGAGCCGCTAGGCAGAGGATTAGCCTAGTGAGCCGCGGCGCCGGCCTCTCCATACTGTTTTCTTTAATGACTGCATTAATTTGCATTCCCATTAACAGTGTGTTAGGGTAACCTTTCCTCTACAACCTTGTCAGCACTTGTTATTTTTGACTTTTTGGTACTAGCCACCACAATTAATGTAAGATGATACTGATTGTGGTTTTCATTTGCGTTTCCTTGATGGCCAGCTATACTGAGCACTTTTTCATATGTTTGTGAGCCATTTGTATTTCTCTTAAGAAATACCTATTCAGATCTTTTGTCCATTTTTTTAATTGGAACTAATAAGTATATTCAAGAAAGTTGCAGGATACAAAACCAACATACAAAAATTGTAACCTTTAAAATATTTATTTATTTATTATTTACTTGAAAGGTAGAGTGACAGAAGAAAAGAGAGAGAGAGAGAGAGAGAGAGAGAGAGGTCTTCCATCTGCTGGTTTATTCCTCAGATGGCCACAATGGGCCATCTGAGTCAGGCCAGTGCTGGGCCAGGCCAAAGCCAGGAGCTTTCTTTGGGTCTTCCATATGGGTGGCAGCTGCCCAAGTACTTGGGCCATCTTCCTCTGCTTTTCCCAGGCCCATTAGCAAGGAGCTGGATCAGAAGTGGAGCAGATGGGACGTGAACTGGTGCCTATATGTATGCCAATGTTGCATGCAGTGGCTTTACCTGCTATACCACAACCCTGGCCCCAGATTGTAACATTTTCATACACCAATAACATTCTCACTAAGAAAGAACTTACAAGACTATTTCCAGGGCCGGCACTGTGGGTTAATGCTTTGGCCTAAAGGCCAGCATCCTATATGGGCGCCAGTTCAAGACTCGGCTGTTCCACTTCCTATCCAGCACTTTGATATGGCCTGGGAAAGTAGTAGAAGATGGCCCAAGTCCTTAGGCCCCTGAACCCTCATGGGAGACCCAGAAGAAGCTCTTGGCTTCGGATCGACATAGTTCCGGCCATTGCGGCTAATTGGGGAGTGAACCATTGGATGGAAGACCTCTCTCTCTCAGCTTCTCCTCTCTCTATGTAACTCTGACTTTCAAATAAATAAATAAATATTTTTAAAAAGACTATTTCCATTAATAATACAGAAAGCATTAGAGAACTTGGATTAAATTTAGCCAAGTATGTGAAAGACCTCTACAATGTAAATTATGAAACAATAATGAAAGACACTGAAGAAGACATACACACACAAATGGGAAGACTTTTCATGGTCATGGAATGGAAGAATTAATATCCAAATGTCCCTACTACCCAAAATGATTTTCAGATGCCATTAAATCCCCATTATATTACCAAAGATAACCTCTTCAATGAATTTTAAAAAATCTTAAAATTCCTATGGAATCACAAAAGACTCCAAATAGCTAAAACCATCTTATGCAATAAAAATAAAGCTGGAAGCACCACAATAACAGATTTCAAGAAATAGTACAGGGCTACCATAATCAAAACTGCATGATACTGGCATATAATTAGATGCATAGATCAATGGAACAGAATACAAATCCTAGAAACAAATCCACACATCTACAACCAGCTTGTCTTTGACAAAGGTGCTAAAAAATTCTCCAATAATTGTTGCTGGGAGAATTGGATTTTCATATGCAGAAGTTTAAAACGTGACCCCTACCTTTTGCCTTACACACAAATCAATGAAAAATAGATGAAAAATCTAAATGTAAAACCTCAAATCATAAAATTACTAGAGGAAAATACTCCAAGACATTTGCATAGGCAACAATTAATTTTTCAGTTAACATGAACCCCAATGCATAGGAAATAAAAGCAAAAATAGAGAAATCAGGTTGTACGTATCTAAGAAGCTTCTGCACAGGTAGACATTTTCCTGGGTTGCTTATATACATTACCCTGATTCTGTGATATCAGTTGAAGTGGGTGGTTCTTCCTGCTATTTGGTATTTAGGGTCATCATTTGCGTCACTTGGGATATGTGTTTTCTCCAGATGTCATTAGCTACTACTAAATGCAGTAAAATTCCTCTAAGTGACCTTTAGTCCCACACATGCACTTTATTTCCCAGAAACCTCACTTTCTAAGCAGGATCTTGACCTTTATGGAGATGCATTGCCCAACATTTTCATGCTTTTCTAGTCTATCCTGTACTCTTCCTTTTGATTTTGCTACTATGCAAATATGATCTGTGAAACAGAACACAGAGGCAACACATGTAAAAATTTGTGATACTCAACTACCCAGGTGACAGCTGGGACACTCTGTGGAGGGAATTCTTGATTGTTTTTTAGCTGAGTCTTCAGATAGAAGGACCAGTGGTGCTACTGCTCCCATATTGTCTTCCCTTTCACGAGTTTGATCTTCCTGGCCTTGGTTATTGATGTTCTCACCTGAAGACAGCCCCAGGTAAATTTGGAAAACATATTCTTAAGCTTTATTAAGGATATTCAAGTTCAATGAATACCCTTCTGTTAATCCTCCAGTGAAATGAACAAGATGCCTTACCCATAGGACTCATTAAACGCATTCAGTGAGGTAGAATCTGTGTTCTTTGGGTAAGTAGAGATGTTAATTTTATAGAATTGGATACAATAAACAACAGAGCAAAAACAAAATATATTACTTATTCTGTAAGAGAACAAATATCTTTTTAGGTTTCAACCAATTGAATATAATAAAGCTAGAATTTTAGTCCTACTATTTGCTACAGTTTTATGGAAAAATTGAAACTGCTTTTATTCTTTTTTTATAAAAGATTTATTTATTTATTTATTTAAAAGTCAGAGTTACACAGAGAGAGGAGAGGCAGAAAGAGAGAGAGAGAGGTGTCTTCCATCCGCTGGTTCACTCCCCGATTGGCTGACAGCCAGAGATGTGCCAATCTGAAAGCAGGAGCCAGGAGCTTTTTCTAGGTCTCCCATGTGGGTGCAGGGGCCCAAGGACTTGGGATCCTCTACTGCTTTCCCAGGACATAGCAGAGAGCTGGATTGGAAGTGGAGCAGCTGGGTCTTGAACCGGTGCCCACATGGGATGCCAGCACTTCAGGCCAGGGCGTTAACCCACTGCATCACAGCACCAGCCTCAAAACTGCTTTTATATTTATTTATTTATTTATTTTTTAACAGGCAGAGTGGACAGTGAGAGAGAGAAACAGAGAGAAAGGTCTTCCTTTTTTTCCGTTGGTTCACCCCCCAATAACCGCTGCGGCCGGCGCACCGCGCTGATCCAAAGCCAGGAGCCAGGTGCTTCCTCCTGGTTTCCCATGTGGGTACAGGGACTTGGGCCATCCTCCACTGCACTCCCGGGCCACAGCAGAGAGCTGAACTGGAAGAAGAGCAACCGGGACAGAATCCGGCGCCCTCACCAGGACTACAACCCAGGGTGCCTGCGCCAGAGGCGGAGGATTAGCCTATTGAGCCGCGGCGCTGGCAGCTTTTATTCTTTATGCACTAGTTATATCACCTAAAATTTGAAGATAAAGATACAGAATTACATAACTTGTATTTACTTTGTTATGAGGAGAAAATAGCGAGGTCTAGGAAGCATTTACCTTTCAGCATGAACTCAGAACATTAGAATGCTTTTGGAAAACATCAAGAACTCACGCTAAGCCTGCCTCTAAGTTTTGCAAGCTGGCCAGTGCAGTCAGCAGCTACTAATATCAGTAGTTGCCCAGGAGAGATGCCAGTGTAGACTGTTTTCAACCAACCTAGAGCTCGGATGTTGGCTGCATCCTGAGAGGTCAAGAATCTTTTGTCCAACACAGGTCATCCATCTACTGGAAACAACTAGAAGTGGGGCTGAAAAGTCTTCACGGTCATCACTATGTAGCATTTGCCAATTCAGCCAATGAACCCACCATCACACATTTCTCATGACTTATGATTTGCTGAACTGAGAGCTCCAAGAATGTTGAAATATTATTTTTATCATCTCTGATTTCATAGTTCTTGGTTCAGTTCCAAGCGTGGGGTTTTGGGATGTTGGTCACTCTCTGCAGTATTTTTTTTTTTTTGATAGGCAGAGTGGATGGTGAGAGAGAGAGAGACAGAGAGAGAGATCTTCCTATTGCCGTTGGTTCACCCTCCAATGGCCGCCACGGCTGGTGCGCTGCGGCCAGCGTACCGCGCTGAGGCGAAGACAGGAGCCAGGTACTTATCCTGGTCTCCCATGGGGTGCAGGGCCCAAGCACTTGGGCCATCCTCCACTGCACTCCCTGGCCACAGCAGAGAGCTGGACTGGAAGAGGGGCAACCGGGACAGAATCCAGCACCCTGACAGGGACTAGAACCCGGTGGGCCGGCGCCACTAGGTGGAGGATTAGCCTATTGAGCCGCGGCGCCGGCCATCTCTGCAGTCTTAAATTCAAAGATTATAAAACTCATTTCAAACTTCCAATAATCTCATCTCCATTTCTGCCTAAAATGCTCTATCAGTGATACTGTACTTCCTGGCAGGATGCAACACATCCCCCTCCCACATAGGACCCTGCCCTATGACAATCCTCTGTGAGAGTTAGGATGAAAATGCGAGTGTTGACAAGGTTATGAGGACGTAAGTGTCTTTGGCTTTTGCATATAGTTTGTGGGCTGCACAGACCATCCTTAATCAAAATTGCAGATGAGGTGTGTTAACGTCACTACCTTAGGTCCTAGGATCTCTTTACCATATCTCTCTCAGATGTAGGGCCAAACATTTTAAAGCAAAAATAGTTGTTTCTGACCTTTCTCCAAGAATCAGTTATTCCCTGTAAATACATACTTACTGGTAGACATCTTATGATGAGAATGGCTCTGAGGTTGAGGCTCTGGGACCTGGGGCAGTGCCTCATGGTCATATCCTCACTCCCTGGGTGTTGCTGTTTTCCCTTAGTAGAAACCAACTCTGAGTGTATCCTGTAGATGTCCTTACTCCTCATTCACCATGGAGTTAGTATCTCTCCCGGTCCTCACTGCTCAGTACTGGATAATCCTTGAGAAGCAGAATGTTAGGCATGCATCCGTCTCCCCTGAAGTTTCTGAAATGAACTTTTCCTTAATATCACTCCCTTTGCATTCCACCTGCTCTAACATGATGCTGTCCTTTAGATTATTTTCATCCTTCACACCTGCTGACGTTCTTTCCTCCAACTGCTCCCTAAGTTCTGGGTTCTCAGGATTTAGATTCAGCTTGTACTCCCCTAGGAGACTCACAAAGTAGGGACCAAGGTCAGGTCTCAGATGCAGTCCTCAGGGTATGTTTAGAACACAAGAATCGTGTGGGAGTACCTACAGTGTGGAAATATCTGCCTGAAAACTGCCCAAAGCTGCCTCCAACATCTCTTTCCTGATAAGCATCAGTTCTGAGGCTGTCAGAACAGTGACTTCTCCAGAAATCCCGTTATTTAAAAATGGGCTTCTCCTTTTATTTTCTGGTGAGTTTTGATGTCTACAATACCTCCTTCAAGTGTTCCTGCAAACCTTTCTCCCTTTTCTGGTCCTGTTGTTGGGGTCTTCATTTTCTTTTCTTTTTTTTTTTTTTTTTTAGATAGATTTATTATTTTATTTGAAAGTCAGAGTTACACACACACACACACACACACACACATAGAGCAAGGTCTTCCACCCACTGGTTCACTCCCCAGTTGGCCGTAACGGCCATAGCAGAGAGCTGGATTGGAAGTGGAGCAGCTGGGTCTTGAACTGGGGCCCATATGTGATGCTAGCAATTCAGGCCAGGGTGTTAAACTGCTGTGCCATCATGCTGGCCCCAAGGGGTCTTCATTTTCAACAGCTCTTTTTCCTGGGCTAGGTGCCTCAAAGGGCACCAGGCCACCAACGTCCTCTGTGGGCTGCAAGGTGGAGTGACTTCACTGATGTTCTTGGTGGGCCTCCTGCCTTGGCATCCTGAGGGGTGGAAGTGCAGAGGTGATGGGGCGTGGTTTATGTCTACATGGTGAATTCAAGGAAGTTGGAAGGCTGCCATTTAGGCCCCTGTTGTGTGCATTCTAGGACTTCTGGAGCCCTAACCCAGGGCTACTGACTAAGGGAGCATGTGTGTATTCTTTGTAGTGGGCCTTAGGACTCAGGGGTGAGGGGTTGGTAGAGCCCTTGGGTGTGTAAGGTAAGGAATGCAAGGCTATGCCTAGGAACCGGGCATGCCTGTTCTCATGTAGAGGAACAGGTGTCTTAAAACTGAAGAAGGCTACTCCAAGGTAAAACTCCTCCGTCTTCTTCTTTTTAAAGATTTATGTATTTATTTGGAAGTCACAGTTACACTGGGCAGAAGAGAGAGAGAGAGAGAGAGAGAGAGAGAGAGAGAGAGAATGTCTTGTATTTGCTGGCTCACTTCCCAGATGGCCTGTACAATGGCTGGGGCTGGGGCTGGGGCTGAACCAGGTCAAAGTCAGGAGCTGGGAGCTTCATCCTGGTCTTGCACATGGGCTGTCTTCAGCTACTTTCCAAGGTCATTAGCAGGGAGCTGGATTGGAACTGGAGTAGCACGTGGCAGCTTAACCCACTAGGCCACAATGCCGGCCCCTGCATCTCTCCTCAACCCTGCCATTTCCCCTGCTGTGTAAGAGTTGGCAGAGTAACATTTGTATTAAGCTGTAGCATGCCAGATTTTCCCTTCTCTTTGGGACTTAATGATAAACTTGAATTTCCATGTTTCCCCTCCTTGTTCCTGGTTATCCTGATCCTTCCTTCCGTCCCCATTTATCACTTACTCCAGGTTCTGGCTCAGCTCCTGAGCCTGCTGCAGACTGCTAGAGAAACAACCTTGATCACCTGGAGAGTCCTTTATGTCTGTTCTTCTCCACCATGTTGCTGAGTTGCTGTTAGTGTAGGATGCTGTGTTTTTCCTTTGTAATTACTCTGTGTGTGTGTGTGTTGGGGGAAGATTTTGAAAACATATTGTGGGGCTGGTGCTGTGGCACAGCAGGTTAAAACCCTGACCTACAGTGCCGGCATCCCATATGGGCATTGGTTCGAGTCCTGGCTGCTCTACTTCCAATCTAGCTCTCTGCTGTAGCCTGGGAAAGCAGTAGAAGATGGCCCAAGTCCTTGGGCCCCTGCACCCGCATGGGAGACCAGGAAGAAGCTCCTGGCTCCTGGCACTTCAGATCAGCTTAGCTCTGGCCATTGTGTTCATTTGGGGAGTCAACCAAAGGGTGGAAGACCTCTCTTTCTTTCTGGCTCTACCTCTCTCTCTAACTCTTTCAAATAAGTAAAATCAATCTTTAACAAATATTGGAAAGTGGATACGAGGGGGCTGGCACTGTTGCATACTGGGTAAAGCTCCTGCCTGTAATGTCAGCATACCACACAGGTGCCAGTTTGTGTCTTGGCTGTTCCACTTTTGGTCCAGCTTCCTGAGAAGAGCAGCACAAGATGACGCAAGTGTTTGGGCACCTCCACCCATGTGGGGGACCCAGATAAAGCTCCTGGCTCCTGACTTCAGCTTGTTACTGGCCACCTCAGTCATCTGGGGAATGAATCAGCTGATGGAAGATCTCTCTCCTTCTCTCTCTGTAACTCTGACTTTCAAGATAAATAAATAATTCTTCTAAAAAAATGAAATGGATGTGAGGACCTCAGGCTGTAGGTTCTGCCCTATCTCTGGCTGTCTTTCTCCCCAAGTTTGCTGGACTCTGTTGGAGGCAACCAATCCCTCATCTATGCTTTGGGGAATGATTTTCAAATGCCTGAGGCATCCAGGGCACTAAAGCAACACTGCCTCTGACCTGGAAGTAATGGAAAATGCTTTCTCTACTGTGGTTACCACACTTCCTTCTTGGAAGGGCCCCACGAGTGAGGACAGTTTCCTCATGCCTTGGAAAGTACTTTATATTTGATTCAAGGCCCTAGAATGCCATGGGTTCCGGACTCCTCAGGGGTTCTGTTGGGACATCAGGTCAGGTCTGTGGTTGCCAGTACAGTCTCTGAAGTCTTCTCCAATCATAGCACAGTCACTGGCTTGGTTGGGATCAGGTTCATCTCTTATATTTGCTACCAACCTACATCATCCCCATGTGTCAAGTGGACATTTTGGTCCTCACACCTCACTGTGCACTATAGATGCACTATAGCTGCACATTGAGCACAGTTTGGTACCTGGTACAATATGTATTGAGACAAGCAATATTTTTCTTTAGTTGTGCAAAACAATATGTAGAAAAGCACTTAAAACATAAATGTCCACTTCGGGAAAATTCCAAAAATTAGTATATCCCCCACTTAGATCAACATCCAGAATATATGTAGCATCCCAAAGTTTCCAAGATGCCCTTTCCTGCCTTACCTCCTGTCCATGATCTTATCTTCATGATGTTCTGTTCCTTCAATAGTTTATCATTTTTCTGCTGCTGGGTACTCCTACAGGTCATGAGAAATACATATTGCCAAAAACTATGCATGAAATCCAACATTTTTGGCACCTGAATAAACTTATCTTTTGTTTCAAATTTTCTGTAAACTTTTAAAAATTGAAGATTTATTTTCATTTATTTGAAAGGCAGAGTTACAAAGAGAGAGGGAGAGGCAGGGGCAGAGAAACACACACAGAGAGAGAGAGGTCTTCTATCTGCTGGTTCACTCCTCAAATGGCCCCAATGGCTGGGGCTGTGCCAGGCTGAAGCCAGGAGCCTGGAGCTTCTTCTAGGTCTCTTGTATGGGTACAGGGGCCCAAGCACTTGGACCATGTTTCCACTGCTTTCCCAGGTGCGTTAGCAGGGAGCTGGATTGGAAGTGGAGCATCTGGGACTCAAACTGGCACTCATATGGGATGCTGACATTGCAAGTGTCAGCTTAACCTGCTACATCACAATGCTGGTCCCTGTGTGAACTTTTTTGAAGTATACTCACATTCCCCAGTCCCTCATTCTATTTTGTTGATTTCATCTTGATCTTTATTATTTTCTTTCTTCCTAATGTGATTTTTTTTTTTTTTTTTGGACAGGCAGAGTTAGAAAGTGAGAGAGAGACAGAGAAAGGTCTTCCTTCCATTGGTTCACCCCCAAAATGGCTGCTATGGCCGGCTCGCCATGCCGATCTGAAACCAGGAGCCAGGTGCTACCTCCTGGTCTCCCATGCAGGTGCAGGGCCCAAGCACTTGGGCCATCCTCCACTGCCTTCCCGGGCCACAGCAGAGAGCTGGACTGGAAGAGGAGCAACTGGGACAGAATCCGGTGCCCCAACCGGGACTAGAACCCGGTGTGCCGGCGCCGCAGGCAGAGGATTAGCCTAGTGAGCCATGGTGCCGGCCTCTTCCTAATTTGATGCTAATTTGCTCTTCTTTGCCATTATCTTCAGGTAGAAGCTCTGCTCACTTATTACAGAGAGAGGGTGTAGGGAGAGGGAGAGGGAGAGGGAGAGGGAGAAGGGGAGGGAGGGAGAGAGAGAGAGGAAGGGAGAGAGAGAGAGAGAGAAAGAGAGAGAGAGAGAGAGAATCTTTCATCCCCTCATTCATTACCCAAATGACTGCAATGATTAGGGCTGGGCCAGGCTGAGGTCAGGAGCCAGGACCTTCTTCCAGGTCTCCCATGTGGATGGCAGGGGCCCAACCACTTGGATCATCTTCCTCTGCTTTCACAGGCTCATTGGCAGGGAGCTGAATTGGAAATGGAGCAACCAGTACTGGAACCAGCACCCGTATGGGATGCCAGCATCACAGGTGACAGCTTAACTCCCTACCCCACAATGCCTTCCCCATTTTTCATTTCTTAAAGTTATATTGTGTCTTTTTATATCTTCCAATTGTCTACTTAAGTTTTGGTTCTTTTTTTTTTTTTTAAAGATGTATTTATTTATTTGAAAGTCAGAGTTACACAGAGAGAAGGGGAGGCAGAGAAAGAGGTCTTCCATCCGCTGGTTAACTCCTCAATTGGCCAGAGCTGTGCCGATCCAAAGCCAGGAGCCAGGTGCTTCCTCTGGATCTCCCATGCGGATGCAGGGGCCCAAGCACTTGGGCCATCCTCCACTGCCTTCCTGGGCCACAGCAGAGAGCTGGATCGGAAGAGGAGCAGCCGGGGCTAGGACTGGCGCCCATATGGGATGCCAGCGCTTCAGACCAGGGCATTAACCTGCTGCGCCACAGTGCCGGTCCTAAGTTTTGGGTCTTATGGAGTGCAGTTGTGACAACTATTTTAATATTTTTCTCTGGTCATTCTAGCATCTGAGTCAGCTCTGAGTCAGTTTCATGACTGATTTGTCTCCTCATTGTCTCCCACTGTGGATTTGACCTTGTTGATTATTGCATGTTTCTGTGCTATAAATTTCAAGTTTTGTTCAGGGATGCAGTTAAGTGACTGGGTTAAAGTTTGATCTTTTGAGAGTTGTTTTTTTTATCATTCATTATGTGGTGCAGGACAGTGCTCAGTCTAGGGCTTTCCTGAGTACCCTGCTGCATTGTGAATTAGCTTTGTTTTTGTTTTTGCTTTTTGGGAACAGGCATGATTCTAGCCCTGTGTGAGTGCCAGGCATTCTTCCTGGCCACCTTTTGAAATGACTTCCTGGTGGGGATGTAGGAATTTACATGCTGGACGGGTCCTTTCTGAGGCTCTCCCTGATTCACTTTCTGCAGCTCTGCCCTCGCTGCTGCCCCCTGTGGACTCTGTGCTACCTCGGTTTCCCAGTGTTCCCAGCTCAATGTTCTCATCTGAGTATCCACTGGGTTCCTCTTCACTTTCCCCTGTGTTCCTCTTGGACACTCTCACGGCAGTGAGTTGGAGCAATTATAAGGCTCATCTGCTTGATTCCCTTCACTGTCCTTTTTTTTCCTGTCATCAACATCTTGGAAATGATCTTTTTGTGTATTTTGCCTTTTTTAGGTTGGTTTTTTTTTTTTTTTTACTTATTTCAGGCAGGAGAATCAATCCTTATTGGTTGCAGCACCTGCATGTTAAGAGCTCAAAGTCACAAAATGTCAATCTATATCCTGAACAGAGACTTTTACAGAATGCAAAAAATAGGGGCTGCTGTCACGGCACACTGGGGTAAGCTGCTGTTTAGAATGACTGCATCTCATGTTGGGGTGCCAGTACAAGTCCTGGCTTCCACACTTTTGATCTAACTTCCTGCTAATGCACCTGGGAAGGTAATGGAGGATGGCCCAAGTACTTATGTGACTGTCACCCATATGGTAGACCTAGAAGGGGTTCCTGGCTCCTGGCTTTGGCTTGCCCCTATCCCAGCTGTTGCAAGGCACTTGTGAATGAGCCAACAGATAGAAGATCTCTCTCCCTTCATCTCTCTTTTTCTTCTCTCTCCCTTCCACCTTCCCTTGAAATTCTGCGTGGAAAAATGTCCATCAATTGTTTGCATTGGAGCAGAGTGTCATAGAGAAGGCAGAGAAAGAAAAAGAAAGTGTGAGTGTGTAGCTGAGGGTGTGATTTCTGTGCTGTGCTAATTTCTCAGACCTTGATTTCTTGCCGCTTCCTTTAGGTTTCTCTGTTTCTTCCTCATGGCTTCAAAGTAATAGTCCCAGCACAGGAAGCTGGGAAGCCCACGTCAATCCTTGTCATCAACAGCTGCAGGGAACTGTACACCCAGTCACAGCATCCCAGTGTGTCTTGCTCTGTTCTGACATTTTCTTCCTCTGTTTTATCAAGAGGACTCCATTTGGAAAGGGAGGAGAGAATACCTGACAGAACAGGTTGTCTGTTCACCTGACCCCAGGTGCACTAAGGTTCCTGGGAGCTCCTCAGCTGAAAATCATGCCAGGAAAAGGGAAGCAGCTCTGGAAACAGGATACTTAGAAAATCTGTTTTACAGCCAGATTTTTATTCCAGAATCAGAACAAACTCCCCTTTTTACCCACAAACTCAGCCTTTCATGCTGACCCTGTTTTATATTCTTAGCCCCCAGTATGAACAAGACGCAGAAGCAGTTTTAAATGTGGGTTGCAGACTTTCTGTCCTCAGATATTTATTTTGATCCATGATGAATAAATGATACACTGATCCATGACAAATAAATGATACACTGACCCATCTCAGTCACTAACACCTACAGGAAATCACCTTAAGAAAACTTCATTGTACCCAGAGTTTGTGTACTCCTGGCTCCTTGACTGCACCCAAATAGGGCTTTAGGATTTTGTTAACATGCCCAGCCTCAGGGTCTCTATCCCTGCCTTGATCAAGTGGAGAGCATGGTTTGTAGAAGGAGTATGACTCCAAATTTAGATACACTGAGGTTTAGTCTGTCATTGCAGCATTCCATTCCTATGGCTATGGGCAAAATGGCCTTATCCTCAACCTCTCCAGGTGTGGGAGAGGAGGCCAGGCTTCAGAAGCCACTTACTGCTGAGTGGCGAACAGACACAGGGAGGAAAAAGTATAGTTGTCACTGGGGAAGCCATGGGCAGATGGGTTTTGTAGCTGCAAAACATCATGCACTGGGGAGATGATATCACAGCATGATACCATGCAGGATTTCAAGGCATATGGATGGACAATCAAGTAGTGAATCGAATATCCTCAGGATCCTATATACTGGCTGATTCTCCAGATCCCATACTCTTTTTGAAGGAGTCTGACATACCAAAGAAGGGAGGAAGAGAAATTGAATGATGTGATTTACCACAAGGATGATGTTTTTACTAGAAACTTGGGCTTTGTTATACCAAAATCAGGCTTCCTCAACAATGGATTATATGAGAAAGTTATGACTGGAAAAGAACTTCAAATCTTGCAAGGATCAAAATTCAGTGTAATGGCTGTACTCCGCGTGTAATAGGGTTGGATACAGTGAAGGCTTGTTGAGGGGTTGGAAGATAGAAAGTGTACTCATTTATGTGTCTATGGAATCCATTCATAGAAACTGACAATTCAGTTGTGCCAGAATGATGGATGGTAATTCCATTGATTTGGTTCTATGAGATATGATTACTGGTGCTAAGAGCACAGATGCATCTTGCATTAGCTTTCACGACACTACTCTGGGGATGGTGTTTGTTATCTCTAGAGCTGTTTCCATAGCCTGTGCTGATAGCCACCTCCTTCCAGCCTAAAGAGGGGGGTCCCATGACCCTGACCTGTGAGACCCAGATCCACTAACAGAAGTCAGAAGTCCAGTTCCAGTCTCTTTTCTGCAAGATAACCAGACCTTGGGGTCAGGCAGGAGCAGCTCCTTAGAGCTCCAGATTCCTGCCATGTGCCGTGCAGACTCAGGGTCCCACTATTGTGAGGCACAGTGTCTTTCCATATCTGGAACCAGCCAGCAATCCTGAATTCTTGTGCAGAGTGAGTTTTGGTGAAAAAGGTGGTTTAGTGAATGAAGCTATTACCTGTGGATGCGGCATCCCATACAAGTGCCAGTTCAAGTCTTGGGTATTCACTTCCAATCCAACTCCCTGATATATATTGGGAAAGCAGCAGGTGGTGGCCCAAATACTTGAGCTCTTGTCACCCATGTGGAAGACATGAATTGAGTTCCTGGTTCCTGGCTTTGGCCTGGCCCAGCCCTCGCCATTGTAGCCATTTGGGGAGTGAACCAGAAGATGAAGATCTCTTCTCTTTCTCTCTGTCTTTACCTTTCTCTGTCACTCTGCTTTTCAAATAAAAAGAAGGGACATTGGGGCTGGAAGGAGAAGGGTAGAACAGTGGCTTCACTTGGACATTAATTCCTTCTTTTTCTATAAGCTGGGAGCAGGGTTCTGATTCAGAGATTATGATACTATATTGAACTCTTCTCTATCTACTAGTATGTTAGGAGTGGAATGGTTATCAGGAAACACTCTCCCAATCTCCAGGACTCAGTATATCTGCCATGTGACTGTAAACTTGCCTTTTCCTATTGCAAAATAATCACATATTTACTGGGTTCCATAGTTTTTTTTTTTTAATTTTTTTTTGACAAGCAGAGTGGACAGTGAGAAAGAGAGACAGAGAGAAGGGTCTTCCTTTTCTGTTGGTTCACCCCACAATGGCTGCCGCGGCCGGCGTGCTGCTGCCGGTGCACTGCGCTGATCCGAAGGCAGGAGCCAGGTGCTTCTCCTGGTCTCCCATGGGGTGCAGGGCCCAAGCACTTGGGCCATCCTCCACTGCACTACCGGGCCACAGCAGAGAGCTGGACTGGAAGAGGGGTAACCGGGACAGAATCCGGCGCCCCGACCGGGACTAGAACCCGGTGTGCCGGCGCCGCAGGCAGAGGATTAGCCTAGTGAGCCCCGGCATCGGCCGGCAATTTATTATCTTTAGTGATGTCACTTCAAAGGATGGTTAATATTACCCAGGGTCCTTCCCAGGCCTCATTGCAAGACTTCTGCCATTTGAGTTATCAGAAAGGTACTCAGATACCTTTCTCTGGAGTTGCCCATCTGGCCCCCATAGGGATTCAGGGTTCCTGAAACGAACACAGAGATGAGGTGAGGGAGCTGAGATGCCTGACACCTAAGAGGTGGTGATCGTGCCTCCCTGTAGCACTAAATTTAGACTTAACACCCACCATCCTCAGCTATCACCCTGCAAGGATCTCGGCTCCTGGCCCCACTCTAATTTTTTTCAGCTCCGTTTGCTGTCACTTACAGTAACAGCAAGCACTCCAGACCTAGTGTACCTTGCAGTGGGACCTACTAGCTCTCTCCTGGAGACCCGGTTCCCAGAAGCCCAGGTGATTGAAAGGAAGATGCTGGTCCTTGTCTACTCCATGGCTGAAGGCATGGGACACACCATGTTTTCCTGGCACATAGAGGACTTGAAGAATTTGGAGAGGAAACCTTGACATTCCCAGAGAGCAAAGCTGGAGGTCCCTGTCATTCAGAGAGCCTTGTGGGAGACACCGCAGCCACAGCCCACCCA
This sequence comes from Oryctolagus cuniculus, assembly GCF_051225735.1. Taxonomy (NCBI): domain Eukaryota; kingdom Metazoa; phylum Chordata; class Mammalia; order Lagomorpha; family Leporidae; genus Oryctolagus; species Oryctolagus cuniculus. Next base: position 27,603,089 of record NC_142873.1, read on the forward strand.
GAGCAAGTTGGGGAGCATCGTTGTGAGAGGTGAGTTCCACCCTCCTGCAGGTTAGCCAGAGGTTCTCATAAGCGTTCAGGGATTGTGCAGGATTATGAAAACCTTTTAAGTTGCTCACAGGACAAGACCTATTCAGGACTAATTTCTTTCTGAGGAAGGCAGAGCTCCCAAAGTAAATAACTGTTTCAGGGGAACTAGAAGTTTGGTTATAGTAGAGAAAATAAGAGTAAGAAGGTGAAAAAGCACTGGCTGAATTCAGCTGACCAGAGAAAGGCTTTCTAGAATCTATCTGCATGGTTCTGGAGTAAATTCCTCTGCAGCTGTGCTGTTCAGTACAGTCACCATGAACCTCATGTGACTATTTAAATTTAACTTAATTAAAATTTAAAATTCATATCTTCAGTCACATTTGCTGCATGCAAGTTCCCAAGAACTACATGCGACTCATCGGAGAGCACAGTGTAAAATATTTCCACCATCTTTGGAAGTTCTACTGGACAGTACTGTCTGAGGATTATGTCGGAAAGTAGAATAATGGGATTGAGAGTGACTGAGGCCATGCTATGACATAGGGTAGATGCAGGAGGAGGTCTTTCTCCTGCAGGAGAAGCCCCTCTGTGTAGGTTAGTTTCAGGGTCTCTTGCTGTCCTCACCCTCAGAGGGCCTGGGGCCCAGGCTGTGGTAGGGGCAAGGCAGAGCTGCACTGTGAGCCTTGTGAGGTTGCCCGCGATGCTGTACCAGTGTATTGTTTGTTTATTTATTTATTTATTACTTATTTCAGAGGCAGAGTTATAGACAGTGAGAGGGAGAGACAGAGAAAAAGGTCTTTTATCCATTGGTTTACTCCCTAAATGACTACAACAGCGGGAGCTGCGCTGATCTGAAGCCAGGAGCCAGGAGCTTCTTCCAGGTCTCCTATGCAGGTGCAGAGGTCCAAGGACTTGGGCCATCTTCTACTGCTTTCCCAGGCTGTAGCAGAGAGCTGGATTGGAAGAGGAGCAGCCAGGACTTGAATCGGTGCCCAAATGGGATGCCAGCACTGCAGCTGGAGGCTTAGCCTACTACACCACAGTGCTGACCCCAGTTGAGCCAGTTTTATCAGAAGGCTGTCACCCTGGGGAGAAGTTGGGGCCCCTCTGACCACAGAGAATTCTTTTTTTTTTTTAAGATTTATTCATTTATTTGAAAGTCAGAGTTAAAGAGAGGGAGGGAGGGAGGGAGGGAAGGAGGGAGGCAGGGAGGGAGAGAGAGAGAGAGAGAAAGAATCTTCCATATATGGTTCACTCCCCAAGTGGCTGCAATGGCCAGGGCTGGGCCAAGCTCAAGCCAGGAGCTTCCTCAGGTCTCCCATATGGGTGCAGGGACCCAGGCCTTTGGACCATCTTCCACTGCTTTTTGAAGGCTGTTAACAGATAGCTAGATTGGAAATAGAGCATCTGGGACTTGAACCGGTACCCATATAGGATGCCAGCATCACAGACAATGACTTATCTGCTACACCACAATGCCAGTCTTCACAGAACTTTCTTGAAACAACTCCTAGGGGACTGGCAGTGGCATTCAGCATAGTGAGGTAGCAACACTCGTCTTCAGAGTTGAGTCAGCTGAACCTGGACTATGGGCCACAGATAAGCTTTTATCTGCTCTGAGAGGACAGATTCCAAAAGTAAACCAGTCCATGGGAAAGGGCATTTGGTTGGCATAAGACCAGACTTTCTCATCGACGTATGCTAGAAATGGAGAGTGAAGATTGGGAAAGGTAGCAGGTAGCTGCCATTCTTTTCCTGACTAGTTTCTTTTCTTTGGACTAGCTAGAATGAAGCAAGCTACATTTCAGATGAGTGAGCAGATAACTGAACATCCACTTAACCATTTCAGTCCAAGTCCCAATTCCTTGGCATGTCCTTCTCCTGCCCTCACCTGCCCACTGCACATCCCACCCTGCCCCCCATGGTGTCTGCAGGATTCCAGAAGAAGCCCTTTCCCTCTGAGGCTCACACCGACCTCTTGCCTCTGAGCCTACTAAGGAAGGGAACTACCTTCTGCCTGTATTAATGGCTGCTGCTCTGCTTCCTGGTGACCAGTTTCCAGAGGAAGTCGGGTGTGTGACTTTGGATTTTCTCTTTATTGCTCCTTCATTGATTATCACCCCAAATGCTGCTTTAGTGGGGCAGACAGCATCCATGTGGTCTAGAAGCTGGCACCCGCTGGTGGGGTCATCATTTAAAGTGACTCAGCTTGAGCCAGCGCTGTGGCGTAGTGGGTAAAGCTGCCACCTGTGGTGCCGGCATTCCATACGGGCACCGGTTTAAGTCCCAGCTGCTCCACTTCTGATCCAGCTCTCTACTGTGGCCTGGGGAAAGCAGTAGAAAATGGTCCAAGTCTTTGGATCCCTGCATCTGCATGAGAGATCCAGAGGAAGCTCCTGGCTCCTGGCTTCAGATTGGTGCAGCTCCAGCTGTTGCGGCCATCTGAGAAGTGAACCAGCGGATGGAAGACCTCTCTCTCTCTCTCTCTCTCTCTCTCTCTGCTTTTGCCTCTCTGTAACTCTGCCTTTCAAATGGGTAGATGAATGTTTAAAAAAAGAAAAAGCAAATAAAGTGACTTAACTCTCCAACAAAGTTAGGTACATATTAGGGGGCCAAGTGAGACTGAAAGCGTTTACCCTACAATTACATATGTCAATATTTTCTTCAATAGAACTCTCTTCAGTAGCTCTCAGAAAATGAATCTCCATAAAACATTCATGAGGAAGAGCATGCAAGCTGCAGCCAGATTTTTTTGTGTGTGAAAAAAGTGTTTTTACTATTTACACTTTTTTCTACAAATAAGTATTTACTAAGCAGAATATTTTGACTGAAATGATTCTTTGAAAAGCATGTTGACTTATTAAATATTATCTTTTTTATAATTTTCATGTAATGACATTTCCAGTTTCCATTGCAGAGTACAGTGATATTTGAGACCGTGTATGTATAGTTGTCTATCTAGCAGTATCATTATGATATAGAGAGCATTTACTTCATCCCCAAACTTTTCACCTCTCCCTTTGTAGTCAGCTTCTTCCTCTGATCCTTGGTCTCTGGAAAGCACTAATATGTTTTCTATCATTAGCTTTGTTTTTGTAGAATTTCATGTAAGTGGGATCATACAGTGTATAGCTTATTGTGCTTGACTTTTTTTCACTTGGCGTTTTGAGAAGTGCTCCTACTTATTACAGATTGTCTACATATATGTATATCCTCATTAAAATGTTAGACTAAAAAGATGCTTTGACAAGTTAGACAATTTTTTACTGATTTTGTCACACAAAAATATTTTTTTGAGTTTATTCATCCTTTGAGAGTAAGTCTAGTTTCAGAGGCTTGGTTTTGCATTTACCAAGATATTCTAACTTATTGAGGAAAAATGTCTTGAACTTGAAGCAGACTTCTCACAATCTCATTTGAAATTCTTTTCAGCTCCTTGTGATCATTATAGATTTTATTTATTCTTTAACTTGAATATTTATAAATTTTATATGGTTTGTGGAAATATTTATCCTTACTCAGTTTTTGAGCTTTTATTTTGGTATCAAACACAAGTACTGGTACTGAAAGAGAAGAATAATTTGTATTCTTCTAAAATTAAAATCTATTTATTTATTTGAGAGAGAGAGAGAGAGAGAGAGAGGTCCTTCTTCCATCCACTGGTTCACTCTCCAAATGCCTGCAACAACCTGGCTGAGGCAGTCTGAATCCAGGAACCAGAAACTCCATCCACATCTGCCCACTTGCGTGGCAGGGACCCAAGCAGTTGGACCACCTTCAGCTACTTGTCAGACACATTAGCAGGCAGCTGGACCGGAATTGAGGGCAGGACTCAGACTCTAGCACTCTGATACGGGTTGCAGGTCTCACAAGTGGCACCTTAACTTGCTGTGCCACAAGGCCCTCCCCAGAAAAGGAATTTTCCTTCAGTGAATCTGATACTCAAATGGCAAGAGTTCTAAGCTCTGCTCCTACGTTGCACTGCCTCTGGCCCTTGCTTGTAACAGTGGTTGAATTACTGGGCTTTTTTTTTTGAAGAAAGGATGATTCTGCAAAACGCAACAACATGCCTCGTGAGAACCGACTGAAAGAGCATGAGCGTTGAGCTTCCACTTCATCACTAGTCAGTCTTAGCCATCTGATCTGAGGAACTCACGTATTATAAGGCATATTTGTTCAGAGATTTTGTTATTTTATAGCTTGTAAGAACTTTGTGGTTTTTCCTGTCATATTGCTTTTATAGATTTAAAGTGCTTTAGGAGGGGTCTGCCTCATGGTATAGCAGGGAAAGCTGTCACCAATTAGGCTGGCATCCCATATAGGTACTGGTTCTTGTTCCAGCTGCTCTGCTTCCGATCCAGGGAGCCAGATTTTTCAAGAAATATTTTGAATACTTTAGGTATAAATAACATGTATACATCAACTGTAAGTATATAAAGTATAGTATGGTACATTGCAATGTTATAAATCAATATGCTATACTATAACATACTGTACATAATTATGTGTAATATAATCAAACAATCTCCAGACTGAAAGTAAGGGGATGAGTTCTGGCTGCAGTTCTGCCAGTTGTTGGTGGGAGATATTAAAAACCTCCCATACACAAATTTAAATTCTAAGTCTCATTTTCTTTCTGTGAAAATGAGAACATTACTGTATCTTCTTATTGTCTCATGGAGGCCTTGTGAGGATAATATGAGATCCAGCCACATTTCATATAAATGTACTATTTCATTACCTTATATTCCCAACTCATTCTGGGGAGGACTTTAGAAAGTTTGTGACAAATCCACCAACAATAAGAAAACAATGAAGTACAAAACAGAAGCAGACCAATGGAAAACAAATGACCTCATCAGCACAAGCTTGCTTGCTTCAGCCAGAACACACACACACACACACACACACACAGGTCCCAGGCTGTCTCTCTTGATATGCTATGTGATTGCCCTGAGCTCTGCCTGTTTGGGATACAGGACAGAATCAGATTCTTAAAACTGGAAGTAACCATGGAAACCATGTCAGGGTTACCACACTGTCTAACACCAGAGGATACATTCACATCACAGTTTATATATATAACAGCCTATGGTGTGTGCAACATGGCCCTAGATCATGTTATCTTCCTGTAAGTATGCACAACAGAGCCATCCATAGGCACTCACCTCTCCCCACTCCCCAGCAGACAATCCCATTCCACCCCAAACTTAGTGAATCTGAATTTCTGGAAATGAGGCCCAAGAATCTGTGTTGATATAAGTTCCCTGGGTAATCCAAATGCACAGCCAGATTTGGACTGCTTTAGGTTAACCAATAAAACTAAGAATCACTATAACAAAAATAATGGTAAAATAATTGCACATTCTGGGTGCTTACCATGTGCTAAATTCTCACTAATTTAACTTTCACTTGACAGATATTGCCATTACTGTTATTCCCATTTCATAGATATATAGGAACAGAGGCATAAGGAGGTGGACTAATTTACCTAAAGTCATCCAGCTGATTGCTGGTCAAGGCAGTATGTTCTAATGTTCTATATCATAAAGAGTGTGCACCAAGTTCCATGAAAGCCAAGTGCTCACTTAGGCTGCACAGCTATTAGATCATGAAATTTTCCACATTAAATAACCTGCCTTCTCCCCTTGGGAAGACAGGCATTCCACATTTTTCATTCATTCCGCTAATAAAGGCTGAGCACTAACTGTGTCTAGTGCTGTGGCAGGGGAAAGAGTGACTTATTACATAGTCACATGACGTGTGGGAAGCTCATTCTGACGTAAATTTCTCAGCCAGGGCTCTCCCAGGCCAGCACACATCATGTCCACCATTCCCAAAAGGAGTGGACTCCATTTATAGCAAGTCCAGTCCAAAGAGGGCGCTCCCACATGGCTGACACTTTCTTGTCTGCTTTGCAGGAACAGGTGCTGGTACCAACCCCACACGTGACATATCTGGGAATAGTCCACATTGATTTATTGGTTCATTTAGTCAACATTATTTTTCCTGCCTGTCATATATACTAAGGATGTCGAGATTTTCCGTTAGGTTTATTTAACAGAATAGAGAACACAGACAAAGGCTCGCAGAAATGTGAATGTGCCTTGGTTCCACCTGTTGGGGGACAAGCATTGCTGTTTCCCCCTGGAACCACCCCTCTGCTAGTCCACCCTCTATCTCAGTGTAAGTTGTACTTTTTCAAGTTTTAGTTCAAAGTCATTGTCTCCAAGAAAACTTCACTGAGCACCCAAACTCCGCTTCCTGAAATGCTGTGATTCCTAAACCTAATGGCTTAGGTTTCACATGACACTTGCAGTGTACCACATACTGCTCTGAGTGCTTTAGTTAAACGATTGTCTAGAGTATGGCCTATGTTGAAGGAAATAGGCACAGAGATGGTGACTTGGTGAAGGTCACGCAACTAGTATGAGGTAAAGCCTTGTTCTAGAGTCTGTACAAAGATGCTGTAGATTTAAGACATTTTATGTCATGTTTTGGGATACAACTAAAAAAACCCCAAAACCAAAGCTGCAACTGCACTGACCATACGTGGCAGCTTCATTCTGATATGCTCCACTCCTTCCTGGCTATTGCACTCCACCTTTGAGTCTAGGACTTCCTCTTGTTCCAGCAGCAAATGCACTGGCACCTTAGCTTGGAGAATATATTTAATCTCCAGGCGTGTCAGAGAACACGGAGCTGTCTTGTGGCTTAAAGTCTGAGGTTCACTTTATTCTTTGATTAAACCTGTATTACTGAAAGTTAAGCAAATTTTGGGGATGGCAGCCCAATATTACAGCAAGATACTTCACTGAATACATACCTTCGAAGGAAACGATAACCAGTGAAGCAGCTGATGAAAGTTCTCAAGCAGGTGATCCTTTTCTCTGAGCTTGACACAGATGCCCCCAAGCTTAGGCTCCTCTTGGGCAGGCCAGGCAGGCCGGGCCTTGATAGACTTCATTTGCATTGCCCATGAACAGGTGTATCAGACCTCAGGTTATCAATCTTGCTAGACTCTGGGACTTCCTGGGTACTGGATCCCCAGTGCTATCCATCCTGCTGCCCTCTTGCCCGCTTCATTCCGCTTCTCCCAGAATCACTGTCCCCAGGACTGACACATATTACTACACTTTCAGGAACCTTCCCAGCCCATGTGTCCAAGAGTCCATCTGCTCCAATCCACTTGCCCCAGCACAGGAACTGGAGCCTGTGTACAGCAATGGCCAGTACTGCTGCCTAGCAGGGGCTCCAGGAGAGCTAAGGAGTAGAAAAAGTTTCCAAGAGGTGAGAGTTGTAGGGGTGTCTGACTTTCCAGGTTTTGTTGAGACTCATTTAAGGTGTGCCAAGAGAGATATGGAGCAGGTGATTGAAAAAGGTGCCTGGTCAGCCATTTGCCACAACACCCTGTCTAAGCTTCTCCCCTCCAACCTTGTCCCCATTTATGAATTCAGTGTATGTGGCCATGGTTTAGTCTTAAGTCTGGATCACCCATCAGGGGCAGGTGTGTGCTGGTGAGCTTTAGAACATTGTTTCTGACTTGGATAGTGTGTGTGTGTTTTTAAAAAATAATTATTACAGCATTAAATATTTTCATTAAAGTGAAAAAAACACATTTTCATATTACATTTATAAACATTTGTATAACCTAATGAAAATATATTTTATTTAGTTTTTGTAAATTTATTTTTTATTTAGGGAATTTATTCTCAGGGTCACATCAAATGCATGATAATTACTACAACACAATTCTCATGCTACTGTGATATTAATGCAAAGAGAACAGCTTTAATGTAGTTCATAGAAACAATTCTAAGAATATAATGATACTTCCCTTCCTCCCGCCCTCCCTTCCTCCCTGGTGGTGTTTTTGCTGGGGCAGAGGGAGAGGATTGCTGGTCCTCTCCGGAGAGCAGTGGCCTCTGCCTCTTGTGACTGTGCACCATAAGAGGGTGTCTACCGACAGTTGTCTGTGTCTGAGCCTGCTGCTACAGGTGCTTATTTTCTGTCCCAGGAGAGAAGCTAACACCCAGGGGATGAATTTTAAGGACTGGGCTGTAAAAGGCCACTTGTTTCTGTGTTGTTATTTTTTATTTTTCTCCCCCCAGCAGAGTACCCAGGAACACTTCCAAAAGCAACAGTTCCAAGTTCCCACTTTCTCTCTTCCTGGGACTCATTCTTCACTGATTAATGAGCTAATTCAGTGCATTGTACATGGGGACCCTCAAAAAGCATTAGCTTCTTTTTTGTGAATTTTTTTCCTCCTCAGGTTTCCTCCATCATGTATTCCAAGATGAATTATGGGCCTCCCTCAGGAGCCTCAGAAATGTCACCAGCTGTTGCTGTCCAATGGTCACTCTGTGCCAGGCATCATAAATGAAAGCAAATGGAAATTACTGTTAGTGTTTCTATTATTTTAATATCTCGATATTCTACAACCAGTTTTGCGATGCTTGTGTCTGAAGTTTGAATTTGGTTCACCTGGGGACCAAGAATTTGTATGAAAAGCACCACCATCACCACCCTAGACTTTTTTCCCTCTATCATGATTTTGCTTTTTAGCACTCACTACCATAGGACATATTAAAAATACATTTATTGGCCGGCACCGCGGCTCACTAGGCTAATCCTCCGCCTAGCGGCGCCGGCACCCTGGGTTCTATTTCTGGTCGGGGTGCCGGATTCTGTCCCAGTTGCCCCTCTTCCAGGCCAGCTCTCTGCTGTGGCCAGGGAGTGTAGAGGAGGATGGCCCAAGTACTTGGGCCCTGCACCAGCATGGGAGACCAGGAGAAGTATCTGGCTCCTGCCATCGGATCAGCACGGTGCGCCGGCCGCAGCGCGCTGGCCGCGGTGGCCATTGGAGGGTGAACCAACGGCAAAGGAAGACCTTTCTCTCTGTCTCTCTCTCTCACTGTCCACTCTGCCTTTCAAAAAAAAAAATACTTTATTCAGCCAGCGCCGTGGCTCACTAGGCTAATCCTCCACCTGTGGTGCTGGCACCCCGGGTTCTAGTCCCGGTTGGGGCGCCGGATTCTGTCCCGGTTGCCCCTCTTCCAGGCCAGCTCTCTGCTGTGGCCAGGGAGTGTAGTGGAGGATGGCCCAACTGCTTGGGCCCTTCGCCCCTTGGGAGACCAGGAGGAAGCACCTGGCTCCTGGCTTCGGATTGGTGCAGCGCGCTGGCTGTAGCGGCCATTTGGGGGGTGAACCAATGGAAAAAGGAAGACCTTTCTCTCTGTCTCTCTCTCTCACTGTCTAACTCTGCCTGTCAACAAAGAAAAAATACATTTATTCATTTATTGTCCATCTTCTCTTTCTAGACTATAGACTCCATAAGGGCAGGGAAGGCTTTATTGTATTCACTGCTATGTCCTTAAGGCTTAGATCAGCAGTTTAGTAAATGTTTGTTGAATGAATGAATAAATTGAATGAACTCTCTCTTGCTATAGATGAGAGGATAGGAGGATCAACCCAATGAAGAAATCAAGAATTCTCAACAATTTACTTTGTTGTATGTATTTTTTAGTTTTATTCTTGCCAGCCCTTTGGAGCACATTAAAACACAGTCTTCTGTAAGAAGTTTAAAGCTCATCACAAGAATATGGGATATACAGGGAACTTCAAAAGGTCATGGAAAACAGAATTGAAATGTGTTTTGAGTTGGGGCAGACATTAGTTCTAGAGGTTAAGTGGTCTGTTGAGATGCCTGCATCCCATAACAGAGCATTTGGGTCTAATACCTGCCTTGAACTTACAATTCCAGCTATAATGCAGAGCCTGGGAGACTTCGGTGATGATTCAGGTGTTTGGGTTCCTGCCACCCAAATGAGGACACCTATATTGAATTACAACCTGCTGACTCTGGCTCCAGCCCAGCCCAGGCTGTTGTAGACCTCTTTCATCCACTAATTCACACTCCAGATGGCCACAAAAGCCAGGGCTGGGCCAGGCTGAAGTTACGAGCCAGGAACTCCATCCTGGTTTCCCACATGGTGTCAGGGGCCCAAGCAATTGGACTATTTTCTGCTGCCTCCCCAGGCACATTAGCAAGAAGCTATATTGGAAGTAGAGTAGCCAGGACTCTAACTGACACCCTGATGTTGGATGCCAGTGTTGCATTCAGCAGCCACAACACAGGTCCAGGGACTATAATTCTTATTCTAAAATGAACAGTCTTTTGACTGATGTGAAGAGACTGATATTCTTTCTGTTGTTAATTCTGTTAATTCTTTAAATTTTTAAATTTGATCTATTCAAATCTTCATTTCTTTTTTTAATTAATTAATTAATTAATTAATTTTTTGACAGGCAGAGTGGACAGTGAGAGAGAGAGACAGAGAGAAAGGTCTTCCTTTGCCGTTGGTTCACCCTCCAATGGCCACCGCGGCCAGCGCGCTGCGGCCGGCGCACCGTGCTGATCCGATGGCAGGAGCCAGATACTTCTCCTGGTCTCCCATGCGGGTGCAGGGCCCAAGTACTTGGGCCATCCTCCACTGCACTCCCTGGCCACAGCAGAGAGCTGGCCTGGAAGAGGGGCAACCGGGACAGAATCCGGCACCCCGACTGGGACTAGAACTCAGTGTGCCGACGCCGCAAAGCAGAGGATTAGCCTAGTGAGCCACGGCGCCGGCCGTCAAATCTTCATTTCTAATATTCATTTTGGTTTCTCTTTAAAATCTCAATCATGGGAAAAACTTTCATTCATGTCATGTATGGATTTCTTTAATTCATGGATTTGCTTCTGATTACTTCTATGTAATCCTATGATTAATTTTTCAAATTCTGTTTTCAGCATTTTTTCAATCTCTTCATCTTCACATTTTAGTATTAAAGTGTTGTTGTCTTCCTTTGGGGGAATCATGTTGTCTTCCTTATTCTTGTTTTTTGAATTTCTGCCTTTATTTTTATGTATTTGTGGAGATACTTTTTTCTTCCCCCTCTGATGGCTTTTTTCTTTGGCCTATGCCTCTGTGGCTTGGTAGAATTCTTCTGTTTCAGTGAATACCCAGAGGTATATGCTGGATGTGGCCAGGGAGCTCTGTTCAGTGCCTCAGGGTGAGGGGAGTGTCCAATGTGACACCCAAGTTGGGCTTGGTAAATCTCTTTTTTTAATCAGAGCGAGAGATTTGATCAGCTCTGTTGATGTGGCCTTATGTTCATCTCCTCTCCTCTAAGGCAACCAATGGCCAGGCGCTAGTCCCAGTGGGTGCAACACTCATTTAGAGCCATCACACAAAGAATCTGTGCAGTCCTCAATGTGAGCATGGATCTTGCAGCAATGATTTTTGCCAGGCAATCAGTGAGCCCCCAAGTGTGTGGAGCTGCCCACAGTGACTGCCCAATGACCCAGCCACACCCTGTGCCCTCCAGCACAGCCACAGTGTTTTCACAGTCCCAGCACTGAAGGCTCCCACAGTCACAGTGCCTAGCTCCCCGTCATTTTCCCAGCCAGACTCAGGCATCTCCTCCTGGCTGGTTGCTGGGCATGCAGATACAAGCTGGTGCAGGTGTTACATATGTCCAGGATGGTGCCGCTCTCTAAGCTAGTTACAGAACACCATTGACAGGTGGTTGGGGAGAGAAAAATATGCCACTTCTTCCCTCTAGGTTGGCAGATACACTGTCCCCCACAGGGCTCTAAGTTGGATTCGCTCCAGGCTCTCCCAGAGGCTTTATCACCAGTGTCTTGGGCTACTGCAGCCTGGTCTCATCTCACTCTCCGAAGCTGGTGCTGACTCTGGGCTGCTGGCTTCCTATGTTGCCCGTGCTCATGCTGTGCCTCTACATCCTCCATGTAGATCCACAGCACCCCTGTACCTTGTGTGGCATTTGCACTGAAGTTTTCTCCCTAACTCTTCCCTGAGGCTGCACTCTCTCAACTCCTTTAAAGCTATCCTCCCCTAGACTGGTGCAGGAAGCTCCCTCCCTATTCCACCATCTTGGAATCCTCTTGAATTTTCTTCACAACTGACTTTATTAAACCTTGATGTTTCTTTCAGCTCATCAAGGTAGTTTTAGAGAAATATGTAAATATCTAAATATCCTTTTCCCTCCTTCCATGAGGAGGGGACAGTCACAGGTGTCTTCAGGAGGAAATGTGCCACCTGAGGGCAGAGATTCACCAGCACTTAGAGAAAAGCTGAGAGGAAACTGAAGGAGCTAAAGGCTCAAACTGAGGAAGCAGGATTCTGGTCTGTGCTGCACATCAGGTAGAACATTCTCCCTAGAGAATGTCCAGCATGAGGCACCATTACCAAGGGATGCACTTTGATGCAACCAATGGACTCATGCAGCCATGGGCTGCTGTGGCTCATATCCCAGGTTCTATGCATTAATTTTTCTGAGTCCTTTAGAGAAAATTAATAATATTGGATAACGGTGATCACTTTTTGTGATTCAAATCAATTTAATCTCAATATAATGATGCCCATTATACTCATCATGCATATAGCAGTAATGGGTGGAAAACATCTAGTTGTATGACTGGTATTTTTTAAAAAATTTTTTTGACAGGCAGAGTTAACAGTGAGAGAGAGAGAAGCAGAGAGAGAGTTATAGACAGTGAGAGAGAAACAGAGAAAGGTCTTCCTTTCGTTGGTTCACTCCCCCAATGGCCGCTATAGCCGGCGCTGCGCCGATCCGAAGCCAGGAGCCGGGTGCTTCCTCCCGGTCTCCTATGCGGGTACAGGGACCCAAGCACTTGGGCCATCCTCCACTGCCTTCCCGGGCCACAGCAGAGAGCTGGACTGGAAGAGGAGCAACCGGGACTAGTACCTGGCACCCCAACCGGGACTAGAACCAGGGGTGCTGGCGTCGCAGGTGGAGGATTAGCCAAGTAAGCCACGGCACCTGCCTGACTGGTATTTTTTTTTTAAAGATTAATTGCTTAATTTATTTGCAAGGCAGAGTGACAAAGAGAAAGAAAGACTTTCCAATCTCTGGTTCACTCACCAAATGGCTGCAACAGCTAGGGCTGGGCCACAAAGAAGCCAGGAGCCAGGAATTCTATTTTGGTCTCCCACATGGGTGGCAGGGGCCCAAGCACTTGGGTCATCATCTGCAGCCTTCTGAGGTACATTAGCAGGAAGCTGGATGGGAAGCCAAGCAGTCAGCACTCAAACAAGAACTCCAACGTGGAATGCTAGCATTGCAGGTGGTGGCTCAACTTGCTGTGCCACAATGCCTGCCCCAGTGCTGCTTTTTGAATTGAATAGATCATGTAAGGTGTATCCTGCTGCCCAAGATAGCTCATGGCTATATACAGAATCAGAACAGTTTCCAAGGTGGGAAGATTTATACAGAGACCTCTCCATCTCCACTAGGCTCTGTGTTAGCAGTACAAGTCCTTGGAACATGGGATGGCAATTTTAATAATCTCTGAGGCGTTATTGACTTTACATAAATGGCAAATAGCTGATCAATGGATAGACTGGCCACTCTGTCTGTAGGGTCTTCTTCTGCAGCTTGGGGAGCATGGTGATATTGTAGGGATACTCCATTTATTCACCCATCTTTGTTTGTCATAGTCATTGTGCCTGTTGTTTTTGAGCACAGCTGTGCTATTTTACAATTTTTTTAAGATTTGTTTATTCATTTGAAAGTCAGAGTTACATAGAGAGAGAAGGAGAGGCAGAGAGAGAGAGAGAGAGAAAGAGAGAGGTCCTCCATCTGCTGGTTCATTCCCCAACTGGCCACAATGGCTGGAGCTGTGCCAATCCGAAGCCAGGAGCCAGGCACTTCCTCCAGGTCTCCCACATGGGTGCAGGGGCCCAAGGACCTGGGTCATCTTCTGCTCATTTCCTAGGCCATAGCAGAGAGCTGGATGGGAAGTGGAGCAGCTGGCACCTGAACCGGCAACCATATGGGATGTCGGCACTGCAGGTGGCGGCTTTACCTGCTATGCCACAGCGCCGGCCCTGCTATTTTACAATTTAATCTGTACCATATTATTTCATTTCATATTACATGCTGCTTAAGTGTCTCTAAATAATGTTAGCACTTGATGAAGATCTTGACAGCTTGCCTAACATCCATGTTTCAGAGCTGAAGAAATTCAGACCTGGAAAGTTTCAAGAGACTTGTCCAAGATTGCATAAGCATCTGTGGCAAAATCCCTGGCTTTCAATTCTTAACATATAATCTTTTCTTCTATACTATATACTGTGTCAAACAGCTTAACATAATTTTTTGTATTATTCCAAATCCAGGTTCTTTCACTCTAAATTATCACAATAATTCTTTCCTTAAGTTCTGCTTAAGTTAAATCATATTTATTTGAAAATGCTTATCTGTACTTAGTTGAGCTGGCACAGGTAAGAACAGTACCTCTCTTCTTATTTTACAATTGAACCTACAATCAAACCATAAGTAGATACCCTCTACCCAACCCTAAGAATCACTGCTATTGTAGGAGATGGAATACATATGAACATATCCCTTCCTTTCAGGAAGACTTTGTTGAGATTTGCTTTGATTGGTTTATACCATAAAAATACTAGAGTTTTCCCACAGAATTTGTGACATCATGTTGATATTCTTTTTTTAAATTATTTATTTATTTGAAAAGCAGAGTTACAGAGAAGCAGAGGCACGGGGTGGTGGGGGGAGAGAGAGAGAGAAATAGAGAGGTCTTCCATCTGCTGGTTCACTTTGCAATTGGCCTCAATGGCTGGAGCTGCCGCTGATCTGAAGCCAGGAGTTTCCTGCAGGTCTCCCACTTGGGTGCACATCCTTGTCAGCATTTGTTTGTTGATTTCTGTATGAAAGCTTTTCTAACTGAGGTGAGGTGAAAGCTCATTGTGCTTTTGATTTGCATTTCCCTGATGGCTTGTGATCCTGAGCATTTTTTCATTTGTCTGTTAGCCATTTGGATTTCCTCTTTTGAAAAATGTCTGTTTAAGTTTATTGCCCATTTCTTACATGCATTGTTTGTTTTGTTGTTGTTGAATTTATTGATTTCTCTATATATTGTGGTTATTAATAATTTATCAGTTGCATAGTTTGCAAATAATTTCTTCCAATCTTTCAGTTGCATCTTCATTTTCCTTACTGTTTCTTTTGCAGTATAGCAGCTTTCAATTTGATGTAATCCTATTTGCTAATTTTGGCCTTGATTTCACATGCCTTTGGGGTGATTTCCAAGATCTCTTTTCCTGTGCCAATGTCTTGCAGGGGTTCCCCAATGTTCTCTAATAATTTGATGGTATCACGTCATAGATTTAGGTTTTTAATCCATTTTGAATGGATTTTTGTGTTAGATGTAAGGTAGGAGTCTTGTTTAATACTTCTGCATGTGGAAATCCTGTTTTCCCAGCATCATTTGTTGAAGAGACTGTCCTTGCTCCAGGGATTGGTTTTAGCTCCTTTGTCAAATATAAGTTGGTTGTAGAAGCTTGGATTTATTCCTGGCATTTTAATTTTCTTCCATTGGTCTATACATCTGTTTCTTTTAACAGTATCAGGCTGTTTTGATTATAACTTCCTTGTACTATGTCTTGAAATCTGGTATTGTGATGCCTCTGGCTTTGTTTTTGTTGTATAAGATTGCTTTAGCTATTTGAGGTCTCCTGTGTTTCCATATGAATTTCAGCACCATTTTTTTCTATGTCTTAGAAGAATGTCTTTGGTATTTTGATTGGTATCACATTGAATCTGTAAACTGCTTTCAAGAGAATGGACATTTTGATGACATTGATTCCTCCAATCCATGAATATGGAAGATTTTTCCATTTTTGTATCTTCTTCTATTTCTTTCTTTAATATCTTATAATTCTCATCACAGAGGTCTTTGACATCCTTGGTTAAATTTATTCCAAGGTGTTTGATTGTTTTTGTAGCTATTGTGAATGGGATTGATCTCAGAAGTTCATTCTCAGCCTTGACATTGTCTGTATATACAAAGGCTGTTGATTTTTGTGTATTGATTTTATATCTTGTGACTTTACCAAACTCTTCTATGAGTTTCAGTAATCTCTTAGTGGAGTCTTTTGGATCCCCTATTTATAGAATCATGTCATCTGCACGTAGGGACAGTTTGGTTTCCTCTTTCCCAATTTGTATCCCTTTGATTTCTTTTTCTTGCTTAATGGCTCTGGCTAAATCTTTCAGGACTATATTGAATAGCAATGGTGAGAGTTGGCATCCTTGTCTGGTGCTGGACCTCAGTGGGATTGCTTCCAACTTTTTCCCCATTCAATAGAATGTGGGCCATTGGTTTGTCAAACTGCCTTGATTGTGTTGAGGAATGTTTCTTCTATAAACTCAATTTGTTTAGAGTTTTCATTATGAAAGTATTTTATCAAATGTTTTCTTGGCATCTATTGACATAATCATATCTTTTTTGTTTAGTTTGTTGATGTGATGTATCACACAGATTGATTTGCGAATGTCGAACAATCCTTACATACTAGGAGTAAATCCCATTTGGTCCGGGTGATCTTTCTGATGTGCTGTTGGATTCGATCAGCTAGAATTTTGTTGAGGATTTTTGCATCTATGTTCATTAGGGAAATTTGTCTGTAGTTCTCTTTCTCTGTTGCATCTTTTCTGAGTTTAGGAATTAAGGTGATTCTGGCTTCATAGAAAGAATTTAGGAGGATTTCCCCCTCCCCCTTCAATTGTTTTGAATAACTTGAGAATAATTGTAGTAAATTCCTCTTTAAATGTCTGGTAGAAGTCAGCAGTGAAGCCATCCAGCCCTGGGCTTTTCTTTGTTGGGAGAGTATTACTGATTCAATTTCCATCTTAGTTACAGGTCTGTTTAGGTTTTCTATGTCTTCATTGCTCAATTTATATGGATTGTATGTGTCCAGGAATCTATCCATTTCTTCTAGGTTTCCCAGCTTGTTGGCATACAGCTGGTAGTAGTTTTTGATGATTCTTGTTATTTCTGTGGCATCTGTTGCTACATTTCTTTTTTCAACTGTTGTTTTTCTAGATCCTTGGGATGCATTGATAGCTCGTTTATTTGGTGCCTTTCCAATTTCTTGAAGTAGGCACCAACTGCTACAAATTTTCCTCTTAACACAGCTTTTGCTGTATCCCTTAAGTTTTGATATTTGATTTCTTCTATGACCTACTGCTCATTCAGGAACATGTTGTTTAGTCTCCATATGCTTGCAAATACTCTAGGGATTCCTGAGTTGCTGATACCTAGCTTCATTCCATTGTGGTTTGAGAAGATTCATGCTATGATTTCTAATTCTTTGAATTTGCTGAGACTTGCTTTATGGCCTAGCATGTAGTCAATCCTAGAGAAAGTTACAAGCACTGGTGAGAAGAATGTGTTTTCTGTAACTGTAGAATGGAAAGCTCTGTAGATATCTGTTAAGTCTATTTGGTCTATAGTGTCAATTAACTTTGCTCTTTCCTTGCTGATTTTCTGTCTGGTTGATCTGCCTGTTGCTAAAAGTGGAGTATTGAAGTCCCCCAATACTATTGTATTGGAGTCTAAGTTTCCCTTTAAATTTCAACATTTCTTTTAAATAGCCAGGTTCCCTGTAATTAGGTGCATATATGTTTATAATAGTTACATTTTCCTGTTGAACTGATCCCTTAATCACGACATAGTGCTCTTCTTTGTTTCTTTTAACAGTTTTTGTATTGAAGGCTGTTTTGTCTGATATTAGGATGGCTACACCAGCTATTTTTTTGGTTTTTGTTGGCATGGAATATTTTTTCCATCTTTTCACTTTCAGTCTGCCTGCATCTTTGTTAGAGAGATGTGTTTCTTGTAGGCAGCAAATAGCTGGGTTTTGTTTTTTAATCCATTTAGCCAGTCTGTGTCTTTTAAGTGGAAAGTTGAGACCATTTATATTCAAGGAGACTATTTTTTTTAACTTTTATTTAATGAATATAAATTTCCAAAGTACAGCTTATGGATTACAATGGCTTCCCCCCCATAACGTCCCTCCCACCCGCAACCCTCCCCTCTCCCACTCCCTCTCCCCTTCCATTCATATCAAGATTCATTTTCAATTCTCTTTATCTACAGAAGATCAGTTTAGCATACATTAAGTAAAGATTTCAACAGTTTGCTCCCACACAGAAACATAAAGTGAAAAATAATAGATGATTTTTTAAATGATGATGAAATCAGATCAGACCTATTGTCATGTTTAATCCCAGTGAGAGTCAAGTTGGGAATTGATAATTTCTTCTTCTTTTTTTTTTTTTTAACAGAAGATCAGTTTAGTATACATTAAGTAAAGATTTCAACAGTTTGCACCCCCATAGAAACACAAAGTGAAATATACTGTTTGAGTACTAGTTATAGCATTAAGTCTCAATGTACAGCACGATTAGGACAGAGATCCTACATGAGGAGTAAGTGCACAGTGAATCCTGTTGTTGACTTTACAAATTGACACTCTTGTTTATGGCCTCAGTAATCTCCCCATGCTCCAGTCATGAGTTTCCAAGGCTATGGAAGCCCCTTGAGTTCTCCGACTCTTATCTTGTTTAGACAAGGTCATAGTCAAAGTGGAGGTTCTCTCCTCCCTTCAGAGAAAGGTACCTCCTTCTTTGAAGACCTGTTCTTTCCACTGGGATCTCACTCACAGAGATCTTTCATTTAGGTTTTTTTTTTTTTTTCCCCCAGAGTGTCTTGGCTTTCCATGCCTGAAATACTCTCACGGGCTTTTCAGCCAGATCTGAATGCCTTTAGGGCTGATCCTGAGGCCAGAGTGCTATTTAGGACATCCGCCATTCTATGAGTCTGCTGAGTATCTCACTTCCCATGTTGGATCACTCTCCCCTTTATTTATTCTATCGGTTAGTATTAGCAGGTACTAGACTTGTTTATGTGCGCCCTTTGACTCTTAGTCCTTTCATTATGATCAATTGTGACTGAAATTGATCACTTGGACTAGTGAGATGGCATTGGTACATGCCACCTTGATGGGATTGAATTGGAGTCCCCTGGTATGTTTCTAACTCTACCATTTGGGGCAAGTCAGCCTGAGCATGTCCCAAATTGTACATCTCTTCGCTCTCTTATTCCCACTCTTATGTTTGACAGGGATCACATTTCAGTTAAATTTCAACACTTAAGAATAACTGTGTATTAATTACAGAATTAAACCAGTCATATTAAGTAGAGCAGACAGAAAAAACTACTAAGAGGGATAATGTATTAAGTTGTTCATTAACAGTCAGGGCTATGCTGGTCAAGTCACCGTTTCTCATAGTGTCCATTTCACTTCAACAGGTTTCCTTTTTGGTGTTCAGTCAGTTGTCACCAATCAGGGAGAACATATGGTATTTGTCCCTTTGGGACTGGCTTATTTCACTCAGCATGATGTGTTCCAGATTCCTCCATTTTGTTGCAAATGACTGGGTTTCATTGTTTCTTACTGCGGTATAGTATTCTAAAGAGCACATATCCCATAATTTCTTTATCCAGTCTACCGTTGATGGGCATTTAGGTTGGTTCCAGGTCTTAGCTATTGTGAATTGAGCTGCAATAAACATTAGGGTGCAGACCGCTTTTTTGTTTGCCAATTTAAATTCCTTTGGGTAAATCCCAAGGAGTGGGATGGCTGGGTCGAACGGTAGGGTTATATTCAGGTTTCTGAGGAATCTCCAGACTGACTTCCATAGTGGCTTGACCAGTTTGCATTCCCACCAACAGTGGGTTAGTGTCCCTTTTTCCCCACATCCTCGCTAGCATCTGTTGTTGGTAGATTTCTGTATGTGAGCCATTCTAACCAGGGTGAGGTGAAACCTCATTGTGGTTTTGATTTGCATTTCCCTGATTGCTAGCGACCTTGAACATTTTTTCATGTGCCTGTTGGCCATTTGGATTTCCTCTTTTGAAAAATGTCTATTGAGGTCCTTGGCCCATCTCTTAAGTGGGTTGTTTGTTTTGTTTTTGTGTAGTTTCTTGATCTCTTTGTAGATTCTGGTTATTAACCCTTTATCTGTTGCATAGTTTGCAAATATTTTTTCCCATTCTGTCGGTTGTCTCTTCACTCTCCTGACTGTTTCTTTTGCAGTACAGAAACTTCTCAATTTGATGCAATCCCAATAGTTGATTTTGGCTCTGACTGCCTGTGCCTCCTGGGTCTTTTCCAGAAATTCTTTGCCTGTGCCAATATCTTGAAGGGTTTCTCCAATGTTCTCTAATAACTTGATGGTGTCAGGTCACAGATTTAGGTCTTTAATCCACGTTGAGTGGATTTTTGTGTAAGGTGTAAGGTAGGGGTCTTGCTTCATGATTCTGCTCGTGGAAATCCAGTTTTCCCGGCACCATTTATTGAATAGACTGTCCTTGCTCCAGGAATTGGTTTTAGATCCTTGATAAAATATAAGTTGGCTGTAGCTGTTTGGGTTGATTTCTGGTGTTTCTATTCTGTTCCATTGGTCTATCCATCTGTTTCTGTACCAGTACCATGCTGTTTTGATTACAACTGCCCTGTAGTATGTCCTGAAATCTGGTATTGTGATGCCTCCGGCTTTGTTTTTGTTGTACAAGATTGCTTTAGCTATTCGAGGTCTCTTGTGCCTCCATATGAATTTCAGCATCATTTTTTATAGATCTGAGAAGAATGTCTTTGGTATCTTGATTGGGATTGCATTGAATCTATAAATTGCTTTTGGGAGAATGGACATTTTGATGATGTTGATTCTTCCAATCCATGAGCATGGAAGATTTTTTCCATTTTTTGGTATCCTCTTCTATTTCTTTCTTTAAGGTTTTGTAATTCTCATCGTAGAGATCTTTAACGTCCTTGGTTAAGTTTATTCTAAGGTATTTGATTGTTTTTGTAGCTATTGTGAATGGGATTGATCTTAGCAGTTCTTTCTCAGCCATGGCATTGCTTGTGTATACAAAGGCTGTTGATTTTTGTGCATTTATTTTATATGCTGCCACTTTGCCAAACTCCTCTATGAGTTCCAATAGTCTCTTAGTAGAGTTCTTTGGATCCCCTAAGTAAAGAATCATATCGTCTGCAAAGAGGGATAGTTTGACTTCTTCCTTCCCAATTTGTATCCCTTTAATTTCTTTTTCTTGCCTGATGGCTCTGGCTAAAACTTCCAGAACTATGTTAAATAGCAGTGGTGAGAGTGGGCATCCCTGTCTGGTACTAGATCTCAGGGGAAATGCTTCCAACTTTTCCCCATTCAATAGGATGCTTGTCGTGGGCTTTTCATAAATTGCTTTGATTATATTGAGGAATGTTCCTTCTATACCCAATTTGCTTAGAGTTTTCATCATGAAAGGGTGTTGAATCTTATCGAATGCTTTCTCTGCATCTATTGAGATAATCATATGGTTTTTCTTCTGCAGTCTGTTAATGTGGTGAATCACATTGATTGATTTGCTAATGTTGAACCATCCCTGCATACCAGGGATAAATCCCACTTGGTCTGGGTGGATGATTTTTCTGATGTGTTGTTGTATTCTATTGGCGAGAATTTTATTGAGGATTTTTGCGTCTAAATTCATCAGGGATATTGGTCTATAATTTTCTTTCAATGCTGCATCTTTCTCTGGCTTAGGGATTAAGGTGATGCTGGCTTCATAGAAAGAATTTGGGAGGATTCCCTCTTTTTCGATTGTTCTGAATAGTTTGAGAAGAAATGGAATCAGTTCTTCTTTAAATGTCTGGTAGAATTCAGCAGTGAATCCATCTGGTCCTGGGCTTTTCTTTGTTGGGAGGGCCTTTATTACGGTTTCAATTTCTGTTTCAGTTATGGTCTATTTAGGTTTTCTATGTCTTCATGGTTCAATTTAGGTAGATTGCATGTGTCCAGGAATCTATCCATTTCTGATAGATTTTCCTGTTTGCTGGCATACAAGTCCTTGTAGTAATTTCTGATGATTCTTTTTATTTCTGTGGTGTCTGTTGTTATGTTTCCTTTTTCATCTCTGATTTTATTGATTTGGGTCTTTCCTCTTCTTCTCTTCTTTTTTTGGTTAGTTGGGCCAATGGGGTGTCAATTTTGTTTATTTTTTCAAAAAACCAGCTCTTCGCTTGGCTGATTTTTTGTAATGTTTTTTGGATTCAATCCTATTGATTTCTTCTCTGATTTTAATTATTTCTCTTCTCCTACTAGATTTGGGTCTGGTTTGCTGCAGTTTTTCTAGGTCCTTGAGATGCGCTGAAAGCTCATTTATTTGGTGCCTTTCCAATTTCTTGATATAGGCCCCTATTGCTATAAACTTGCCTCTCAATACTGCTTTTGCCGTATCCCATAAGTTTTGATATGTTGTGTTGTTATCCTCATTTACTTCCAGAAAGTTTCTGATTTCTCTTTTGATTTCTTGAATGACCCAGTGTTCATTCAGGAGCATGTTGTTCAGTCTCCATGTGTTTGCATACTTTCTGGGGTTTCCTGAGTTGCTAATTTCCAGCTTCATTCCACTGTGGTCTGAGAAGCTGCATGGTATGATTCTAATTCTTTTGAATTTGCTGAGACTTGCTTTATGACCTAGTATGTGATCAATCCTAGAGAAGGTTCCATGCACTGCTGAGAAGAATGTAAAGTCTTTAGATGTAGAATTGAAAGTTCTGTAGATATCTGTTAGATCCATTTGGGCAATAGTGTCGATTAAATCTGCTGTTTCCTTGTTGATCTTCTGTCTGGATGATCTATCTATTTCTGAGAGTGGAGTATTGAAGTCCCCCCAGTACTATTGTATTGGAATCTAAGTCTCCCTTTAAGTCCCTTAACATATCTTTTAAATAGACCAGTGCCCTGTAATTAGGTGCATATGCATTTATAATAGTTACATCTTCCTGTTGAATTGAACCCTTAATCATTATATAGTGCCCCTCTTTGTCTCTCTTAACAGTTTTTGTATTAAAGTTTATTTTGTCTGATATTAATATGGCTACACCTGCTTTTTTTTGGTTTCTGTTGGCATGGAATATCTTTTTCCAACCTTTCACTTTCAGTCTGCATGCATCTTTGTTAGAGAGATGTGTTTCTTGTAGGCAACAAATAGTTGGGTGTTGTTCCTTAAGCCAGTCAGCCAGTCTGTGTCTTTTAACTGGACAGTTCAGGCCATTCACATTTAATTTGACTATTGATACATAGTGACTTTGCCCTGCCATTTTCCCGGAGATATTTTCTAGTATATGCTTTGAGCTTCCCATGCTCTTTTACTGGTAGGTGTTCTTCCTTTCCCTTCTTTCATATTGATGGCCGTGTTTCTGTGTTTCTGAGTGTAGCACATCTTTAAGTATCTTTTGCAGGGCCGGACGAGTGGCCACAAAGTCTTTCAATTTCTGTTTGCTATGAAAGGTCTTTATTTCACCTTCATTCACAAATGAGAGCTTAGCAGGATATAATATTCTGGGCTGGCAATTTTTCTCTCTTAGCACCTGTGCTATGTCTCGCCATTCCCTCCTAGCCTGTAGTGTTTCTGATGAGAAGTCTGCTGTGAGTCTGATTGGAGATCCTCTGAGAGTAATCTGACGTTTCTCTCTTGCACATTTTAGGATCTTTTCTTTATGTTTCACTGTGGTGAGTTTAATTACAATGTGTCATGGTGAGGATCTCTTTTGGTCATGTTTACTGGGGGTTCTATGAGCTTCCTGTACTAGGATGTCTCTGTCCTTCTCCAGACCCGGAAAGTTCTCTGCTAGTATCTCACTAAGAAGGCCTTCTAATCCTTTCTCTCTCTCCATGCCTTCAGGAACTCCTAGAACCCGAATGTTGGTTTTTTTAATAGTATCCTGTAGATTCCCAACAATATTTTTTAGATTTCTAATTTCCTCTTCTTTTCTTTGGTTTGACTGTATCCTTTCCTGTTCTCTGTCTTCTAAGTCTGATATTCTCTCTTCTGCTTCACCCATTCTGTTTTTAAGGCTCTCTAATGTGTTTGTCATTTGATCTATTGAGCTCTTCATTTCATTTTGATTTCTCTTCACTATCACACTTTCCTGCTCTACTAGTTTCTGCGTTTCATTTTGATTCTTCCTTAAAATTTCATTTTCACGAGATTTTCAATCCTGTCCAATAAGGATTTCTGTAGTTCAAGGATTTGCTTTTGAAAACTTCTAAATGTTCTTATCATAAATTTTTTGAAATCCGTATCTTGCATTTCTTCTATCTCATCATCTTCATAATCTTGGCTTGGGGTGTTTTGTTTATTTGGAGGCATCATAATGTCATCGTTGATCTTGTTCCCTCGATTTCTGTGTTTATTGCTTGGCATGGTTAATTCTGTTTCCCTCACTGTGAGGTTTTTTTTTTTTTTATTATACTATGTCCGTGTTAAGTGGACTGCCTGCTGTTGGAGGAGCCTTGGAGTCTTGAGATGAGTGTGGCCTGAGAGCTCTGCTTGGTTCCTCAGGGTTACAGGTGTGCAAAGGTGACACCCTCAGGTTATGCGTGGTAAATCTCTATTTATTTATTTATTCATTTATTTATTTTATTTTATTTTTTGTTCAGGAGGTAAGTAATACTGCAAGGCTGAGTGGAATGGATGGTATTTAGCTTCCGCTGGCTTCTACCCAAAGAGTCTGTGCAGGCTCAGTTTCTCCTGCGGACTCCCACTGGGTTGCCTAGGCTACTGAATTGTAGCCTTAACTCTCCCCTTTTATTATGTATATCCCAGCTCTTTGTCTCTTGCTCGCCTTTGCAAGGTTGGCAGAGAGTGGAACTTGTCTGTACCAGTATGCCCCCACCTTTTTTTAAATTAATTAATTTATTTATTTATTTTTCCTTCTCTCCTGTAGTCAGTCTGTTGGACTTTCCCGCTTCAAAACCCGCGTCCCTCTAAAATTCTGTCCGCCGTTTCCCCACCAATGTCTCCAGTTACTGAGCTCACCTCCACTTCCAGCGCCGATGTGTGGACTTGGAGCCCTGGGCGTCCCTTCAAGGAGACTATTGATAAGCAATGACTTTGCCTTGCCATTTTTTCATAAATATTCCTATTTTTTACTTTGGATTTCCTTTGTACTTTTACTGAGAGATTTTCTTCCTTAACCTTCTTTCATATTGTTCTGTGTTTCTGTGTGCAGCACATCCTTAAGTATCTTTTGCAGGGCTGTATGAGTGGTGACAAATTCTTTCAATTTCTGTTTGTTAGGAAAGGTCTTTATTTCATTTTTTTCATAAATGAGAGCTTTGCAGAGTATAGTATTCTGGGATGATAGCTTTTTTCTCTTAAGACTTGGACTATATATCACCATTCTCTCCTTGCCTATAGGGTTTCTGATGAGGAATCCACTTTGAGTCTAATTGGAGATTCTCTGAAAGTAATCTGGCATTTCTCTCATGCATATTTTACAATCTTTTCTTTATGTTTTATTGTCGTGATTTTGATTACAAAGTGATGTGGTGAAGATCTTTTCTGGTCATGTCTATTACAAGTTCTATGTGCTTCCTGTACTTGGATGTCCCTTTCCTTCTCCAAATTAGGGAAGTTTTCTGTTTTTATTTCACTAAAATGTCCTAATCCTTTCTCTCTTTCCACACTTTCAGAACTCCTAGAACCCATATGTTGGGTCATTTGATAGTATCCTGTATATTCCCAACAGAGTTTTTTTGTTTTCTAATTTCTTCTTCTTGTGTTTGGTCTGACTGTATAATTTCCTGTGCTTTCTCTTATAGTAGGATATTCTTTCTTCTGATTCACCAACTCTGTTGTTAAGCCTCTCCACAGTATATTTCATTTGTTCTATAGAATTCTTCATTTCCAAGATTTCATTTTATGGATTTCATAGGAGAAATTTCCTTTCCTATCACATATGGATTTCATTAGTTCATGCATTTACTTCTGATTACTTCTAAGTAATCCTATGATCAATTTTTTGAATTCCATCTCTGGCATTTCTTCAATCTCATCATTTTCACAATCTAACATTGAAGTGTTTTGTTCTTTTGGGGCTGTCATATTGTGCTTCTTATTCTTGTTTCCTGAATTGGTGCATATGTTATTCAGCATTTGTGGAGATACTTGTTGGTTTCTTTTTTTTTTTTTTTCACTGTGGCAGAGCTTTTATCTTTGTACCACATACCTCTGTAGATTAGTGGAGTGTCTGCTTTCAGTGAATACCTAGAGGCATGTGGTAGAGTTTATTCAAATTATCAAGAAAATATTAAGGCCTCAACAGAAAAATGGATATTTTCAAGATTTATTTTATTTACCTGAAAGTCAGAGTTATAGACACAGAGAAGGAGAGATAGAGAGAAATCTTCCATACACTGGTTCACTCCCCAAATGGTTGCAATGCCTGGGCTGGGCCAAGCTGAAGCCAGGAGCTGCAGCTTCATCTGGGTCTCCTGATTGTATGCAGGAGCCCAAGGACTTGAGCCATCTTCTGCTGCTGTCCCAGGTGCACTAGCAGGGAGCTTGTTCAGAAAGTAGAACAGCTGGGACTCAAACCGGTATCCATATGGGATGCCAGCATTGCAGGCACCAGCTCAACCCATTATGCCACAATGCTGGACCCTAGATGTTTTCTTTGACATATATATTACATGTGTATGTAGTTTCACATTTGCATGGAGTACCTTTCTATGTCAGTAGTCTTTTTCTTTGTGAATTCTTTATTGAATTCATGTTAAGAAACTTCAGCTCTTTTCAAAAAATCAGAAAACACCTGGTTACTTAAGTGCTTACTTTTTAAATCAATATTTAATAATTTTGGATGATATAAGTTGTCAATATAAATAAATATTTCTCCCATGTGCCTATTTTTTTCTGACACCACTTGGTTAAATAACTATTTCACTATAAATATAGTTTTTTAATTAGAGGAGGACTATAACTGTAGGGCCACTCACCAAATAGAAACTGAGAAGAAGAGAACAGCACTCATGATGACATTCATCCTTGAGACTGTGTGGTGTGACAATTTAAAGCACAGGTTCTGGGACCAGACTGGTTGGATCAAATATTGGTTCGTAAACTCTTTGCTTTCATTTTCTCATTTGTCAAATGGTAGTAAAGGAACTACCTATCCTGTTGAATACTAATGTCAACCAAATCAGTAGATTCTGATTAAAAACACTTTAGAACAGTGTCTGGCATATGCAAAATGTTACATATAAACTTTCCTTCTGACTACCCCTGCACTAACTCACCATTCCATTTTTTTTTTTTGAGGTTTCATTTTCCTATGTCTATTTTTCACAATACATAATCCCAATAAACTTTTAAATCATAGTAATATTTGATGAGCTTTACATCTTGTCTTACAGCTGTTGTGTCCATTCTTGGTATGGAATGCTCATGTCAATGTCTTAAGAGGCGTGAATGTGTGTGGAAAAGACTCAGGACACTGGGGAACCTGAATCCTGGCTCTGCCACGTACTGGTCTGAGTGGTGCAGAACAAGCCAGTTTACCTCTCTCTGAGTGTAAGTTTCCGCTGTCAATGAAATAGAAGGTGGTCATGCCTAACTTACAGGGCTGTTGGGAGGTTAAGAAATACTACATGTGAATGTCTCATACAGTGCCAGGGATGAATAAAGTACCCTTTCGGCTTTTGCTTTATGATTGTTGCTCTTGTGACCAAATATGCCTCCTCTCCAACACAGTGGTTGTAGCAGTATGCCCAGCTTTTACTCAGGAAGACTTCTTTTTTCAGAATATAAGGAGTACAACAGCCTCAGAGAAATGGTCCTCATGGAGGGGCTGTGCCCTGGGCAGGGATGCTTGGACCTACCACTAGCCAGCACGCCTGGGAAGAAGCCCTTGGAGAGCCAACTAGGGGAGCAAGAAGAGTCCCAGTCCTGTGGACAATCAGAAGGCATCTCTGCCCTACAACAGGACATCAAAGTCAGAAAATCCAGCTGCTGAATGCCAGTATGGTCATTCAGGCGTCAAGAGGCAGCTCTGGTCCCCGTCATTTACGAGTGATTCTTCATCTAGTCCAGAAAGACCCCAGAAGCTGAGGGATGTTGGCACCCTTGAGGGGTCCTCACCTTGTACTGTCACTGACAGGGACAAGGGGTGGCTATCTGATGGCACTGGGGCTTTTCATTCCCCAGGACTTTAGGCCAAGGGATCTGGAGCTCCTCATCCAGAGAGTATCTCAGTATCCAGAATAGTATGTAGTAACACCCAGAGAGTATCTAGTAACCAGACTAGAAGGGAACTGACAGCCTGGGTAAGCAGGCAATCTTGATTGATGATGTGCACATTTGTACTTCCAGCAGAGAAGCTCAGAAAGCTAAAGGAGAGAACACATTCAGGCCATCACAAGGGCCCTTACTGAGGTGGCAGACATGAGTCTGGGGGAAGGACAAGTGGGCAAGCAGCAACTCTTGGGATGGTGGCCCAGTGCCTGGAGAACGCCAGGTCTCTGAAATTTCCTTTTAGGCACATATTAGGAAAGCGACAGTTTGTCTAATAGAGTATAGTAGGAAGACTGCAGCCAGACTGCTTCAGTTTAAGTCTTGGCTCTGCCACTTATTAACTTGCAACCTATGCTACATTTCTGATCCTATTTCCTTACCTATTAGATGAAGATGATGACAGAATCAATCGCAAAGGGTGTGCAGGACGGCCCTGACTGAGAAGAAAGGAGGGGAGGAGCTGGCCAGGCCAGCCTTTCTGGTAGCAGTGACTGCTGTTAGCCATCTCAGTCCACACCACATTAAGTGACAGCCACACCCCATCTATTACTCTTTCTTTTTCTCTCACTTGCTCTCTAACAAAGTGTCTCCATTCTCCCTTTCTCTTTTCTAGGCTTTCTTTTTTTCAACTATATATACCACTGCCCTCAGCCCCATCCAGCTTCCTGCCTTTTGTCCCCCCTGCCTCTCCCTCTGATGCTGTGAGACACCAGTGGTCTCCTTGGCTGAGGCTCAGCAGGAGCTGCAGATGCTTCAAGAAGCAGGTAGGAGAAAGGGAATGCTTGCTTGCAACTTGCAACCCCACACTGTGATGCTCTGCCTGGTTTTGGCTTAATGGCAGAGTTAAAAACACAATGCATCGGTATAGGAAGAAGAAGCATAAAAGAGAAATCTAAGAAAATTTGAGAAAATATTTGAGAAAATTTGACATTGACTCCATTGTTGATCTGAGCTGCTGATGGAGCCCAGGAGACACCAACCCATTAGACAGACAACCCTCATATGGCGTGCTTATACCTAAGGTGCATTGCCTTCTTCCCATATGGACCACATTATATTTGCTTGTATTTGTCTATTTCACAATAGTTCTTATGAAAATGCAAATGAAACAACTATAGGAATGTCCCCTTGAAAAATTAGATACATTTTATTCTCTGATCTGTCATTTGTAATATTTAAACAAAGTAGAAATTGCAACAAAAAAGCAGATTATAGTAAATGCCTCACACCTCATTTGTGTTCAAGTAACATTTTTACAGGAATGAATAAACAAGGTTAACATTTTGAATACCAAAAAACCCACAATGCAGGGTACATATTACAAATGGAAGATTGACCGAAAGCTCTGCTTCTGTGTGAGTTTGGAAATGTAGGTACTGTAATCTTCTGGTGTGTGTGTCTCATCAGTTACAGGGTATAAGTATTCCTGAAACTCTGGACATGATGCAAACACAATGTTGACAGTGTTGGATCCCAAAAAGGCTGCTGAATCCTTGACAAGGCTGGTGAAATGTTTACTGGTAGGGGGTAAAAGAGATTTTATGCTTTGCAGGATGATGTGGCCCTACTGAGGGAGCTCTGTTGGGTGACTATCATACCACCCTGCTGCAAAATTCTTTCAATCCAGTTCAGTTCCTGAAATCATTATTTGGGGCAAGAAAAGGTGGTGATAAAAGGATTCAGATGTGGAGGTGACAGAGTCCATTTTCATATCATACAATGTCCTCTGTCCCAGGACAGGTAACTAATGGGCAGCTGGAGCCACATCTGTAGATGGTGATGTCTGACTGACTTCTATCTTCTGAGTCTCAAAGACAAGACAGCTTAGGTAACACATAATTCATAGACTATGCAGTCATGTTTTTGAGAAAAATTCTGATGAATTTTTGCCTCATAATTTCTGCGTGGGTGTGTTCATTTATATTTTTAGGAAATAAAAGAAAAAAGTCATCTAAAATGAATTTTCTCTCCAGGAGTAGTTAGAAAAAACAACTGAAAAGCAGTGCAGAGAAACCTCAAAGCCATATTTTGTGTCTGTAAAAAGCTCACATGAGGGCCAGCACTGTGTTGTAGCGGGTAAAGCCGCCGCCTGCAGTGTGAGCATCCCATATGGATGCCGATTTGAGTCCCAACTGCTCCACTTCAGATCCAGTTCTCTGCTATGGCCTGGGAAAGCAGTGGAAGATGGCCCAAATCCTTGGGCCCTTGCACCTGCGTGGGAGACCCAGAAGAAGCTTCTGCTCATGGCTTCGGATCAGCACAGCTCCGGCTGTTGTGGCCAATTGAGGAGTGAACCAGTGGTTGGAAGGCCTCCCCGACCCTGCCTCTCCTTCTCTCTCTGTGTAACTCTGACTTTCAAATAAATAAAGCTTTTTTTAAAAAAAAAAAAAAGCTCACATGACCCGCAGGTTGATGGCAAGGGTCACCATGCTAAGGGTGTCTGACGACCCAGGATCACAATCAAGAATTTGCATCCCAGAAACCCCAAATGATATTTGGATCAACCTCTTTCTTTTTTTTTTTTAAGGTTTATTCATTTATTTGAAAGTCAGAGTGTTACAGAGAGGCAGAGGCAGAGAGAGAGGTCTTCCATCTGCTGGTTCACTCCCCAAATGGGTGCAACAGCCGGAGCTGTGCCGATCCAAAGCCAGGATTCAAGAGCTTTTTCCAGGTCTCCTGTGTGGGTGTAGAGTCCCAAGGACTTGGGCCATCTTCTACTGTTTTTCCAGGCCACAGCAAAGAACTGGATTGAAGTGGGGCAGTTGGGACTCCAATCGGTACCTATATCATATGCTGGCACTTGTAGGCAGTGGCTTTACCCACTACACCAAAGTACTGGTCCCCCTCTTTCTTTTATAAACCCTGAAAATGGACATTTGGTATAATATGTTCCTAGTTTGATTTCCAGAAGCAGCTGGACCGAGACCACTTGCAAGAGAGTTTCTTCATTCTGTGGGCAGTGAAGTCTGAGAAGCTAACTCTTCTGTTTATCAGCTTTATGCAGGTAGCTCAGTCTAGGGCTTACCTGCCAGCATGGTCTGGATTTACTTGAACCTTGTAAAATTCTTGTGTAATGGAGCCAGTATAGGGCACTAAGTCTCAGGGAAAAGGAGTCACAGTTCAAGTTCACTAGAAATTGGGTGATTTGTGCTGGAATCTGGTTTTCAGCTCCAGGTTCCATGTATTTGTTATACTTTTGCTACTTGAGATGGATTTGTTACTGTCTTACTCAGAGCATGGGGCTGACCTCAGCTGAAAAAATTCTGGAGACCTCTTGCAAAAATTTTTCCTCTCTTCAGGGACCAGTGTGAGGTGCTCTTGTTTTTGACCTGAAATGTTATTACTAGGGCTGGCACTGTGGCATAGTGGGTAAAGCTGCCACCTGCAGTGCCAGCATCCCCTATGGGCACTGCTTCATTTCCTTGCTGCTCCACTTACAATCTAGCTCCCTGCTAATTCACCTGGGAAAGCAGTGGAGGACGGCCCAGGTGCTTCGGACCCTGCACCCACTGGGGAGACCAGGAAGAAGTTCCTGGCTCCTGGCTTCAGATCAGCCCAACTCTGACCGTTGCAGCCATTTGGGGAGTGAACCAGTGGGTGGAAGATCTCTCTCTCTCTCTCTCTCTCTCTCTCTCTCTCTCTCTGACTCTCTGTAACTCTTTCAAATTAATAAATAAATCTTTTTAACAAGATAATACTTTCACAATTCTGGTACCAACAATTGATGGGTAACAAATTTGTCCTGTGCCCAAATAGCAAGGGTATTCTTTAACTTCCATTTCTTTCCCTCGATTCCTTTTTCCTTTGTCTTCCCATATTTGTTGACTTCTTTCGTCCAAAGTGAAGGACAGCACCGAGCATGAAAAAGAGCCCTGGTAATGGGTTGACTTGGAGTCCCGTCCAGCCTGAGGCCATTGACTAGAATTTGGATGGTCTGAGCCTTGGTGAGGACGGTTGTAGCCCCTACTCCCCATCCTGAAGGAAAGCCCTCTCCAAGGCACCCCCAGTTATCAGGGCTCACTGTTTCCTATGAAGGAATTTTCCATGTGGACAGCAGTGCATGGCAGCTTCTCAGGTTACTATGGGATTAATAACTCCTTGTACAAGTGTGTCTCTGTGACTACTTTGCATGATTTAGGGCTTGTGTTCTGTTTTGAATGGCCAGGGAGGGCTGGAACATGAAGTTACTTATTGTTGTTGCCCACAGACTTGGAACCTCCCATGATCTTAGTTAAAAAATAACCACTGATACTTTCCTGTTGCTTTGTCTTTGGATGACATTGAACAGTGTGTGAAAAAGGGGTAGAAAATCACATCTTTATTGGATTCCTGCTAAAATTTAGGCACTTAAATTTTCCATCTCCCTCACTAACTCTCAGTAATCCTAATGCACATCTAGTATTTGGTAAATTGGGAGAAAGAGAGACCCTGGTCAGTACTTTTCAAAAATTACTACCCATCACAATAACCTGGAATGCATTTAGAATTGCACAGTGCTTGAGATGTACACCATGCCCATTAAGGCTGAATTGCTGAAGGATCCATTTTCCCAGGTGATTTCAGCATGCGGCTAAATTTGAGAACCAGTTACAAATAGGGGTGAACAATTTCATAACCCTCTGAGAAGGCTGGCTTGCTAAGGGAAGCTACCTCTCTGCTCTGCTGTCCATGTGGATAATTCCTGGATGAATCAGCCTCGGATTATTTTCTTAAATATGGCCATGCTTACCTCTCTGTCTCCCTTTTACCTGGCTTCTTTTTATTTTTTATTTTTTTTGAGATTTATTTATTTATTTGAAAGAGTTACAGAGAAGCAGAGAGAGAGAGACAGAGAGACAGAGAGAGGCAGAGAGAAAGAGAGAGAGGTCTTCCATCCTCTGGTTCACTCTCCAAATGGCTGCATGGTTGGAGCAGGGCCTATATGAAGCCAGGAGCCAGGAGCTTCTTCTGGGTCTCCCATGTGGGTGCAGGGGTCTAAGGGCTTGGGGCATGTTCTACTGCTTTCCCAGGCCATAGCAGAGAGCTGGATTGGAAGTGGAGCAGTCAGGACTTGAACAGGTGCCCATGTGGGATGCTGGCACTACAGGCAGAGGCTTTACCTGCTGTGCCACAGCATTGCCTGGCTTCTTTTTACATGGAAGCAGAGACCATGGGCTCCAGAGTAAAGCCTCTGATTTCATAGGATTGATGGGAACATCAGCCTGTGAAATGAAAGGTCTTGCCTCCCTCCTTGTAGGGTGATTAGTTCTGCCAGACTGATGATCTTTTGAAGCTCCTTGAACCATGTTGGATAGGATTCAAGTCTCCAGTTACCCTCTATAGAAAGTTTCCGGCCTCAGTAATGAATTCTTTAGTCTGGAGGAACTGGAGCCACCACATCTAGCTGGATTTCATGTCCCTTTCACCTCTGAAAACCACAAAGCAGATATGGGAAATTGACTGGTTGGCTTCTAAGGAAGGCAAGTAGTCATAGGCAGTGCACAGGATGTTCTCACTGTGTTCGGTTCAGTGTTCCGTCACACTCTTGAGCCCTCACTCTGAGAATGAGTCCTGTTTCTGGAGCTTCCTTGGACTCTACCAGGAGGAATCACAGGAACAGAAGTGGGTCCCTGGACTTTTCCTCCATGTACCCTGGTGACTTGCAGATACTCTGTCCATCTGCTGCCTCTTTCTGTGTCATGCTAGGAAATACAAAGTTGAATGTTCTACCCTCTAGGTTATGAGTGTTTACCCAGTAGGTCTCCTGCATTGGGCTGGGATGGCTGACATCCCATGTAGCCCCAGTTACTCTCCATTCTTGGGATTTACATATGACATTGCTGACATTTTTCTATTTATCATTCGTATTTTTTCTTCCTAGATGTCAGCACTGCTCCTCCTGCCTCCAGAGCTACATTGCTGAGCAATGATTTAGAAGCCATCCCTTCCTACTGCCTCAGCCCTGCTCAGTCCCATCCTCCTCCATGGGGTACCATAGATCTGGGCAGAATTCTGGACCCTGGCTCTGTGGGCAGCAGTGGCCAGTGGGACTATGCTGAAACATCAGAGAAGGAGTGTATCTATGGATCTATCCACAGACTCCTCTATTCCCTAGGCTAACTCCAAACCCACAGGTCAGAAAAAGAGCACCAGTATTTGAAATGAATTTCATTCTGAGTCTACTGCTTTCCTAACCGGGTGGGTTCCTTCCCATTGCCCCTGTAGTCCCTGGATCACAGAGTAGGTATACAAGGCAAGGGCTGCATCCATGCCTGATCCTTTCTAAGTAAATCCATTCAGTCTCCTTGCCCAGGGCTTTGGTGTTTTGCAAGAACAGGAGAAAGCTGGGTACCCATCTCTGTGCTTTTATTTATGCCCCTCCCCTTCTCTGCATTCTGACCTCTGCAGGGTACTCTCTTAAGTTCTTTCAGAATTGCAGGCACAGACATCCACACAGACTGTCTCCTAATAGCCAGGAGTTGTTGCTTTCTATAAAAAAAAATTAGCAACTCCTCCACACCACACCTGTGTTCTGTGCACAAAACCGAGTTATACCAAGCAGGCAAGTGTGTCTAGGAAGATGCATGCTGGGACACAGCTCAGTTCCAACAGAAAGACAGCTGTAATTGTCAGGAAAAAATGAGCCTGAGCAAAATTGATACAGCTGATGTAATCTGTCATCAGAACTCTTCTGCTTTTCTGTGTCTTTTTGTTTTCTTGGGGGTGTTCCTTCCTCCTTGGAGCCATCTGCAGATCTCCAGATCCCTGCAAGCTATCCTTTGTTCCTACAATTTATTAATTTTTTTTAAAGATGATTTACTTTTTTGAAAGGCAGAGTGACAAAGACGGGGGGAGGGAGAGAAAGAGAGAGAGATCTTCCATCTGCTGGTTCACTCTCCAAATGGCTCCAATGAACAGAGGGCTGGGCAAAGTCACAGCCAGGATCCTGGAGATGACGCAAGTGGAAGACCCAGAGGAAGCTCCTGGCTCCTGGCTTCAGATCTGCACAGCTCTGGTCATTGCGGCCATTTGGGAGTGAACCAGTAGATGGAAGACCTCTCTCTTTCTCTCTCTCTCTCTCTCTCTCCCTCTCCTCTCTCTGTGTAACTCTTAAAGATCAATAGATATTTAAGAAAATAAAAAGATGAAACATTCTAGAAACTATAGATAATAAATCTTGGGGTTGATCTTTGGCAAAATTCAAGAACTGATAATTGAACAGATGGTATATGAACTCTTGGAAAATGGTGAGCATTAGGAGCCAGAATGTTTCTCTAAAAGGGAGGGAGACCATGGAAAAACAATGATAAAGGGCATTGAGAAGACAGAGTGCACCATTCCCCAGGGTGTATGAGTATAATGAGTTGACATTCTCTGTGCTGGTCACAATGCAGCCTTCCCTCTCCTTGCCTTAGTCCTGTTTGTCAGGATCAACGTGCTTGGGCTTAACTTCCTGCTGAGTGTGATATAAAAATACTCCTTGTTCTGCCTACCAGTTCACTCCTAGGACACAGAATGCCGGAGGGAGTCTCTGCTGTCCACTCCAACCCAGATTCAAGAGCTGGAAAAGAAGCTGCAACCCCAGAACGTGGAAAGGCAAGCAGCTTTGGGAGACTTGTGGAAGCAAGCAGCAGGAGAGCTTGCATTTCAGGGAGTAACATCTGTCCCTCCAGGAAAGAAAGACTCCAGGTAAGAGGGTGCCCAGTGATAGTGAAGGCAGCACTTTTTTTTTTTTTTTTAAGAAATCTCAATTTCCCCTCTGCTGTTCCTGATTTATGGGTGACTTGGAGAAGAAGGATGTCTCTGGGAATACCTTTCTAACTCCACAGCAGAGAGAGTGTAGCCGTATTGCAGAAGGCTTCCATGTATCAGAGACTGGAGGAAGAACTTTTGTGCTTCTAATTAGATATAGGACATTCGTCTCACCATAACTCAGAAGGTTCTACACCAGCATGAGCTTATATGATGCTTGTCCCTCACACAAGGCTTACAACTGCTTGTCAACAGGAAAAACACTGTAAGAGCAGTGAGAAGACTTTGCTGGTGTGGGTGCTGCACTCCCAAAAAATGTATCTAATGGTATGATTTCAAGCAAAGCAACCTTATATCTCCTAGTGTCTGTTTTCTGCAGTGTGGAGAGAAACAGCAGAGCCTCCAGAGCTGTAGATCTATGAGACAAGTGATGACATCTTCAAGAAGGGGCTGAAAGGTTTGTGTTTCCTGTCCCCTTTCTGTACAAAGCCCAGGGATGAGATGTTGTTGACGTGAGCAATATCTAGCCTGGACATATTTAATAATGAGCTACAAAAGTAGCTTCACTGACTTAAGTGGTCAGAAACAGGGTAAGCATAGGTTATACTGTTTCTTAAATGCAAAGAACTGCCCTAGTTATATCCACATTTATACATTTTGGATATTGTAAATAATGCATGTTCACAACCTAGAAACAAAAAAAAATCTAAAAACCTTATAAAAATACCATTCACAGAGCTTACATTTTGAGGCTTGATTTAAATGCTATACACTTTTCTTGAAGACTTTCTTGCCACCTACTCAAATCATTATCTAGTAGAGATATGTTGATATATTTTCCATTATTCCAGTGAAGAAAAGTATTTGAAACATAATGTTAATAAATCACAACAGGCGGCCGGCGCCGCGGCTCACTAGGCTAATCCTCCGCCTTGCGGCGCCGGCACACCGGGTTCTAGTCCCGGTCAGGGCGCCGGATTCTGTCCCGGTTGCCCCTCTTCCAGGCCAGCCCTCTGCTGTGGCCAGGGAGTGCAGTGGAGGATGGCCCAGGTGCTTGGGCCCTGCACCCCATGGGAGACCAGGAAAAGCACCTGGTTCCTGGCTCCTGCCATCGGATCAGCGCGGTGCGCCGGCCGCAGCGCGCCGGCCGCGGCGGCCATTGGAGGGTGAACCAACGGCAAAGGAAGACTTTTCTCTCCATCTCTCTCTCTCACTGTCCACTCTGCCTGTCAAAAAAAAAATAATAATAAAATAAAAATAAATAAATATGACTCTCACTGGGATTAAACATGACAATAGGTCTGCTCTGATTTCATCATCATTTAAAAAAAATCATCTATTATTTTTCACTTTATGTTTCTGTGTGGGAGCAAACTGTTGAAATCCATACTTAATGTATACTAAGCTGATCTTCTGTATATTAAGATAATCGAAAATGAATCTTGATGTGAATGGAAGGGGAGAGGGAGTGGGAAAGGGGAGGGTTGTGGGTGGGAGGGATGGTATGGGGCGGAAGCCATTGTAATCCATAAGTCGTACTTTGGAAATTTATATGCATTAAATAAAAGTTTAAAAAAAATAAATACAAAATAAATAAATAAATCACAACAGGCTGGAACTGAGGGGATGATATCAATGTGATGAAATTTAGCAGAGATTAAAAAATAAAATCCTGAGCTTGATTAAAAGCATCAGCACTGGGCATACAGGATGGGGAGGCCTAGCTTGGTAGTCATTCATGGGCTTTAGGGTGAGGAAATCTGCTGCAAACTGATCTGAAAGTCAGAGTTACACACAGAGAGGGGAGGAAGAGAGAGGTCTTCCATCCGCTGGTTCATTCCCCCGATGACTGCAACAGCCAGAGCGGCTCTGAAGCCAGGAGCCAGGAGCTTCTTCCGGGTCTTCCACATGGGTGCAGGGGCCCAAGGACTTAAGCCATCTTCTACTGCTCTCCCAGGACGTAGCAGAGAGCTGGATTGGAAGTGGAGCAGCCGGGACTTGAACCAGTGCCCATATGGGATGCTGGCACTGCAGGTGGCGGCTTTACCTGCTACACCACAGCGCCTGCCCCATAGGGAAACTTTTACTCAAGGGCTGCTGGCAAAGCCATCTCAACTTGAAACCACAGCAGTGTAAGACACATGGAGATGCCATGTCTGAAATGTTAGATTATGAGATGTCAATTTGCAGAAGGGACATTGGCAAATTAGGGAAGACAGGGGCCATGTGGTGTGGGTCCAGAAATCGTGAACAGATTGAAGAAACTTAGAATTTAGGCTTTCAAAAGATCATGAGGAGATGATAACAGGCTTCACAATTTGTAGAACTGGCAGCTGAAGAAAAACTGGTGTGTTTTGTGAGCCCCCAGAGGGCCAGACAAAGGGTGAGGGGCAGTGGAGTTCAAGGCTAGAATTTTCATTCTACAGCCAAATTCAAATTTTCATAAAGTGAGATTGAGTTTCCGAATTTGTTGAAGAGAAGTTACGCTAGAACTTGAAGAAACAGAGAGGACCCATCAGATTGAGAGAAGAGCTACACTACAAAGTGGAGGTGAGTACTGGGTCAGTGGGGAGGCCAGCCTTCTTGTAGGAGACACAGTGTCAGGTTGGTGCAAAGGAGAGGTAATAGTATTTAGAAAGCATATGTCAGGGTAATACTTTACATATCACGTGGAGATCAATAGAAATATTTTTTCTCAAATATAAGTCCATGAGAAAGACAGAACTTCAAGATATCAAGTCTAGTTGGATGTACTAGAATTGTGAAACATTAGAATCCCAGAAACTTACTGGCTGGGTCTAGTGATATTCTGGGTATGAAGAAATAAACGTCTCATCCAAGATGACATTGGGAGTAAACAGCTCAATGAATAGATGAAAAATGTTTCTAAAAAACAATAAACAAAACTTAGTGAGAATTAGGTTTGGGGAAGGAAATAAAGGAGGAGCATCATAGACTGTTGAAGATATTCTCTGAAACAACTTCATCTCGAGCCACCTCCTTTTCATGTATCTCTCCCTGTTTATAAACTCATTTAATGACAACCTAACTTATGTAGCAAGAGGATATTCATAGTCTTATAAGAAAAAAGAATATTCACAATGCTTATTGCAGAATAACTGTGTGCTTGACCATGGATTGTGGGTCAACTGCAATTGGATGTAGGTAATACAAGGTATATATTATGTATGCTTCCTATTGTTTTGCCAAAGACCAAACAGTTCTGCCTTTTGAAGTGAACTCAGCCTTAAGGTTTTCATGAGATTATGGACTTGGAAAAATATTTCTTAGATCTCTTTACTGTAGTGTGTAGAAATATATGATGTAGTAAAATATGAAAAGCATTGAGAAGTTGAAAAATTCATCTAGTTGGGATCCCTGATTTAAGGTGTCTACCTTTTATTCTGACGTGCTACAGAAGTCCTGATGTGTTCCTCTTCCTTTTCCTGTCTGCTTTCTGAGTATTGAGGTCATCAAACCTCTTCCCCCAGACAGTAGTCTTCCCCAGTTCACTGCTGGAATCTGGAATCTGGTATCTGCTCTCTAACCTGCAGGAC
The DNA here is from genome assembly GCF_051225735.1 of Oryctolagus cuniculus. Classification (NCBI taxonomy): domain Eukaryota; kingdom Metazoa; phylum Chordata; class Mammalia; order Lagomorpha; family Leporidae; genus Oryctolagus; species Oryctolagus cuniculus. The sequence goes on from NC_142873.1 coordinate 27,642,442, forward strand.
TCGGGCTAATACAGATGAAGTGATAGGTTTGTCAGCCAGTTGAATGCTTTCTATATTTCATGTGGGTAACACGAACCTCAGGGAATTCCAGATTGGACGTGTGCCATTTCAGTATACCCCAGGTCCCACACAGGAGTGGTGGCATCCCCATCACAGATGTATTCGCCTGTGTAGTACTCGAGCTCCTGAGGTTGCACTGGGGTCCTTAGCAGAAAGGACCATCACAGAGCCATGTTCTGAAAAGTGCTTGAAAATACAGTGCTATCAGACCACTCTTGAGTCTCTCCTTCCAGCTTTTGGACTGGATGCCTGTCACAAGTCTGAGCAATGACTCGAGCCACCTGGTGGCTAAAACAGGAGCGCTGAGAAGAGAGTTGGAGCAGAGCATTCGGGTAACAATGATCTGCAACTGCGGTTGGGGCTGCAGTGGAATGGTGGTGCTGGTCGTGAGCCAGATCCAGGGACTCCAGTGTGGGCAGTGGGTGTTTCAACTAAGCGGTACACCCACTCCTGCAGTTATTTTGTGTACAATCATGGGATTTTTCTTCATTGTGCATTTTTTTCATGTACTTGAAATTCACTGTTGAAAAGCTTCCCCACAGTTTCCAGTGGGCATTACCACACATCTCTGAACACTTTCAAGAGAAAGTGTTCCAGTCCTAATCATCTGCACATTCCTTACATTCATAAGGTTTCTCTCCAGTATTAGTTACCTGAAAATCTGGAACAATTGAACATTTTCTCATATTTCATGTGTGTAGGGTTCCTGACCCATATGAGTCCTTTCAAGTCTTTGACAGGAATTGGAGCAACCAGTCTTTCCTACATTTTCTAAACCTGTAAAGTTCCTCTCCAGGTGCATGTGAAATGCTAAGTGATCACTGAAGGCTTATGTTCATAGGGTTTCTGTCTCGTGTGAATCCGTCCATATGTTCATAAGAAATGGGGAGAAGTGCTTGCTCATGTTCCTTATATCTATAAGCTGTATATCTGTTGTGCATTTCCAGGTATGTTTGAAAGTGCTATGTGCAAATGAAGGCATTTTTACATTTCCTTTTTTTAAAAAAATTATTTATTTGAAAGTCAGAGTTACAGAGAGAGAGGGAGAGACAGAGAGAGAGAGAGAGAGAGAGAGAGAGAGAGAGAGATCTTCCATCTGCTGGTTCACTCTCCAGATGGTAACAATGGCCTGGACTGGGCCAGGCTGGAGCCAGGCCAGGAGCTTCATCCAGGTATCCCATGTGGGTAACAGAGGCCCAAGCATTTGGGCCATCTTTTGTTGTTTTTCCCAGGTGCAGGCCATTAGCAGAGAGCTGGATCAGAAGTAAAGCAGTGGAACACCACCCCATTTTCTTTCTTTCTTTCTTTCTTTCTTTCTTTCTTTCTTTCTTTCTTTCTTTCTTTCTTTCTTTCTTTCTTTCTTTCTTTCTTTCTTTCTTTCTTTCTTTTACAGGCAGAGTGGATAGTGAGAGAGAGAAACAGAGAGAAAGGTCTTCCTTTTCTGTTGGTTCACCCTCCAATGGCCGCCACAGCTGGCGCGCTGCGGCCGGTGCACCGTGCTTATCTGAAGGCAGGAGCCAGGTGCTTCTCCTGGTCTCCCATGGGGTGCAGGGCCCAAGCACTTGGGCCATACTCCACTGCACTCCCTGGCCACAGCAGAGAGCTGGCCTGGAAGAGGGGCAACCGGGACAGAATCCGGCGCCCTGACCAGGACTAGAACCTGGTGTGCTGGTGCCGCTAGGTGGAGGATTAGCCTATTGAGCCGCGGTGCCGGCCCCATTTTCCACATCTCTTACATGCATAGAGTTTCTTTTCTGTGTGGGTTCTTCCACTATCCAAAAAGAATTGGGCAAGGAAGACTTTACCATGCTTTTTCAAAATAATCATATACCTTTTCTCTAAGGCAATTCCTTTTAGAAATTAGAACAGAAGAGGGGCAAGTGAGAACTTTACCATAGTGGTCACATTCATAGGGACTCGCTCCAGTAATATCTTTCTTGTGTTTGGGATGATTTTGGCTATAGGAAGATATTTCTACATTCCACACATGTACAATCATAGTACTTCCCACAAAGGTGAGTCATGATTCTGAAAGCATTTGAAATAACTGGTCTTTTTTTTAATTTGGCATATAAATATAGTTCCTCTTCTTTTTATATATTTTTTTCTTTATTTGAAAGTCAGAATTACACAGAGAGAGAGGGAGAGGAAGAGAGAGGTCTTCCATCTGCTGGTTCACTCTCCAATTGGCCACAATGACTGGAACTAGCCAATCCAAAACCAGGAGGCAGGAGCTTCTTCCAGGTCTCCCATGTGGGTGCAGGAGCCCAAGGACTTGGGCCATCTTTCACTGCTTTCCCAGGCCACAGCAGAGAGCTGGATCAGAAGTGGAGCAGCTGGGACTCAAACCAGAGCATATATGGGATGCCAGCACTGCAGGCGGCAGCTTTACCTGCTACGCCACAGTGCTGGTGCCATAAGCAAAGTCTTTATCACATTTTTGACACTTGTGAGGTTTTTCTCCCGTGAGAATTTTCATGAATTCTAACAGAATGAGGACGATAGAAAGCCTTCCCACATTCCTTATACTTGTAGGGTCTCTCTCCATGTGTATTCTCAGGTGTACTTGAGATGTTGATGGTAACTGGAGGATTTCCCCAATTCCTTACGTTCATGCGGTTTCCTCGCAGTGTGAGTCTTCTCATGAACTTGAAAGGTTTTAGAACTGAAGACTTTGCCTCACGGTTTTCATTCAAAAAGCTTCTCTCCAATGTGAGTTATTTCATATCTTTGTAATATACTGGGAGAAATAAATGCTTCCCCACACTGTTTTACATTTATGAGGTGTGTCTACCTTGTGCATTATCATGTGCTCACTTGTCTCTGACAGCGTTGTAGAGAAAAGAAGGCTCTCCCACATTCTTCACCCATGTAGTTTCTCTCCAGAGCAAGTTCTTTCACGTATTCGAAGGGAACTGGGCTAATAAAAGGCTTTGCCACACTCTTTGCACTCATAGGCCTTTTTTCCAGTGTGATTCCTTTCATGGATTTGAGATGATTTGTGATTTATGAAGGCTTTTCCACATTGCTTGCATTCATAGTGTTTCTCCAGCAGGGGGAGTGCTTTCATGTCTTTAAAAGGATTGGAGATAATGGGAAGTCTTTCCCATGTTCTTTACATTTATGTGGCTTCTCTGAAAATTTCTGATATTCCTATGGGTTGCATCTCACGTGAGATCTGATGTGCCTAATAAAGGTCGAATGACACATAAAGACAATTCTACATACACGGCCTTCACATGGCGTTGGTCCAGATGTTTGCTTGTTTGGATTAAGATTTGGAATCTGGCTGAATGTTTCTCCACATTGACTGCTTTGTTTACTCCTACAGGCTTTCTCTACCATACGGGATCTAAGATGCCTGCCTAGATCTTGTACAGTTCTGATCTTCCCATTTGGTCCAGATGGGGGTCAGGTTCCTGAAGGTCTCCAGCATCACATCTTTGTTTCTTACATGTCTGGTCTTGCAAAGGCCACTCCTCCAGGGTGAAGTTCATGGCCACATCTTGTAGGGCCACTGAATCCATTTTTCAGCTACTGGGGCATCCCAGTTCCCCTGACCACTGCTGGTCACACTGGAGATGGAGACAGTGGTCAAGGAATCTGGTGGTTCAGGGCCAGAGATACTGAATGTCCTTTCTGTCTTCTTTGTGATGGCATCCAGTTTCTCATGGTAAGCCTCTTTCCTGGTCTCTAACAGGACACCTTCACCTTACCTAGCCTTCTATTCTTTTCTGACTCAATGTTTTACTGATAGTGATGCACCAAAGTTGTGACTGGATTGTTGAGTTTAATTCTCCATAAATCCATTCATTCTTTGATCAACATATTACCATATACTATGTAAATTCACGCATGTTTATATTTAGTTACACGACATTGTATTAAATACTACATACAAAGTTATACTGTTAGAAATTTTCAAAAATATGCCTGGTATTTTTCAGAGTAGAAGTTGATTTCTCATGAACACTATCTAATTATACAGATTACCCTTTTCATTGTGAGAATGGAAACACTGAACTGAGTGATTTGCTGGGTTTGCTTTTCAGTGTGGGGTCTGAATGGTAACTGTTTGAGGGGCCATAGAACTCAGTTGCCACCCTGGATCTCAGGGGTGGGCGTGAGGCTGTGCAGTGACTTCCTGGGCTCCTGAACATTACATTTGTCTTTGCTCCCCGATTCAGCCGCCTCCCCTCCAGTTCAGGATGTTGGCACGGATTCTCCACTCTGGTCTCTCCCTGCTTCTCTTGCTCTGCTCCTGGCTCAGAAACTGCCATCTTTAATGGGATGAACGAAATTGTGGCAATTAAATGACTCATGGATGATGATGGGAAACTAAGAATGCAAACAACACTCGTTTGTCTGTCTCAACCCCCTCTGGGTTCCCTAAAACCTTTAGTCCTGCTCATTGTACCTTTTATGCCAACTTTCTTGTCATTATTCTTTCTCCTAAAGTTTCCCTAAGCTCTTTTTGGCTTCATTGCACAGAATCACTCTATCCTTGAAAATGTTCTCTGTAAAAAATATTATAAACATATGTCTCAGGGGAGGGCATTTGGCCTGCTGGTTAAGATGCTAGTTGGAATGCTCCAGAAACCTATATCAGAGTGACTGGGATGAGTTTGAGACTTGGGCTCCAGCTTTTTGCAAATGCAGACACTGAGAAGGCAGCTGTCATGGCTCAACTAGTAGAGTCACTGCCACCCATGTGGGAGACCTGGACTGATTTCCTGGCTACTGGTTCTGGCCTGGCCCAATTCCAACTATTGCAGGCATTTGGGGAGTGAATTAGCAGAAATAAAAAGTGTAAAGAAGGTCCTGTAAGAGCCAGTGGGGATGGGGGTGGAAAAGAGACACTCGGTGGGGATTTGATGGGTGACTATGTGGTTGATATAAAGCAAAGTGCTTTGTTCTGATAACAGCGGGGAAATTGCAGGTAATTAATATTTAAGAATCCCCCAGCCTAGGGATCTAAAATTTGATTCTCCTGCATCTCTTAGTGATTGTCTAAGTGTCTTGGAGAAAGGGAGATAAATGGGATTCTAGGATGTACCCTTCCATGTTCTTTTCATTCTTAAAACTTGGGTATGTAGTGGCTCCAGTTGTACTGGGGTCTTCCTGCTCAGAAGAGTCCATAGAAGCAAAAACACATCCAAAGCAAAGGCATATTGTACAGAAATGGTAAAAGTGATCACAGGTAACGTATATTAAGCTACTGGCAATGATGGAAAGAGAGAATTTGGGGGCTGGCATTGTGGTATAGTGGGTTGAGCCACTGCTTGTGACACTGGCATCCCATATGGGTTCAAGGTTTGAGTGCAGGCTCCTCCACTTCCAATCCAGCTCCCTGCTAATGTGCCTGGGGAAGCAGTGGAGGATGGCCCAAGTACTTAGTCCCCTGCCATCCATGTTGGAGACCAGGAAGAAGCTTCTTCTGGCTCTTGGCTTCAGCCTGGCAGAGCCCTGGCTTTACAACCATTTGGGGAATGAACCAGTGGATGGAAGATCTCTCTCTGACTCTTCCCCTCTCTCTGTAACTTTGTTTTTTAAATAAATAAATGAATAAATCTTTATGGAAAAAGAAACAAGGAACTTGCCTCCAGTAGGACATCAGTGAATATGTGTCTGAGGAGAAAAGAGCAGATAGAAGCCATTTCCTAGGTTTGCAAATATGAAAATTGTGGTTATTGTGTGTGTGTGTGTGTGTGCATGCTCATGTGTATGTGTTTGTCTTAGCTATTATAAGATGCTTGAATCAGGAATCTACACTTCTTTATTCTAAGGAGAAAAAGGTGAACCTAGGTTCCTGCAAGTTCAAGAGCCATTTAGAGCTCTGAGAGATCCCTAAGCACCGGCTGGCATTTCCCAAGGTCAACCCAGAGACCCACTGTGAGGAGTCAGGTTGGTCCTAGTGGTGCAAAATGTTTGCTTTCTCCAAAAGTTGTCTTTAGCAAAGTCTAAAGTGCCTGCCCCACTCCTTGGGAGCTTCCAGGTTTTACCATGAGACTAGCAAGGGAATGGTGATTCCATCCTTCTGAGCTTATCCCACCCCTCAACAAATAAGATTACCAATCAGGTCTTTTGGTGACTTTTGTCCTTGCCATGTTGACTGAATGTCAAGTCGATTGCTGAGTTTTTTTCCTTCCCTAAATTGTACTTAAAAAGCCCCAGTACCAACAGCCAGCCCCTTTGGGTTTTACTTCAGTTCTGTTGTAGATATGAGCAGTTCATTTCTGATATTCTCATACAGGCCTTTCAAGTCTCTCCACCCAAGTTTAAATGGAGCAGAGAATTTCTCATCACTCCATGTTTTACTGCACAGCACGTAGCCAGTGTCAAGTGCTGAAACTGTAATATACTACACACATTTGGAAAAGTAGATGTTAAACTTTGCAAGATTAAAACAGGGCATCTGCCTGCAGTAGGCTGCCCAGGTATCCCCATTCTTCTGGGGGAGCCAGGCTGGGCCCTGCATTGCCAGCTCCCAGGAACAGCTGCTCAGCCACTGCCACCAGCCCAAGGCTATGGTCCAGACAAATGAGGAAAGAGGAAAGAAGAAAGTAGTAGGAGGAAATAAATAATTAAAATTAGATAAAAATTGAAGAAAAAATACAAAAGATCAGTGAAATGAAGAGCAGGTTTTTTGAAAAAATAAAATTGACACACCATTAGCCCAACTTGCAAAAAAGAAGGAGAAGATCCAAATCAGTAATGAAAAAGGAGATGTAACAATGGATACCACAGAAGTAAAAAGAATTGTCTGGAATTACTACAAACAGCTGTATGCCACCAAATTAGAAAATCTGGAAAATAGATTCCTGGACACATACAATCTACAAAAATTGAATCATGAAGACAGAAAACCTAAATAGACAAATAACCAAGATGGAGACTGAATCAGTTATAAAGACATTCTCAACAAAAAAAAACACAGGACCAGATGCCTTCACTGCTGAATTCTACCAGATATTTAAAGAAGAACTAATTCCAATCCTTCACAAACTATTCAAAACTATAGATCAATATCCCTGATAAACACAGATATAAAAATTCTCAACAAAATACTAGCTAATCAAACACAACAACACATCAGAAAGATCATTCTTCCAGACACAATGAGATTTATCCCTGGTATGCCAGGATGGTTCAACAAACACAAATCAACAAATGTGATACATCATATCAACAAATTAAAGAATAAAAACCATATGGTTTTCTTAATAGATGCAGAGAAAGCATTTGATAAAATACAGCATACTTTCACGACAAAAACCTGAGGGAAATTGAGTATAGAAGGAACATTCCTCCACACAATCAAGACAACATATGACAAATGTATTTCTAACATCATACTGAATGTGGAAAATTTGGAAACATTTCCTCTAAGATCCAGAACCAGATAAGGATGCCTGCTTTCACCATTGCTATTCAACAAAGTTCTGGAAATTTTATCCAGTGCCAAAAGGCAGAAAAAGAGATCAAAGGGATACAAATTGGAGAGGAGGAAGTCAAATTGTCCATGTATGCAGATGACATGATTCCATATATGGGGGAACCAAAAGACCCCACTAAGAGAATATTGGAATTCATAAGAGCATTTGGTACAGTTGCAGGATATAAAATCAATATACATAAATCAATAGCCTTATTTTTTGAACTGTTTACTTGACACAGATTTAATCATATGTATATAAAGTTAATTAAAAATAGATCTTTGTAAAAAACAAAAGTGAGAATAAGAGAGGGGAGAGGAAGAATGGTGGGAGTGTGGGTGGGAGAGCAGGCATGGTGGGAAGAATCACCATGATCCTAAAGTTGTAATTATGAAGTGTATGAAGTTTATAACTGTAAAGATGTATAATTCTGCACACATTCCTACAGACTTACTTCTAAGGATACAGTTTAAAAACTTGCCATGGGACCCCAAATCTCCTTAAGCTGGGTGTTAATAATAGCATTCTAAATGTATAGGGATCACTGATTTCATCATCATTTAAAAAAAATCATCTATTATTTTTCACTTTATGTTTCTGTGTGGGAGCAAACTGTTGAAATACTTACTTAAGGTATACTAAGCTGATCTTCTGTATATTAAGATAATCGAAAATGAATCTTGATGTGAATGGAAGGGGAGAGGGAGTGGGAAAGGGGAGGGTTGTGGGTGGGAGGGACGGTATGGGGGGGGAAGCCATTGTAACACATGAGTCGTACTTTGGAAATTTATATTCATTAAATAAAAGATAAAAAAAATAAATGTATAGGGATCATATGGATAGGATTAAATGTTGTGATCATATAGATAGGATCAAGTATTAAAGCTATCATACAAATAGGATAAGTGTTCGGTTATAAAACTATATAGAATTAAAAAGGAGTGAATGCTCCAACATGGGAAGCAATCCATACAGCAGACTCACAGAGTGACAATCACTTTAAGTAGCACTCTGACCTCAGAATCAGCCCTTAAGGCATTCTATTCTGGCTAAAATCCCACAAAAGCATTTCAGGCATGGAAAGCCAAGACACTGTGGCAAAAAATGTCCAATATGAAGGACCTCTGTGGGTGAGACCCAAGTGGAAAGAAATGGTCATCAAAGAAGGATATACTTTTTTCTGAAGGGAGGAGAGAATTTACACTTTGCTAATGGCCTTGTCTAAATACTGACAGAGTTTGTGGATGCAAAAGGCTTCCATAGCCCAGGCAGCTCATGTCAAGAGCCTCGGGCGATCACTGACATCACACATAAGAGTGTTAATTGCTAAATTAACAACAGGAGTCACTATGCACTAAGTTCCCATGCAGGACCTCTGTCCTCAAAGAGTTGTATTATGAAAGTTAACAGTAAAACTTGTTCTCAAAGATTTATTTCATTTAGTGTATTAAGTGGAAGATATTCTTATGTAGCATAAGTTTTAGTTATGCCTTGTGTCTAACTCCATTGCTTGTTTTCTTAGGTGCCTCCTTAATTATTTATAAAACTTGTTCTCAAGGACTTACTTTCTTTTTTTAAGGATTTATTTACTTATTAGAAAGTCAGAGTTACACAGAGAGAAGGAGAGGTAGAGAGAGAGTGGTCTTCCATCCACTGGTTCACTCTCCAATTGGCTGCAATGGCTGGAGCTTCACCAATCCATAGCCAGGAGCTTCTTCTAGGTCTACCACAGGGGTCCAAGAACTTGAACCATCTTCTACTGCTTTCCCAGACGATAGCAGAGAGCTGGATCAGAAGTGGAGCAGCCGGGACTAGAACTGGTGCCCATATGGGATGTTGGCACTGCAGTTGGCAGCTTTACCCACTACACCATGATGCCAGCCCCAAGGAATTACTTTCTTTTTATGTATTAAATGGAGGATATTCTTATGTCTCATAACCATAGTTATGTAAAAATGCTCACAAAAGATGTATAATTCTTGGGGGTTTCTTTAAAGTTAAGTTTCTAAAAAAAAAAAAAGTGAAATTAACTTTGAGATGCAATGACTTTGAACAGCCCTTGTCTCAATTGTTGAGGAACAGTTTCTATTTTTTGTGTGTGTGCAAATTTTTAAACTCTTTACTTATTATAGAGTTGGTCCTTTGTGTATAAAGTTAATTGAAAATGGATCTTAGTGGAGAATGGTACTAGGAATGGGAGAGGGAGGAAGAGAAGTGGTGGGAAGGTAAGTATGGAGGGAAGAATTACTATATTCATGAAGTTGTGTTTATGAAATTCATGAAGTTTGTATTTCTTAGGTAAAAGTTTTTTTTTTTTGGTTAAAAAGAAATCAATAGCCCTTTTATACAGAGACAATGCCATGACTGAAAAAGAACTTATAAGATCAATCACAATCACAATAACTACAAAAAAATTAAATACCTTGGAATAAATTTTATCAAGGATTTGAAAGATAACTGCAATTAAAATTTAAAAAACATTAAAGAAAGAAATAGAAAAAGACACCCAAAAATGGAAATATGTTCCATGTTTGTGGATTGGAAGAACTAAATAATCAAAATGTCCATACTACCAAAAGCAATTTACAGATTCAATGTGATTCCAATCAAAACACCAACAGTAGTCTTCTCAAATATAAAGAAAATGATGCTAAAATTCATATGAAAGCACAAGATATCCTAAATAGCTAAATAAAATTTAAATTTCTAAAACAAAGCCAGATGAATCACAATAGAAGACTTCAAAACATACTACAGGGCAGTTACAATGAAAACAGACTGGTACTGGGACAAAAATAACATGTAGACCAATGGAACAGAATAGAAAACCCAGAACTCAATAAAACCAACTAATCTTTGACAAACAAGCTAAAATAAGTCCCAGGAGAAAAGACAGTCTCTTCAACAACTGGTGCTGGGAAAATTGGATGTGTGTAAGTAAGAAACAAGACCCCTACTTTACACCGTACACAAAAAACAATTCACAGTGTATCAAGGATCTAAATCTAAAACCCAATAAAGGAAAACATCAGGGAAAATCTGCAAGACGTTGGCATAGTCAAAGGCTTCTTGGAAAACATAGGTAAATAAAGTAAAAAATAGACAAATGGAATTACATGAAGCTATGAAGTTTCTGCACTGCAAAGGAAAAACCCAACAAAGAGGCCATCAGCAGAATGGGAGAGAATATTTGTGAACTATACAACTAATAAAAGATTAATATCAAGGATCCATAAAGATATCAACAACAAGAAAACAAGCAATCCAATGAGAAATGGCAAAGGATATGAACAGGCAATTTTCAAATGGCCAACAGATACATGGGAAAATGCTCAGGATCACTAGCCATCAGGGAAACAAGTGAAAACCACAGTGAGATTTTACCTCACTCTAGATAGAATGGCTATCAATCAAAAATCAAAAAACAACAAATGCTGGCAAGGATGTGGTGAAAAAGGAACCCTAATCCACTATTCATGGGAATGAAAACTAGTACAACTATTATGGAAGACAATATGGAGATTCCTTGGAGATCTGAAAATAGATCTACCATATGACCCAGACATCCCACTCCTGTGAATTTACTCAAATGAAATGAAATCAGCACATGAAAGAGTTATCTGTACTCCCATGTTTATTGCAGCTCAATTCAAATTAACGAAGATATGGAATCAACTCAGGTTTCCACCAACCAAAGACTGAATAAAGAAAATAAGATATATATACACTATTTAATACTACTCAGCCATAAAAAATGAAGTCTTGTTTTTTTTTGCAAGAAAATAGCTGCAACTAGAAACCACTATACTCAGTGAAATAAGCCAGTCTTAAAAGATAAATATTGCATATTTTCTCTGATATATGGTAGTTAATATAGAATACAAAAAAGGTATAGGAATGAAATGGTTATTTTGGGATATGAGTGTCATTTTAGCCCTCATTTATACCCCTGTGGAACTGTGATCTTCCTATTTTGTACTTGTTGACTATTATGATTAGTGGTGAATTAAACCTGTGAACATAGATTGGGTTAAGATTATGTCCTTGCAAAAACTGATGAAGAGAAGGGAGGAAGGGAGGGGAGTTTGGGAGGAGCATGGAAGTGAGGGAAGTGTGGTTGTCTTCTTGGAACTGCACCTATGGAATGCATGCAATCTGTTCTCTTTATATTTATAAAAATTTTTAAAAAAATATGAGGAAAACATGATAGTGTGCAAGATTTATTCTGTTTGTGAATCTGATATGGCAGTGCAGTCTTTCATGTTATCTCCATTTCAGGTGAATGTGCTCTTAATGGGATTCTCTGACCTTTCCTAAAATAGTCACTGTTGACCAAAATCAAGACAAGCAAGTGCACCAATTATGTATTAAATATTCAGCAACTTTAATGGGTCAGCTAAAGTGCTTTCAAATATATATATTTGAAAGGCAGTTACAGAGAAACAAGGAGAGATCCCGAGAGAGAGACCTTCTGCCTGCTGGTTCACTCTCCAAATGACCACAAAGGCCTAGGTTGGTCCAGGCCAAAGCCAGGAGTCCAGAGATTCTCCCAGTGAAGTTGACAGGTACTCTTTGTTCTTGAAAACTTTTCTCATTTTTCCCCTCTAGGGAACAGGAGATTTTCCTGTGCATGCTAAAAAAATCTTTATACAGAATGAGTACTGACTAGTCTCCAAATAGTACTTTATACTTTGTGTATTTGCATGGGTGCAAACTGTTGAAATCTTTACTTAGTATATACTAAATTGATCTTCTGTATATAAAGATAATTGAAAATGAATCTTGATGTGAATGGGATGGGAGAAGGAGTGGGAGATGGGAGGGTTGCGGGTGGGAGGGTAGTTATGGAGGGGGGGAAAGCTGCTATAATCCAAAAGTTGTACTTTGGAATTTTATATTTATTAAATAAAAGTTAAAAAAAAAGAATGAGTACTACCTTAAGTAAATAAATACTCCAACAAGTCATCACTCTGAAAGCCAGGAGTACTCTACAGAGCAAGTTCTGGGTTGGACTCCAGATAGTTTTAATAAGCTTGGCATCTCATTGCCCCAAATATAGTACAGAGTCATAAGGTTTCTTTTAAAAGCAATCCAACTAAATTGTTGCAATATGCCTTTAAGCAAGCCACTTAACATTTATTATGTTTCAATTACTGCAGCTTAAGAAGAATGTGGACAACTATTTTCCCCTGCTACCAAATGTACTTTTATTGTGCCTCATACAGCAATACCATCCTTCAGTTTACAGTGGAGGGAGTGGGGTGGGGCACAGAGGCTGGATCCCACCTTTGAAAGTCACTGCCCTATCTCTCCTTCAGTAGTCATGACCGCATGGTGGAACATGTGGAAGTGGCTCTTGTCACCTATGTGAAACCACCAGTCTGGTCGATCTGAGCTGAGTTACAGAAACAAGCAAGAGGAACCGCCCATGTTTCAGGCTCTTAAACATGAGTAGGGTAGAGGTAGGAAGATGACCCTGTCATGTCATATAGGTCCTGAACCAGCTGCTGTGCCACTAAACTGTACTGTGCCTTGAGGCATATAGCCTCCTCCTGGCCATGACCTACATATTCCCACATACCCCAGAGGCTACTGGCATGTGCCGATCCAATCAGAACTAGCAGCAGAATGCCATCAAAATTTCCCTATCATCCACACAATGGATATTTTGCTTGTCTGATGGCACAACAATATGGATGCAGTGGAGGAAATCACATTGAGTCAAATAAGCCAGACATAGAAAGAAAAATCTCTCACATCTCCCTTCTATGTGGGTGCTAAAATTAAAAAAATGCAAAAAAATCAAAAAAACAAAAAGTACAAAAGAAAGAAATGCCTATGTGTGCCAGAATTGCAGCAAATATAGTTTTGTCAAACTTTGTTTTATACTTTTATCAAACCAATGGTTAAGAATGTTTTACTACAGTCGTATTAGTGATCTGTGATTACTTTAACATTTACTGTCTGTGGGTGAAAATGGTCATCTTTCTACTTGATTATTGTTTCTATACCTTGCCTACATTCCCACTAACCCAGGGTCTTCTTTGATTTTATTTGATATACTGTTTATTTGGTGGAGCATTAGGCCCTTGACTGTAATGTAAATTAAAAATATGTTATCTAAAAAACTAAAAAAGAGAGAGAAAGGAAGGAAGGAAGGAGGGAGGAAGGGAGGGAGGGAGGGAAAGGGAAGGAAGAAGGAAGGGAGAAAGGAAATTTTCCCATATTCTTAGCATTGTATCTGTGAACTATACAGAATCTGCTAAAAACTAAAAAGAAAAATTAATTAATTAATTAATTAACTAATTAAAATTAGACTTAGGGTCCGGTGCTGTGGTGCAGTGGGTTAAGCCATGGCTTGCAGCACCGGCATCCCATATGGGTTCCAGCTTGAGTCCCAGCTGCTCCATTTCCAATCCAGCTCCCTGCTAATATGCCTGAGTAAGAAGCAAAAGAGGTCCAAATGCTTGGGCCCTTGCACCCACATGGGAGACCTGGATAAATCTGGCTCTTGACTTCAGCCTGACCCAGTTCCAGTCATTGTGACCATTTGGTAAGTGAACTAGTGGATGGAAGATCTCTCTCTCTCTCTCTCTCTCTCTGGTTGAATACAAAATCCTTGGACCACATTATCAGAATTTTTCCTTATGTTTTGAATATGGTACTCTATTTCTCCTAGCCTAAAATGTTGTCAGAAAGTCTGATATGTTTTTCTGTCCTTCTTAGTAAATTGGTTTTAATTTTTCTCCTGAATACCCAAAGGATGTTTTCCTTTAAAAGTATGGGTTTCTTTAAAATCCATTGTTTAACTAGGTATTACTTTGGCATTCATCATTTTGATTCAATCTTTTCAGGTAAGAAGTATACTGTTCAAAAATGAAGTTTCCTAATTTTGATTATTTCAAAAAGCTTTCCTAGAATTGTGGGTTTTAATATTTGCTCCATTCCGTTACGTACTTGTTTTTCATTGTTCTTCCATTATATCTTATATCATTTTATTGCTTTTTTTAAAGTTGAGTTTGAGGTATTAATTTATGGGTTTTCATCCATGAGTATGTCTTTATGTCATGCTTCCCCTTTGTTTTTGCTCCTGATATAGTTGTTGTCATACTAATTATGTTGTATGGGATTAGACCTGAATTGTTTTTTTTATAAAAACTCAACAACATGGAAATACAATGCAAGAGAATAAAGGGGTGGGGAGAGGGGGAAGCCACCATCTCAGAAATGACCAGTAAAAAGAGTGAAGTTGAAGGGCCTGCGCTATGGCGCAGTGGGTTAACGCCCTGGCCTGAAGCACCTGCATCCCATATGGGTGCCGGTTCTAGTCCCGACTGCTCCTCTTCCAATCCAGCTATCTGCTATGGCCTGGGAAAGCAGTAGAAGATGGCCCAAGTTCTTGGGCCCCTGCACCTGTGTGGGAGATCTGGAAGAAGCTCCTAGCCCCTGGCTTCAGATTGGTGCAGCTCCGGCCACTGCGGCCAATTGGGGAGTGAACCAGCGGATGGAAGACCTCTCTCTCTCTGTCTCTCCTCTATCTGTGTAACTCTGACTTTCAAATAAATAAATAAATCTTTAAGAAAGAGTGAAAATCGATAAATGTAAATGCCTTAGAAGAAAAAGAAGATACAGTGAAAGAGAACTCTAAAAATCAAAAAGAAATAAAAAGATATTGAAAAAGGTGATTAATATAAAAGATAAGCAAAGAAGAGATACAATATATACATGACTGGAGTCACTAAAGAAAAACTAAAGTAAGAGTGCAACTAGAAGCACTCCCTGCAGAATAAGCACAATGTTCTCATTTTTCTGTTCCCGGGAGGACAAATCTCTGCTCTGCCATTGATGGAAGACATCCAAGGTAATTGATTTGTTCTGATGTAGTGGCTGCATCTCCCAGGTAATCATGTCAGTTGGAAATAAACTGTCAGTCTCCATTTTGGCAAGCTGGACATTGGTTTGCTGAGGGAAAGGAAGTTGTTGCTAGCTTTCATCTCTGCCATGTGGCCATGTGGCCAGGTTCCACATGAAACCTTTGAGCAAGTATCCAGGTAGCTGGAGGAGAGACTGAAATCATTTTATACATCTGCCTATTAATAGTCCACTCTGCAACAAATACGTGTTAATAAATATTTCCATGGGGCACAAATTGTCCAATCTTACCTAGTCCAGTCTTGGTCATCTGGGCAAATAAGTAACCATTGCCCACGGCAGACCAGGCAAAGAAGGAAGCAGACATACTCCTCGAGGTTCTTCTCACCGGGAGGGGAGCCTTTGGACCCGTGGGATTGGGAAGGCAGTGTTCAGAACAGCAGTGTGAGCAAATCCATGACAGTAGAGAAGTACTCAGTGTGATTCGAGAATAGAAATTTGTTTATTAATCTAATTGTATGAATGGAAGTCGATTTGGGTTACAGTGTGGAAGATCTCCATTGCTATTCTAAGGTATTTTTATTTCATTATGTTGAGAAAGAATAGCCATAGCAGATGTTTTTGTGAAAGCAATAACAGAATCAGAGGAGTGTTTTCTTTATGTAATCATCTTGTTTAAAAAGAGTGAGAAACTCTGGTGTTCTCCACGGTATGTGAATATTTTATAGTAAAATTGACTATCACAAATACTGTCCACTGCTCTTATTGTCATACAGGTACCATTCTCTTTACTGTTTCCTATTTATCCCTGGGCTGCAAAGACTTAAAAAATTTCCCAGGATCACAGCTGTGGGGGAGGCTGAATCTGGAGAGGCCTAGAGGAATTTCCTAAGACTGCCTCAAATTTGAAAACCTGTCTTTAAGTTGCAAATCCCCGGCGGTAAATGACCCAACCCCAGGGCACTTTTGCCTAAGGATCATTAAGGTGTTATAATAGGAGTGACTAAAACCCTTTTAATCACATCACCCCACCCCTTGCTGGCATCCACTCTGTACCACCTGCTCTGTACAGCTATATAAACACCTCCCTCTTTTTTTTTTTTATCTTTTATTTAATGAATATAAATTTCCAAAGTACGACTCATGTGTTACAATGGCTTCCCCCCCATACCGTCCCTCCCACCCACAACCCTCCCCTTTCCCACTCCCTCTCCCCTTCCATTCACATCAAGATTCATTTTCGATTATCTTAATATACAGAAGATCAGCTTAGTATACCTTAAGTAAGTATTTCAACAGTTTGCTCCCACACAGAAACATAAAGTGAAAAATAATAGATGATTTTTTTTAAATGATGATGAAATCAGATCAGACCTATTGTCATGTTTAATCCCAGTGAGAGTCAAGTTGGGAATTGATACTTTCTTTCTTTCTTTTTTTTTTTTTTACAGAAGATCAGTTTAGTGTACATTAAGTAAAGATTTCAGTCGTTTGCACCCCCATAGAAACACAAAGTGAAATATACTGTTTGAGTACTCGTTATAGCATTAAGCCTCAGTGTACAGCACGTTAAGGACAGAGATCCTACATGAGGAGTAAGTGCACAGTGACTCCTGTTGTTGACTTTACCAATTGACACTCCTGTTTATGGCATCAGTAATCTCCCTATGCACCAGTTATGAGTAACCCTACCATTCGACCCAGCCATCCCATTCCTTGGAATTTACCCAAAGGAGTTTAAATTGATAAACAAAAAAGTGGTCTGCACCCTAATGTTTATTGCAGCACAATTCACAATAGCCAAGACCTGGAACCAACCTAAATGCCCATCAACGGTAGACTGGATAAAGAAATTATGGGATATGTATTCTTTAGAGTACTATACCGCAGTAAGAAACAACGAAATCCAGTCATTTGCAACAAAATGGAGGAATCTGGAACACATCATGCTGAGTGAAGTAAGCCAGTCCCAAAGGGACAAATACCATATGTTCTCCCTGATCGGTGACAACTGACTGAACACCAAAAAGGAAACCTCCTGAAGTGAAATGGACACTATGAGAAATGGTGACTTGATCAGCATAGCCCTGACTGCTAATGGACAACTTAATACATTATCCCTCATAGTATTTTTTTTTTGTCTGTTCTACTTAATATGACTGGTTTAATTCTGTAATTATCACACAGTTATTCTTAAGTGTTGAAAATTAACTGAAATGTGATCCCTGTTAAACATAAGAGTGGGAATAAGAGAGGGAAGAGATGTATAATTTGGGGCATGCTCAGGCTGACTTGCCCCAATTGGTAGAGTTGGAAACATACCAGGGGATTCCAATTCAATCCCATCAAGGTGGCATGTGCCAATGCCATCTCACTACTCCAAGTGATCAATTTCAGTTCACAATTGAACATAATGAAAGGACTAAGAGTCAAAGGGAGCACATAAACAAGTCTAGTATCTGCTAACACCAACCGATAGAATAAATAAAGGGGAGAGTGATCCAACATGGGAAGTGAGACACTCAGCAGACTCATAGAATGGCGGATGTCCTAAATAGCACTCTGGCCTCAGAATCAGCCCTAAAGGCACTCGGATCTGGCTGAAAAGCCCATGAGAGTATTTCAGGCATGGAAAGCCAAGACACTCTGGCAAAAAGATCTCTGTGAGTGAGATCCCAGTGGAAAGAACAGGTCTTCAAAGAGGGAGGTACCTTTCTCTGAAGGGAGGAGAGAACCTCCACTTTGACTATGACCGTGTCTAAACAAGATAAGAGTCGGAGAACTCAAGGGGCTTCCATAGCCTTGGAAACTCATAAACACCTCCCTCTTACAATAAACTGAGGTCTGGCTTCGACTGGGCTCCCCACTGCCTCTGATTGTCCCCCCCGGGGTTTGGGGAAGGCAGAGTGGCAGGTGGCGTTCTTCCCCTCCTCCGCCAAGGCAAGCTGCAGGCAGCCTGCCTAATTCTCTGGCGGTGACGGTGACGGGGAAGAGTCACTGCACACAGCAATTCACAGAGTTGAAATAAGCACTTACTTGCATCTGTGTTGTGTGATGCCTTTGCCTAGTGCGTTCTGTGTTCACGGTGATCCGTCCAGTTCTCATGGGACCTCTCAAGTAGGTTCTGGGGTATCCACGTGAGGCTGAGAAATCCGAGGCTCAGACAGGTCACTTAGCTTGTCTATCATCCTCTGCTGAATGTGCATAATGGGAGACTTTCACTTGCCAGATTTGTCATTTTAAGGTGTTATTTATGTTAGTCCAATAGGCACTTTCATAGAATCTTTGAGCAGAAACATGGGGGCCCAGCAGACCCAGAGAAGTGCCTGTGGACAAAGACATGGAAGCTGGTAGACAGCTGATACAGGGTGGGTGTAAGACATGGAAGCTGGTAGACAGCTGATGCAGGGTGGGTGTCGGGGAGAGTCCGACCTGACTTGAAGGGAGGATTGGTATCAGAGTGGTTGTGAGTGAAGCTGCATAAGAATGTGGGGAAGAAGAACTACAGAGGCAGTGTGAGGAGTGGAGCTGTGACAGGGTGAGGAGTGGAGTTGTGACAGGGCCGTGGAGAGAAAGTGCTCACCTGCAGACTAGGAACTTGATAAGAACAGGAGTCTGAGGTCATAAAACTGGTGACACAATTGATAATGTGCACATGACAGAATCAGAGAAAACAGAAGAGATTGTTTGAATCCGGACATTGGTGGTGAGAGTCTGATAGAGTGTGCTCTCAGGAACGTGGAGAACAGATACACCAGAGACATCTCTAAGAAATGTGAACAGCTTTTTAAAAAGCTTTTATTTAATAAATATAAATTTAATAGGTACAGTTTCTGGAATATAGTGTTTTTTCCCCCCATATCCACCCTCCCACCTCCACTCCCGTCCCACCTCCTACTCCCTCTACCATTCCATTCTTCATTAAGATTCATTTTTACTTGAATAGTTAAAGCAATCTTATACAACAAAAACAAAGCCGGATACATCACAATACCAGATTATAAGACATATTACAGGGCAGTTTTAATCAAAACAGCATGGTACTGGTACAGAAACAGATGGATAGACCAACGGAACAGAATAGAAGCACCAGAAATCAATTTCTTGGAAAAGACCCCGGAGGCACAGGCAGTCAAAGCCAAAATTAACATTTGGGATTACATCAAATTGAGAAGTTTCTGTACTTCAAAAGATAGTCAGGAAAGTGAAGAGGCAGATTGGGAAAAAATATTTGCAAACTATGCAACTGATAAAGGATTAATAACCAGAATACAAAGAGATCAAGAAACTCCACAACAACAGAACAAACAACCCACTTAAGAGATGGGCCAAGGGCCTAAATAGACATTTTTCAAAAGAGGAAATCCAGACAGCCAACAGACACATAAAAAAATGTTCAGGATCACTAGCCTTCAGGGAAATGCAAATCAAAACCACAATGAGGTTTCACCTTACCAGGTTAGAGTGGCTCACATACAGAAATCTACCAACAACAGATGCTGGCAAGGATGTGGGGAAAAAGGGACACTAACCCACTGTTGGTGGGAATGCATACTGGTAAAGCCACTATGGAAGTCAGTTTGGAGATTCCTCAGAAATCTGAATATAGCCCTACCACATGACTGAGCCACCCCACTTCTTGCAATTTATCTAAAGGAAATTAAATTGGCAAACAAAAAAGCTGTCTGCACATTAATGTTTATTGCAGCTCAATTCACAATAGCTAAGACATGGAATCAACCTAAATGCCCATCAACAGTAGACTGGATAAAGAAATTATGGGATATGTACTCTATAGCATACTGTACAGCAGTAAAAAAAAAATGAAATCTGGTCATTTGCAGCAAAATGGAGGAATCTGGAAAACATCATGCTGAGTGAAATAAGCCAGTCCCAAAGGGACAAATATCATATGTTCTCCCTGATTGGTAACAACTAACTGAGCACCTAAAAGGAAACCTGGTGAAGTTAAATAGATACTCTGAGAAACAATGACTTGATCAGCCCTTGTCCTGACTGTCGAGGAACAACTTACTATTTTACTCCCTTTAGTATTTTTTGTTCTACTTAATACCATTGGTTGAACTCTTTAATTAACACAGAATTATTCTTAGGTGTTTAAATTTAACTAAAAAGTGGCCGGCGCCGCGACTCACTAGGCTAATCCTCTGCCTTGCGGCACCGGCACACCAGGTCTAGTCCTGGTTGGGGTGCCGGATTCTGTCCCGGTTGCCCCTCTTCCAGGCCAGCTCTCTGCTGTGGCCAGGGAGTGCAGTGGAGGATGGCTCAAGTGCTTGGGCCCTGCACCCCATGGGAGACCAGGAGAAGCACCTGGCTCCTGCCATCGGATCAGCGCAGTGCGCTGGCCGCAGTGCACCGGTCGCAGTGCACCAGTCGCGGTGGCCATTGGAGGGTGAACCAACAGCAAAGGAAGATCTTTCTCTCTGTCTCTCTCTCTCACTGTCCACTCTGCCTGTCAAAAAAAAAAAATAAAGGAATAAATTTAACTGAAAAGTGATTTCTGTTAAATATAAGAGTGGGAATAAGAGAGGGAGGAGATGCACAGTTTGGCACATGCTCACTCGGACTTACCCCTAATGGTAGAGCTAGTAACATGCCAGGGGATTCCAACTCAATCCCATCAAGGTGGCATGTGCCAATGCCATCTCACTAGTCAAAGTGATCAGTTTCAGTTCATAATTGATCATAATGATAGGATTAAGTGTCAAAGGGATCACATAAACAAGACTAGTGTCTGCTAGTAATAATTGATAGAATTAAAAAGAAGAATGATCCAACATGGGAAGTGGGATACACTGCAGACTCATAGAATGGCAAATGTCCTAAATAGCACTCTGGCCTCAGAATCAGCCCTTAAGGCATTCAGATCCAGCTAAAAAGCCATGAGAGTTTCTCAGGCATGGTAAGCCAAGACACTGTGCCAAAAATAAATAAATAAATAAATAAAACCTAAATGAAAGATCTCTGTAAGTGAGATCCCAGTGGAAAGAACATGCCATCAAAGAAGGAGGTACCTTTCTCTGAAGGGAGGAGATAACTTCCACTTTGACTATGGCCTTGTCTAAATAAGATCAGAGTTTGTGAACTCAAGAGGCTTCCATAGCCTTGGCAGCTCATGACAAGAGCATCAGGTGATTACTGATGTCAAAAATAAGAGTGTCAATTGTTAAATCAACAATGGGAGTCACTGTGCACTTACTCCCCATGTAGTATCTCTGTCCTTCGTGTGTTGTACTATGCGAATTAACAGTAAAACTAGTACTCAAACAGTACTTTATACTTTATGTGTCTGTGTGGGTGCAAACTGTTGAAATCTTTACGTAGTATAGAGTTGATTTTCTGTATATAAAGATAATTTAAAATGAATCTTGATGAAGGATGTGGTGAGAGAGGAGATAGGATGGTTATGGGTAGGAGGGAGGTTATGGGGGGAAAAATCACTATAATCCAAAAGTTTTTCAAAATATATATTTATTAAATAAAAGTTAAAAAAAGAAAACAAAAAAATTTCAACTTAAAAAAGTTCATTTTTAATTATCTTTATATACAAAAGACCAACTTTATACTAAGTAAAGATTTCAACAGTTTGCACCCACACAGAAACACAAAGTATAAAGTATTGTTTGAAGACTAGTTTTACCATTTATTCCCATAGTACAACTTACTAAGTACAGAGGTCCTACATGTGGAGCTAGTGCACAGTGACTCCTGCAGATGTGAGCAACTTTATTGAGAAGAGGATGTATGGAGTGGAGGAGTGAGGGGTCCACAGCAGTGTAGAGGAGGCCCTGCTGGCCATGTCACCCCAGAGCATGACCTGGACTAGCAGAGGCTATTGAATGCATTTGGCTACTCCATTTTCTAAGAATGTGCATTAATTTTCTTGAAGAAATGTAAATATCCCTCTGGAGTATTATGAGAGATAAGAAGTTTACATGGTGTTTCCTCTCTAAAGAAATGTAAATTCTAATTTTGTAGGACTTCTGGTCTCTAAATTTCCTTTAAGGTTGTGATACCTGTACAACATTGTTTAAGGCTGCTAGCACTCACTATATGACAAAGGTATATATTCTATGTACTAGGAGGTGGAAAAAATTATAGATCCCAGGAAATTAAACAATTTCCAGAATGCTGAAAAATTCAGACTTACTACTTTGTCTATAATTGTTCAAGATCATTTTCCATAGTTCCCAAAGCCTTGAGGCCCTGCTTTTCCTCTGTTATTCATTACTGTACATAGAGACCCACAGACCGTTTTCCTCCCATGCCCTAAAGTCTCTTTCGAACCTACTCAATGTGATAAAGAACTTACATAAATAGATTATAGGTGTGACCTTGTCTGTCCATCCAAAGTCCTCTGGATGCCAATAAATATTTGTTAACTTTAGGATCTCCCCAACCTGGACACCTGCCATGTCAGCATCCCCAGACACACATGTGAAAGATGACATCTCTGCCCTATACATGGTACCTGTCCTTTGCCTGCATCACTAAGTGATTCACTGATATGCAGGGGTGTTAGGGATGGGTGCTTTTGGAGTGCTTAGCACAGGGAGAAGTGGCATTATTCTGAAATAACTCACTCTCTTCCCCTTTCAGCTCTCATCTGGGAGGCCTGTCACCAAATAACAGATTAGGAACTGCAGACATACCTGCAGACATAGCTGGGACCAAGTCCCACAGGAGCAGTAGTTCCTAGGATGGGCTTTTCTTGCATCTGGTACTTTAAGTAGATTGATTATGGAAACAAAGGCAGGAAAGGAAAGGGAGATGGGAAACTCCAACCTGTATGCTTGCTGTCATAGTGATGTGGATGCAGGATCCAATGAGGTCTCTCCCCTGTTACCCAGGTCAAGTTGAAATTCACCATGCTCCAACATAGTGAAATAAACAAGAACCTGGGATTTAGAATCACATTTTCTCCCATGTCTTAGCATTCCCAATTGCTGGTCATTGTACCTGGATACATTATTTATTTTCTAAGTTGTTTACATCTCAATTCAGGTCTGAGAGATCTGAAAAGTTTTATCTGTATCCCATGATTGTTGGATTATTGCATTTGGGAATTTCCAGATTGCCTGACTCACCAGGAATTCTCAATAATACCTATATACATGGATATTATTTTCTTGTATTTTTTGTATAGTTTAATGATTATAAAGTGATTTCACATGCAGTGTTTCACCTAAGCAAAAACAATTTTTATGTTCTTAACTTTATTAGGGACACATCTTCCCTTGTGTTCATAGATTAAAAGCATTTGCCAGTTTTCTTTTCTTTCTCAGCATCACACAGTATGGAAATTTCCCCCAATTTGGTATCTTTGATAACCAGATATTACAAGTTTACTATGTAAATCCTGGATTGACATCTCAGAGTCCTGCTATCCCTTATTTTTTAAATTAAGTTCCACCTTCACACGGAAAGTGAACATATCAATCTCTTTCATGATTTTCCAAATAACTCATCAGCTCCACTCACCCCCATGGCCACATCTCCCCAGTAGGACTGATGTCTGTTCAGATTTCCCTAAAATTGTACTTTTGCCCCCTTGCATCCATTCCATCTGGATCTTGTTCATCCTTCTCTCCACCACTCTCCATTCCTCCTCTTGGAGCCTCTGGGGCTCTCTGGGGCTCATGGCAGCTGATCCACCCCCTTTCAAGGAGTGAGGAGGTCCATACTGTCAGCAGGAGGTGAGGGTCCCATGAGATAATGACCTCCTTGGAAAGGTCTCATGGAGGGTGCTCAGTGGTGGGTGAGGGTATATAGTCCTTGACCCATGCTGTGAAATCTTGTCCTATTCAACCTCTTTCTCTTTCCCAATGTCTCACTTTTTGGATTGCCACAGTCCCAATCAAGACTTACCCCCAACTCTGCCTGTCAAAAAAAAAAAAAAAAAAAAAAAAGGACTTATCCCCTGGGTGAGTCATTTTTTCCTACTCACTTTCCATGGATGCCTGAGCATGAAGCCAGGTTCCGGGTAGTGTTTTGCAGACAAGGATACTTTCAAAGCTCTTTATTTCTTCTTAAACTCCACCCTATGATTTTTTTTTTTTTTTGACAGGGAGAGTGGACAGTGAGAGAGAGACAGAGAGAAAGGTCTTCCTTTTGCCGTTGGTTCACCCTCCAATGGCCGCCGCGGCCGGTGTGCTGCGGCTGGCGCACTGCGCTGATCTGATGGCAGGAGCCAGGTGCTTCTCCTGGTCTCCCATGGGGTGCAGGGCCCAAGCACTTGGGCCATCCTCCACTGCACTCCCTGGCCACAACAGAGAGCTGGCCTGGAAGAGGGGCAACTGGGACAGAATCTGGTGCCCCGACCGGGACTAGAACCTGGTGTGCCGGCGCCACAAGGCGGAGGATTAGCCTAGTGAGCCGCGGCGCCGACTCCTATGATTTCTTAAGCTTGGGTTTAACAGGTTGTATTACCCACTAAATCTTATTTTTCTA
The DNA here is from genome assembly GCF_051225735.1 of Oryctolagus cuniculus. Taxonomy (NCBI): domain Eukaryota; kingdom Metazoa; phylum Chordata; class Mammalia; order Lagomorpha; family Leporidae; genus Oryctolagus; species Oryctolagus cuniculus. The sequence goes on from NC_142873.1 coordinate 27,667,281, forward strand.
TTTTTAAATTTTTTCAATATCAAAACATTATCATATTAATTAGAACACTTAAGTCATTATCTTCAAACAGTATTATTTGTTTAAATATATATATGTATATACATGTGAACTCAATGTAATCTATGTACATTTTTATAATGCTATACACATTACTTATTTTCAGTATGAGTATGATATACAGAATATTTAGATGAGGGACTGGTGTTTGGGTGCAATGGGTTAAGCTGTTGCTTGCAACACTGACATCCTGTATTGGAGTGCTGGCTCAAGTACTGGGTGCTCTGCTTTCTTGCTTTCTTTCCTTCCTTCCTTCCTTCCTTCCTTCCTTCCTTCCTTCTTTCTTTTATTTGATAGGTAGAGTTATAGACAGTGAGAGAGACAGAGAGAAAGGTCTTCCTTCTGTTGGTTCACTCCCCAAATGGCCACTACAGCCGGCGCTGCGGCAATCTGAAGCCAGGAGCCAGGTGCTTCTTCCTGGTCTCCCATGTGGGTGCAGGGGCCAAGCACCTGGGCCATCCTCCTCTGCCTTCTTGGGCCACAGCAGAGAGCTGGACTGGAAAAGGAGCAACTAGGACTAGAACCCAGTGCCCATATGGGATGCTGGTGCCGCAGGCAGAGGATTAACCAAGTGAGCCATGGCGCTGGCCCCATGGGTGCTCTGCTTTCAATTCAACTCTTTGTTATTGTGCTGGGAAAGCAGTGGAAGATGGCTCAAGTACCTGGGCTCCTACCACCCATGTGGAGGGAACCAGATGGGACTCATGACTCTTGGTTTCTGCCTGGTCCAGTCCTAGCTATTGCAGTCATTTGGAGGGTGAGTCGGTGGATGGAATTCTCATTCTCTCCCCCCTTTCTCTGTCATTCTGCCTTTTGAATGAATGATCAAATAAATATATCTTGGGCCAGCACCATGGCTCACTTGGCTAATCCTTCACCTGCGGCACCGGCACCCCAGGTTCTAGTCCCGGTTGGGGTGCCGCGTACTAGTCCCAGTTGCTCCTCTTCCAGTCCAGCTCTCTGCTGTGGCCCGGGAGGGTAGTGGAGGATGGCCCAAGTGCTTGGGTCCCTGTACCTGCATGGGAGACCGGAAGGAAGTACCCGGCTCCTGGCTTTGGATCCGTGCATCGTGCCTGCCGTAGCGGCCATTTGGGGAGTGAACCAATGGAAGGAAGACCTTTCTCTCTGTCTCTCTCATTGTCTATAGCTCTCTCTCTGTCTCTCTCTCTCTCACTCACTGTCTAACTCTGCCTGGAAAAAAATAAATAAATCTTGAAAATATTCATGTAAAATCTATATTGATGCATGTTTTTTTTTATCTTTTATTTAATGAATATAAATTTCCAAAGTACGACTCATGTGTTACAATGGCTTCCCCCCCCATACTGTCCCTCCCACCCACAACCCTCCCCTTTCCCACTCCCTCTCCCCTTTCATTCACATCAAGATTCATTTTCGATTATCTTAATATACAGAAGATCAGCTTAGTATACCTTAAGTAAGTATTTCAACAGTTTGCTCCCACACAGAAACATAAAGTGAAAAATAATAGATGATTTTTTTTAAATGATGATGAAATCAGATCAGACCTATTGTCATGTTTAATCCCAGTGAGAGTCAAGTTGGGAATTGATACTTTCTTCTTTTTTTTTTTTTTTTTTTTTTTTACAGAAGATCAGTTTAGTGTACATTAAGTAAAGATTTCAGTCGTTTGCACCCCCATAGAAACACAAAGTGAAATATACTGTTTGAGTACTCGTTATAGCATTAAGCCTCAGTGTACAGCACGTTAAGGACAGAGATCCTACATGAGGAGTAAGTGCACAGTGACTCCTGTTGTTGACTTTACCAATTGACACTCCTGTTTATGGCATCAGTAATCTCCCCATGCACCAGATATGAGTTTCCAAGGCTATGGAAGCCCCTTGAGTTCTCCGACTCTTATCTTGTTTAGACACGGTCATAGTCAAAGTGGAGGTTCTCTCCTCCCTTCAGAAAAAGGCACCTCCCTCTTTGAAGACCTGTTCTTTCCACTGGGATCTCACTCACAGAGATCTTTTTGCCAGAGTGTCTTGGCTTTCCATGCCTGAAATACTCTCATGGGCTTTTCAGCCAGATCCGAGTGCCTTTAGGGCTGATTCTGAGGCCAGAGTGCTATTTAGGACATCCGCCATTCTATGAGTCTGCTGAGTGTCTCACTTCCCATGTTGGATCACTCTCCCCTTTATTTATTCTATCGGTTGGTGTTAGCAGATACTAGACTTGTTTATGTGCTCCCTTTGACTCTTAGTCCTTTCATTATGTTCAATTGTGAACTGAAATTGATCACTTGGAGTAGTGAGATGGCATTGGCACATGCCACCTTGATGGGATTGAATTGGAATCCCCTGGTATGTTTCCAACTCTACCAATTGGGGCAAGTCAGCCTGAGCATGCCCCAAATTATACATCTCTTCCCTCTCTTATTCCCACTCTTATGTTTAACAGGGATCACATTTCAGTTAATTTTCAACACTTAAGAATAACTGTGTGATAATTACAGAATTAAACCAGTCATATTAAGTAGAACAGACAAAAAAAAATACTATGAGGGATAATGTATTAAGTTGTCCATTAGCAGTCAGGGCTATGCTGATCAAGTCACCATTTCTCATAGTGTCCATTTCACTTCAGGAGGTTTCCTTTTTGGTGTTCAGTCAGTTGTCACCGATCAGGGAGAACATATGGTACTTGTCCCTTTGGGACTGGCTTACTTCACTCAGCATGATGTGTTCCAGATTCCTCCATTTTGTTGCAAATGACTGGATTTCGTTGTTTCTTACTGCGGTATAGTACTCTAAAGAATACATATCCCATAATTTCTTTATCCAGTCTACCATTGATGGGCATTTAGGTTGGTTCCAGGTCTTGGCTATTGTGAATTGTGCTGCAATAAACATTAGGGTGCAGACCGCTTTTTTGTTTATCAATTTAAACTCCTTTGGGTAAATTCCAAGGAGTGGGATGGCTGGGTCGAACGGTAGGGTTATATTCAGGTTTCTGAGGAATCTCCAGACTGATTTCCATAGTGGCTTGACCAGTTTGCATTCCCACCAACAGTGGGTTAGTGTCCCTTTTTCCCCACATCCTCGCCAGCATCTGTTGTTGGTAGATTTCTGTATGTGAGCCATTCTAACCGGGGTGAGGTGAAACCTCATTGTGCTTTTGATTTGCATTTCCCTGATTGCTAGTGACCTTGAACATTTTTTCATGTGCCTGTTGGCCATTTGGATTTCCTCTTTTGAAAAATGTCTATTGAAGTCCTTGGCCCATCTCTTAAGTGGGTTGTTTGTTCTGTTGTTGTGGAGTTTCTTGATCTCTTTGTATTCTGGTTATTAATCCTTTATCTGTTGCATAGTTTGCAAATATTTTTTCCCATTCTGTCGGTTGTCTCTTCACTCTCCTGACTGTTTCTTTTGCAGTACAGAAACTTCTCAATTTGATGCAATCCCAATAGTTGATTTTGGCTTTGACTGTCTGTGCCTCCCGGGTCTTTTCCAGAAATTCTTTGCCTGTGCCAATATCTTGAAGGGTTTCTCCAATGTTCTCTAATAACTTAATGGTGTCAGGACGTAGATTTAGGTCTTTAATCCACGTTGAGTGGATTTTTGTGTAAGGTGTAAGGTAGGGGTCTTGCTTCATGCTTCTGCACGTGGAAATCCAGTTTTCCCAGCACCATTTATTGAATAGACTGTCCTTGCTCCAGGAATTAGTTTTAGATCCTTGATCAAATATAAGTTGGCTGTAGATGTTTGGATTGATTTCTGGTGTTTCAATTCTGTTCCATTGGTCTATCCATCTGTTTCTGTACCAGTACCATGCTGTTTTGATTACAACTGCCCTGTAGTATGTCCTGAAGTCTGGTATTGTGATGCCTCCGGCTTTGTTTTTGTTGTACAAGATTGCTTTAGCTATTCGAGGTCTCTTGTGCCTCCATATGAATTTCAGCATCATTTTTTCTAGATCTGCGAAGAATGTCTTTGGTATCTTGATTGGTATTGCATTGAATCTATAAATTGCTTTTGGGAGAATGGACATTTTGATGATGTTGATTCTTCCAATCCATGAGCATGGAAGATTTTTCCATTTTTTGGTATCCTCTTCTATTTCTTTCTTTAAGGTTTTGTAATTCTCATCGTAGAGATCTTTAACGTCCTTGGTTAAGTTTATTCCAAGGTATTTGATTGTTTTTGTAGCTATTGTGAATGGGATTGATCTTAGCAGTTCTTTCTCAGTCATGGCATTGCTTGTGTATACAAAGGCTGTTGATTTTTGTGCATTGATTTTATATCCTGCCACTTTGCCAAACTCCTCTATGAGTTCCAATAGTCTCTTAGTAGAGTTCTTTGGATCCTCTAAGTACAGAATCATATCGTCTGCAAAGAGGGATAGTTTGACTTCTTCCTTCTTGATTTGTATTCCTTTGATTTCTTTTTCTTGTCTGATGGCTCTGGCTAAAACTTCCAGAACTATGTTAAATAGCAGTGGTGAGAGTGGGCATCCCTGCCTGGTGCCAGATTTCAGTGGAAATGCTTCCAACTTTTCCCCATTCAATAGGATGCTGGCTGTGGGTTTTTTATAAATTGCTTTGATTATATTGAGGAATGTTCCTTCTATACCCAATTTGCTTAGAGTTTTCATCATGAAAGGGTGTTGAATTTTATCAAATGCTTTCTCTGCATCAATTGAGATAATCATATGGTTTTTCTTCTGCAGTCTGTTAATGTGGTGAATCACATTGATTGATTTGCGAATGTTGAACCATCCCTGCATACCAGGGATGAATCCCACTTGGTCTGGGTGGATGATTTTCCTGATGTGTTGTTGTATTCTATTGGCCAGAATTTTATTGAGGATTTTTGCGTCTATGTTCATCAGGGATATTGGTCTGTAATTTTCTTTCAGTGCTGCATCTTTCTCTGGCTTAGGGATTAAGGTGATGCTGGCTTCATAGAAAGAATTTGGGAGGATTCCCTCTTTTTTGATTGTTCTGAATAGTTTGAGAAGAAATGGGATTAGTTCTTCTTTAAATGTCTGGTAGAATTCAGCAGTGAATCCATCTGGTCCTGGGCTTTTCTTTGTTGGGAGGGCCTTTATTACTGTTTCAATTTCTGTTTCAGTTATGGGTCTATTTAAGTTTTCGATGTCTTCATGGTTCAATTTTGGTAGATTGCATGTGTCCAGGAATCTATCCATTTCTGATAGATTTTCCTGTTTGCTGGCATACAGGTCCTTGTAGTAATTTCTGATGATTCTTTTTATTTCTGTGGTGTCTGTTGTTACGTTTCCTTTTTCATCTTTGATTTTATTGATTTGGGTCTTTTCTCTTCTTTTTTTAGTTAGTTGGGCCAATGGGGTGTCAATTTTGTTAATTTTTTCAAAAAACCAGCTTCTCGCTTGGCTGATTTTTTGTAATGTTTTTTTGGATTCAATCCTGTTAATTTCTTCTCTGGTTTTAATTATTTCTCTTCTCCTACTAGATTTGGGTTTGGTTTGCTGCAGTTTTTCTAGGTCCTTGAGGTGCGCTGAAAGCTCATTTATTTGGTACCTTTCCAATTTCTTGGTATAGGCCCCTATTGCTATAAATTTGCCTCTCAATACTGCTTTTGCTGTATCCCATAAGTTTTGATATGTTGTGTTGTTGTCTTCATTTACTTCCAGAAAGTTTTTGATTTCTCTTTTGATTTCTTGAATGACCCAGTGTTCATTCAGGAGCATGTTGTTCAGTCTCCATGTGTTTGCATACTTTCTGGGGTTTCCTGAGTTGCTAATTTCCAGCTTCATTCCACTGTGGTCTGAGAAGCTGCATGGTATGATTCTAATTCTTTTAAATTTGCTGAGACTTGCTTTATGGCCTAGTATGTGATCAATCCTAGAGAAGGTTCCATGCGCTGCTGAGAAGAATGTGAAGTCTGTAGATGTAGGGTTGAAAGTTCTGTAGATATCTGTTAGATCCATTTGGGCAATAGTGTCAATTAAATCTGCTGTTTCCTTGTTGATCTTCTGTCCGGATGATCTGTCTATTTCTGAGAGTGGAGTATTGAAGTCCCCCAGTACTATTGTATTGGAATCTAAATCTCCCTTTAAGTCCCTTAACATCTCTTTTAAATAGACCGGTGCCCTGTAATTAGGTGCATATACATTTATAATAGTTACATCTTCCTGTTGAATTGAACCCTTAATCATTATATAGTGTCCCTCTTTGTCTCTCTTAACAGTTTTTGTATTAAAGTTTATTTTGTCTGATATTAATATGGCTACACCTGCTTTTTTTTGGTTTCTGTTGGCATGGAATATCTTTTTCCAACCTTTCACTTTCAGTCTGCATGCCTCTTTGTTAGAGAGATGTGTTTCTTGTAGGCAACAAATAGTTGGGTTGTGTTCTGTGAGCCAGTCAGCCAAACGGTGTCTTTTAACTGAAGAATTCAGACCATTAATGTTCAATGTGACTATTGATACGTAGTGACTTTGCCCTGCCATTTTCCCGGAAATATTTTCTAGTATATGCTTTGAGCTTCCCATGCTCTTTTACTGGTAGGTGTTCTTCCTTTCCCTTCTTTCATATTGATGGCCGTGTTTCTGTGTTTCTGAGTGTAGCACATCTTTAAGTATCTTTTGCAGGGCCGGACCAGTGGCCACAAAGTCTTTCAATTTCTGTTTGCTATGAAAGGTCTTTATTTCACCTTCATTCACAAATGAGAGCTTGGCAGGATATAATATTCTGGGCTGGCAATTTACATGAAAATATTCATGTAAAATCTATATTGATGCATGTTTTAAAAATACTTCAGTTTTATTTCTCTCAGCTCTTCTATTTCATAAGTTTTCAACTTTAATTTTCATTCAACTCACAATAGCATAACGTACATAGAATGTTTTTTATTTGGGTTTTCCTTATATATCTGGGAACTATTTGTTTTTATTAATCCATACTTCATGGTTTTTTTGTTGTTGTTGTTAACTGGGAACAGCCTTGCTGCCTGGTAATCTTATCACTACTGGGTAATATAAGAAAGATAACAACAATGGCAATATCAAGTTGTCTTTATTGGTTTCACCCTACTCCTTGGACTTTTCTTATCCAAGGCCAGTTTATACGTTTGCCTTTTCTCATGAGTGGAAGAATGTGTCACAGAAAGATCCTGGTTAACGATGTGTCTCCTTGGCTGTTTTATTTCCAGAGAAAGTTTGGCTTTTCCCCTTGTGATGAAGAATATTGCCAAGCTGCAGGGTGAGTCTCCTGAAGGCTCAGCAGCTAGCACACATGGATGTTAAGGCACTGGCCACACTGGAGCCTCAGGTGCCCTAAAACAAGAGATGGTTGAATGAAAACTACTGCTCCCAAGTGGAGATTAGCATGCAAGTTGCCTGGGCTTCAAGCTTGGGAAACAGAGGCAGTCATGTCTACAGACTTTGATGCCTTTATTCTTTATTACTCTCTGTAAGTGAGCTTATAGCTCATTTGCTCACTACTCCATATTTCCCTCCTTTGTTCTCTCCAACAGCTGTGGGACCCTTGTCTGGTCTCTCCCTGTCTTCCATGCACTGCCACCCTGCCAAGCCTTTTCATTTTCATCTCATGATTACTCTCTGTGCTCTAATATTCCCACATTGCTTCTCTCCTAATTTTCCTTTTCACAACCACAGAGAAGCTGACCCCATTATCCACCTCAGCCAAAGACCATCATTAGGGACCAAGCTCATGGAACTGTGCCTGAAGTCACATTTCATTGGTGTCTTTGCCCCCCGCCTTGCTTCCCCAACTCCATTGCTCCATTGTTCTAGAAACACCACCTTCATAAATCACTTATAATCTTCACTCTTACATTGTATGTGTTGAATCAGAGGACAAAGAGCCCTGAGTACAAGTATTAGATTGGAACATGGACCACGGAGGAGGGATTCCTACTGGCTTTGACTCAGGTTTGCCTTTAGCCCCAGATGTGCAGGTCTGGGCTAGGGTGCATGGGGCATCCAGATCTCAGTATCTGCAGCTCACATTGGCAACAGGCAGTGGGCATTTGATGGCATCTTTTAAAAAATGTTTTATTTATTTATTTATTTATTTGAAAAACAGGGTGACAGAGAGAAAGGGAGAGACACACAGAGAGATGTTTTCCATCTGCTGGTTCACTCCCCATATGGCTGCAACAGCTGAAGCTGGGCCAGGCTGAAGCCAGGAATCAGAACTCCATCCTGGTGGGTACTGGCCCTGACAGCATCCTAAAATGACATATGTTCAAGAGTAGATATAAGGACCAGCATTTAAGATTTAAGTGCCTAGGAATTCTGATTGCTCTTCTTTGTTATTCCTGTTACCCCTACCACATGTTCAGTTAAAAATCTAGAAAGTGGACTCATCTGATTATGAAACAGGATAACTCAGTAGAATATTATAGTGAATTAATTTGGGCCAAATTGATGATAATCAAAACCGACAAACAAGAATAAAACAACTCTTTCCCCAGGCAATTTAAAGAGAAATGTTTGAAAGGTAGAGAGGCAAATAGAGACAGACAGGGAGAGAGGGAAAGAGAGAGAGAATACATTCCTATATGCTGGTTCACTCCCTTAATGCTTTCAAATTCAGGGCTCAACCAGGGCAATGTCAGGTACTGGAAATTCAGCCCAGGTCTCCCATGTGGGTATCAGGAATCCAACCACTGAGCCATACTCTGCTGCCTCCCAGGGAGGGTGCATTAGCAGGAATCTGTAATCCTGAGAGAGGCTGAGACTTTAACATTGACTCTGCTACGGGATGTGGGCATCCCAACCAGAGTCCTAACCACTAGGCCAAACACCAATCACTCCTGCGCAATTTTAATTGAGGAAAACCTTTGCTATAGGCTTCTTCAATTGAGAAGAATGATTTACTTCAGAATATCAGAAAAAAGACAAAAATCTTTAAGTCCAGTGGGAATAAAACCAGTGGTGAGAGAGATGGAGAGAAGCAAAGGAATGATGTGAAATAGGGAAGGACTACTGAGCAATTCTAAATTATTCTGTCATATAATAAATTCTTGGTGAGCTTAGTACTATAATGAATGCCATGAAATAGCACCTGGAAATTCAGAGTTAAATGGACTAGGGCAAGGCCATTGTTAAATTTCGTACTTTCTTTGCAAATTCTGTATTGAGTCATTCATTTTGCCCTTCTTTCAAAAAAAAGTTTAACATATTTCTCTGTAAACTCTTTTTATTTTTTGTTGGAACAACTCAACAAAATAAAATTCTGGTTTATTGTTGGACAGCATTGTTTCACACATACATGAAATGGGTCAAAAAAAAAAAACACACAGCAACTTCATAGACAAAAAAAGGAAAAAAGAAACCTTTTATCTTTGGCCTTTTTAACCATCTCATACAAACCAACTGCTTATAGTACAGCTAAGTACATACACCAAAAGTTACTGGAATGCTCAGAATAAATTATTTTTTGTCGTTTTTGCTTTTTTTAAATATTTATTTATTTGAAAGGCAGAGTTACAGAGAGGCAGAGGCAGAGAGAGGAAGGGAGGGAAGGAGGGAGGGAGGGAGGGAGAGAGAGAGAGAGAGAGAGATCTTTTATTGGCTGGTTCACTCCCCAAAGGGCTGCAACGGCTGGAGCTGGGTCATTCCAAAGCCAGGAGCCAGGAGCTTCTTCCAGGTCTCCCACGTGGGTGCAGGGGCCCAAGCACTTGGGCCATCTTCTACTGCTTTCCCAGGCCACAGCAGAGAGCTGGATCAGAAGTGGAGCAGCTCAGACTTGAACTGGCACTGCTGGCATTGCTGGCGCTGCAGGCAGTGACTTTACTCGCTGTGCCACTGCGTGGCTCCCCGTTTTTGTTTCTATCCCAAAGTTGTTTTCTCTTTTGAGGTGATAATGAACACAGTCACACCACAAGTAAAGTCTGGAGTAGGACACAGAACTCCAAAGGCTGATTTGGTCATCTGGAGATCATTAAAAATGGTTGACCCCTAACATTATGTACAAAAATATAAGATGTAAATAAAAAACACAAAATTTCCCTTTTAAAGTACCTTTAAGGAGAAAATCAGGGTCTGGAAGTTTTGGTTCTTTTTTCCTCCCGTTGCAAATTCACGTTGATTTTGGTTGGGTTGTGGAGAGAGCGCGTTTCGCCTGTAGGTGGCTTCTCTGCTCCAAGGTGACCGCTTTTAGATTCTGAGACCGGAAGTGGAGGGTGACTAGGTCATGGCAGCTCTTTTTGTTTGTTTTTCAGTTTAACTTTGCTTTTTTGCTGTCCAGTCATCCTTATCAGTCTTCCGTTTCTTGGTGTCAACATTGTCCTCAGCATCTTCAACTTTGCCTGTGGCTGCCTCGGCCTCCTCATCTCCATCCTCTTCCTCACCATCGCCCTCTTCCTTCTCTTCTTCCTCTCCACCTTCTTCCACTTCTTTGTCGACCTCATTGCCGCCTCCTGCTCCCCACTTTCCACATTAGCGTTCCCACTGCGCGTCTCTTCCGTTCTCGCCTTTTCCTTTAAGTCCTTGGTGGTTATCTCGGAGCTATTGTCTGACACGGTGGGGCTCACTGATGATGCGGTGCAGGTGACTTAAAAGAAAGTGAGAGTTCAGGGATCTCCACAATAAAGGTGTGAGGAGCCAGACACCAGGTGCAACAGATGTGGCCACCCTCTGCCAAGAAATGCATTTAACAACATCATGCATTCCACTTGGGTGGGATAAAAATAGCTTTTTAAGTTTAAGTACTATCTTACCACATTATGGTTTAGATAGATAGCTTCAGTATGTTCTTGGATCAGTTAGCCATGGCATAAGAGCCCAGGGTGCTGCACCTTGGAGCTAGAGTGAATTCTCACAGAGGGTGGGTGCCTGTGTTCCCACTGGGTTATGGTGAGTTTCATGTGTTGACTGAGAGGTTGGAGATTGAAACTCACTTAGGGACTCTGGGTTTTGAATGTTTCCAGGCCTTTTGAGATGAGAGTATGAGGCACCTTCTGTCTTAGCCAGCCTTTCTCTAACCTTAGCCTCAATCCTTCTGTTATGTCATATATGGAAAAGTTCTTCCTTGGCCCTCCTGAAATCCATGTTACTAAAATGCTAAGTGTTTGGCAGAAGCCATCTTTTATTTTCTTTTGAGCATTAGAAGAAGTTCTGGTTATTCAGGGCTCGGGTCTCAAATGGACAACATCAATTTTTCATCCTGACACTGGGCTTACAGACACTCATACCTAGGAACTTGGTGTCAAAGGCCCGTAAAATGAATCTGGGAAAAACACACTTAATAACAGTTTAGGGTTTAAGTCCTAGCATGGAGAGGAAAAGTGACCACATCTCTTGCTCTCAGTCAGAGGGAGACACAAACTGTTGAAGGATTTGGGCTTTGCTTGGGGGCTTAAAGAGAATGCTTAAGGAAGGATTGTTAGTTACATCTGAATACTTTGTGACATGGCCAATTCTACAATTGGGTAAAGAAATAACAGTCATTCCTCTACCAGAGGAGGAAGACATTGGGTCTTTTAGAGGTTACACACGACATTTTGTGTGTGCCTAAACAAAATTATGAGTGGTACCTCGTTTTATCACAGACTCAGAGCACTTTTGTCTGATATTGATATTCTTTATCTGAGATGGTTTATTTCCAGAATGAGAACAGAACATCTGGCTATCAGTTTTTGATCAGTTTAAAATATCAGAAATAGTATTTTTTTTTCTTCTTCATAGGAAGTCTTTGAAATAAAGAACAAAAAACAAAGCACTCAGGTCTCAAAAGATGCATATGAATCTAAATGCTCTGGTAGAGAAACTACCTGGGCCACGGTATGACTTTGACCAAATTTCTTGAATGCTGTGTGGTTCTATTCCTCATGAAAAACAAAACAAAAAAATAAAAACAACCAACCAACCAAACAAAAAGAAGCGGGATACGAGTGCTTCCTACACGCATGGTCTGCAATGTTTGATGCAGTGCACAAGTAAACCACTAAGTCCTGGGCCTGGTACTCAGTGTATGAGACTGTCATACACGTGAGCTCTCACCAGTCCATCACCGTCAGCATTTCGCTGATTTGCCTTCTTCGCCTATAACTCATTTTGTGGTATGAATGGACCATAATACACAATTGATGTAAGAGAGGTTGGTACCTATATTTATTTTGACAGATAATATTTTATTTCTCTCTATGTATCTTTGTATGTATTTCTATTATGCATTTTGGAAGTATTTCCCTAGAAGGCATTCCTGTAAAGAGACTTGGTAGATAAAATATATGACCTTTTCTGTTTTTCTGAATCTTTTGTCTTATAAAGAAAATTCATTAATTCACATTCTCTGTCATCTTATGAGAATTTTCTTTTCACAACGTGTCTCTGGAACACTGGATAGCATTGATGACTATCACGTATTGTATCATCATCAATTAACCTCATTCAAGAGAGCTCCTCAAGTGAGTTTTAACTCATTGGCCTAACTTGAGTGGCATCCATCCTGGAAAAGCAGCAGACAGATTGATTTTCCTCTGTTCTCTTGTGTACTGCTCTGTTCTCTCAGATAACTTGAGCCCTGCCTGGGGCAGGCTCCTGCTGTTGGGCTCATACAGTGGGTGAGGAGCTGGCTCACAGAAGAGTGCTGGAGGTGGATTAACCTGAATAGCACTCACAGAGAGCCCCATCTGCACCGAATTAAGAAGCCACTCACCCTGAGGAGTAAATGCTCTATGGCTGGGCCTGACCTGAATAAAACCTGGGAAAGGGAGAGCTTTAGGTTTTCATTAGAAGTGAGTGTTTTGCAAATGAAATATTGTTTATTTTTAAACAGAAATGAAGACTAATTTCCAGGGTTGATATTATGGGGGTATCTTTATAAAAATGGCTCTGTTGTTGCTCTTCTTGGATGAGTTTGTCCATTCCTGTCTATGATAGCTTCAGTAAATCCTTTTCTGGTCAGCTTACTCATACTCACAGCTAATGAAATAAGTTCAAGAAAGACAGAAATAGATGAGTATATCATAATTCATTTTAACCTGGTGTTAAAATCCAACTTACTTTTTGCAGAAGGTTGGTTCGTGATGCTGAAGAAAACTTTCTGCGTGGGTTCAGGAACAGTCAGATATAGGTGAGCAGGTCTTGTCCTGTGGTTCTTTGATTTTTTTTTTTTTTAAATCCTACAAGGATTAGCACATATGTGTCTGAATATAAAAATAAGAGATATATTCAGCTGTGTGTGATATTCTCCTGCTACTTAAGAAGTTGATACAAAGTTAGTAGTTTAAAACAATGTGCACTCAACACCTTGCAGTTCAGGTGAGAGGTCTGGAGTGCCCTGGTTGGGTCTCGCTACTAGTTTATGTAAACTTATTTGTTCTGTGTCTTCTTTCTCCTCACGCTCTTTAGGATCATCTCTGCCTCGTGGGAGCTTCTTCTCTTTCATAGGTTTCTATCTGCTTCCCTCAGTTAGAGTGATACTGACTGTGTCTTTATTCTGATTACCTCTAATGCAGAGCTGCCAATGTGGTCTCACGCTCTGCTGGGAACTCTTCAGTGACCTGACTTCTTCCACCAAGAATTCTTTCACTTCAAAGAAATCCTAGAACTGTGAAGAGCTGGAGTCAATGACTTTCCCCTCTAGAAGAAAAAAGGGTTTCCATGGAGAGATGACCCATAGGAAGACTGAGGCTCTCCAGCCTGTAGAGAAGAGGAGAAACCCTAAAAGCAAGTGGTGGGGGGGGATGGTAAAGACCCAGTATTGGGGGAATGTAGTTTCCTGCTTTAAAACACTTTTCATTTGAAAAGGAAGGAGGAAAGGAAGGAAGGGGGGAGAGAGAGAGAGAGAGAAAGATCTTTAACCTGCTGTTTCATTCTCAAATACCCACACAGCAGGGATTCGGCTAGGCACAAGCCAGGACCCTGGAATGCACTCTGGGTCTTTTCATTAGATGGCAAGGACCCAAGTACTTGAGCCATCACTTGCTCCTGTGGCACACATCAGCAAGAGGCTGGGACAGAAGCAGAGGTGGGACTCATACCCAGGCACTCTGATAATGAGATGCAGGCATTGCCACTGATATCCTAACCACTGTGCCAAACACCCACGCCCTAGTAGTTCCTTCTGTGTGTCATATCAGGCAGAAGTCCTTTTGTGGAAAAATGACAGCTCCCTTAAAAAGGCAACCAAGGACAAGGGACTTGTTCTGCTACAGCTGAATCACTCTTATCACTGGGGATTTGGGAGTGTCCAGCCCAGGCTGTTTGTTTAACGGTGAGTCATTTTTCTTGCATGAGAATCTCTTGGGAAATTGCCTGAAATGTAGTTTCTTGGGTCTTATCCCCCAAAATGTTTAACAAGCACCCAGTGTCTATGATGTATGAGTGTGTTTTTAGATCCTGTCTAAAAAGCAATTGGGAACCTTCTCTGATGGATGTTATTTTGGTTAATCACTCAACATTCTAGTAGCCAATGCTGCCTTGTCCATTTGATACATGAAGAGACCAGGGTTGAGAAGGATGTATTCTCTCCACCTGCAAACTTGGTACATGTGGGTCTTGTATTCAGATCTTAGATTGCCTTTGCTAAAGCTGAAATCCCATTGCTTCAACATTGACCCAGGATAGAATTTGAGTAAAAAGGTGGTAGGGACTAAAACGCATTGATAAAAGTGAGTTGTTGCTGGTGAGTGAAGTTCACTCATTGACAATAAGTAAGTCCTTTACCTGGAAGGGTCTTGTGGATGCTCTGGGGATAAAGGGTGAGAGGGCAAGCAGAGTTCCTGCTGTAGGGCACTCATCCATGCCCAGGAGAAGGTCAGTTTACAATCACAAAACACGTTCTACTGGAGTTATGAGGAACATGATTTCATATTTTTGCATTTTTTGGTTCTATTACTTGAGACAATGATTGAAAGCTAGTTACAAATAATAGAACAATAAAACTGTGATAGGGCCGGCGCCGTGGCTCACAAGGCTAATCCTCCGCCTTGCCGCGCCAGCACACCGGGTTCTAGTCCTGGTCGGGGCGCCGGATTCTGTCCCGGTTGCCCCTCTTCCAGGCCAGCTCTCTGCTGTGGCCTGGGAGTGCAGTGGAGGATGGCCCAAGTACTTGGGCCCTGAACCCCATGGGAGACCAGGAGAAGCACCTGACTCCTGCCATCGGATCAGCACAGTGCGCCGGTCGCAGCGCGCTAGCCGCGGCGGCCATTGGAGGGTGAACCAACAGCAAAAGGAAGACCTTTCTCTCTGTCTCTCTCTCTCACTGTCTACTCCGCCTGTCAAAAAAAAAAAAAAAAAAAAAAAAAAAAAAAAAAAACAAACAAAAAAACAACCCTGTGATAGAACATTGGCCCAGAAAAGATCCTTCTGATATTTCCCCCTCAAATAGCTGTATTTGATCCTGGATTCCCAAAATTGGGAGATGAGATTCTTTTTTTTTTTTTTTTAGATTTTTATCTATTTATTTATTTATTTGACAGGTAGAATTACAGAGAGAGAGAGAGAGAGAGAGAGAGAGAGAGAGAAAGGTCTTCCTTCTGTTGGTTTACTCCCCAAATGGCTGCAACTGCTGGAGCTGCGCCAATCCGAAGCCAGGAGCCAGGTGCTTCTTCTGATCTCCCATGCAGGTGCAGGGGCCCAAGCACTTGGGCCATCCTCCACTGCCCTCCCAGGCCACAGCAGAGAGCTGGACAGGAAGAGGAGCAACTAGGACTAGAACCCAGAGCCCATATGGGATGCCAGTGCTGCAGGTGGTGGATTAGCCTAATGAGCCACAGTGCCAGCCCCAAGAGATGAGATTCTTGAGAAAGAGTTGAATGCTCGGAACAGGGAAGCTGGAGGCTAAGGCTTGTGTGGGGGCTCTGTCATGTTCTATGGGACATGGGGGGAAATTTCCTAGCCTTCCTGGACCACAAATTCCTCATCAGCAAGTTAAAATTCTTATTGTAACTCTCTGAGGTCCTCCTTCTGTGAGTCTCTGGGGGCCCTAGGTGTGTTCGCCATGTCCTGGAGATGGCAGCTGAGACCTGACCTTCCTCCCCACTCTGTGACACTTGCAGATCCTGAGAACTCAGGATGGAGGCAGCAGAAGGAAGAAAGGACCAGCAGCTTTGGAAGATAAGAATAACTCCAAGAAGGACAAGGCCATGTTGGAGCAGGTGGAAGGAAACATGGTGAGAGTAAGGATACCCTGGTTTCAGAAACATCAAAGGAATCTGAAGAATGCCTGGTACCACCCAGCTCCTCGTGGAGCATCCTGGACTGAGCACTGATGCCTGGGGAGAAATTTACTCCACAGTGAAGGCGCACCTGGTCATAGGGTCCACGGGGTGGATTCAGAGCTGATTCAGTATGTGGAGAAGCTGCATCTCCCAGAGGATGAGGATGGCCAGGAGGCCCTGGCCAGATCCCAGAGCCTTATCCTGAGAGCTGCCCTCACTGTTGCAGTCCAACCAGTAAGTGGGGGCCTAGAGGGACAAGTGATTTTTGGAGAAGTGTTGGCAGAATCTACTCTTACCTTAAACTGGCTGTCTTGGGTCAGGCAGGTCCTGGTGAAGGGAACCCTGTGCCACAAACGGTGACACAGATACCATTCTTCTGCCCTTTCATTGAGAAAGGTTTGCATACAATATGTCTCATATGTTTGTTGAATGCTTAATTTCCCTTTCCTTGCATTTGGAATTTGGGTTTCAGATAGCAGTAAAATTTCCCCGAAGAAACGAAAGCCATTAGAGAGAGAAAATAGCTTCAACATGATGAGGCAGTTCTAAACAATTGTTATGTGGCCATCAAAGGTGTAATAGGACAAGGTGGGGACAGCTCTTGTAATGACAGGTAAACCACAAGAGAATTCCTGAGAGCATTCCTGTTTTCATCAAAGCTCCCACAGAGGTGTGTCACAGGATTTGCATAGTGCTGGCCAGGCATCATTCTGAGAAATAGGATTTGCTACACACTTGAAGAAATCGGAGTGTACCTAAGAGAACATTTCAGACAGGAACACAGGTGAGATGACTGGAAGTTTGCAACCACTTTTACTCATTCACTAAATGAACTCTGCTGAGAACTTCCCCAGTGTTTCACCTGGAACCATGAATACAGAGATGAGCAAAATAAAAAGTCCTCCAGTGTTCACAAAGCTCTCAGTCTGGTAAGCAGCAGGTCATGAGATACCTGTGATGGTGCAGCCTTCAGGAAGTAGATAACACTGTGTGGATGAGCCCTGTGATTGTCTGTGTCCCCCTTCTTGTTGTCCTAACAGCTGTTTGAACTGTTTTGACTCTGGACTCCTCAAGATAGGATCAACACCAGGGCTCCATGTTGGCTCAAGGCAGAATACAGTATCCAGGTCTCCAGAAGAAACTGTGGGTACCAGTAACTGCAGATTATGTCCTGACCATCTGGAGATAGAGAGAGACAAATGTGATACTACTTAGAAGATCATCCTTTCCAGTGCTACAGTGGTGTTCTCCATTCTTGCCAAGTTAAATGCCTTCCAGACTTCATTGTTCTCTTTCCACATCTAAATTAAATAACTTGATCATTGAACTAGAATGCTACCACTCTATGTTTTTCCTCAAGTTTCAGCTGAAATTTCTAAGGTAGAATATTCTAAAACAACTGCAACATTTGCAGTAGGACGACAGGTGAGGACTGATAAAATCCCAGCTTTCAGGAACTCGAAAGGCTGATAAACACAGTGACTTTGTACTGTTAGAAACTGAATGCATCAAAACATCTGATCTGTCCCTCTGTTTACTTCATTCATATATAAACCCAGCATCACATGCTTACTTATCTGGACAACTTGGATTCTGAGTTGATCTCAATGATGTGTTACTGAACATGTGTATAAAATCACTATGGCAGTTACACTGGGGAATCAGAGAAGGAGAATAAATCCTTATTGGCGAGCTTGAGCACATCTGTTCCAAATCCAGATGGGGATCTTGGTAGGTGACAACATCACAGCAGAGACTAACACACCCAACCAGGTGAAAAGGAAGATGGTGATCTGGAACCCAGTGACGGCACTGAGTTTTCTACCACCTGGGAATTTCAGCAAAGAGGACCTGGAGAATGTACTCTAGCTGTCAACTGTCACCATGGAGGACCACACATTCTTTATGTGAGTCATCTTGCCGGGGTCCACATCACAGAACATATTAGATAGTAGCAAAATCAAGACAAGCTGTGCAGAGATGCACTAGGAAATCCTAAATAATGTATAATTGGGCAAGGAGGTTTGAAAAATGTCAAGGTTCTGTTCACAAAGTGAAAATTGGGGGAGCACAGTGCATGACTGTGGTTAAGTATCATGTGGTGAGAGAATTCTCTACATTTAGCAGCACCCAATGGTTTCCAGAGAAAAGACACTTCCCAAGTGACCCAAGTGGTTCTCCTCTATAGTAAATAACAGAGAACCACTCACTTCAGAAACTGAAAGCCTTCATGTTCTTGCACAAAGTGGAAAAGTATCTATGCCTCTAGGGAGAAGATAAAACAGATCCTACAGTGGGAGGTGCAAGAAGAAGCAGAGAGAGTTCATACAAAGGCACAATTTTATTGATAAACTTTCTCGAAGGTTCCCAAGATGCAAATGAGCAGGCTCAGAGAAACATTGCCTCATTGGAAAATGTATGCAGCCAAAATTTGGGTGCAGTGGATAAACACTAAATAGTTAGCCTACAATCTCCAATCATTCTGTATATACTTTATTGTATAAAGTATTGTTGACTTACCCAACAGTAGCTTTCCTAATGTAAATCAAGAATTTTCTTAAGCCCTACCCTAGATGCATCTCGAGACCAGTATCATCATACAGCATAACTGGAAGGTAGTGTAGGGTGAGAGGAGAGGTCTCAAAATGTTTTCCGGGCCGGTGCCATGGCTCACTTGGCTAATTACACTTGGCTAATCCTCCACCTGTGGCGCCGGCACCCCTGATTCTAGTCCCAGTTGGAGCACCGGGTGCTAGTCCTGGTTGCTCCTCTTCCAGTCAAGCTCTCTGCTGTGACTGGGGTGGGGGGGGGGAGGGTAGTAAAGAATGGCCCAAGTGCTTGAGTCCCTGCACCCGCATGGGAGACCGGGAGGAAGCACCCGGCTCCTGACTTCGGATCGGCGCAGCACCGGCTGTGGCGGCCATTAGGGGAGTGAACCAATGGAAGGAAGACCTTTCTCTCTGTCTCTCTCTCTCACTGTCTAACTCTGCCTGTCCAAAAAAAAAAATCTTTTCTGTAGGCCTCCTTCCTTCACTTTGGTTTGAATGCTCAGTTGCACCTGGTCACATTCCCTGCACCCCCAAGTGAGGCAAATCCAGCAGGTGAGCTTAAGCTAAACAGCAGGGCTTTCTCCCAGGTCTCAGGCTCATAAAACCTGGTTGGAGGCAGAAGCTGAGAAAGTGAGGAGTTGATTCAAGAGAATGCTCTCCCTTACTTTCTGTTCAGTCTGTTTCTCTTAGACCCCATTACTCACGTTCACTGTGGGTCATCATCACCCTGGACTCGAGACCTGCATCTCAGCATATGCTGATAGGGGAATATGACCAGAGATTGATGGTGTTAGGTCAACTCACCCAGTCTATTGTGTATTACATCAAGAATAAATCTTGTTCTGTTTGGGGATATTAAAAGAAACAAAGCAATCCAGACAGAAGAAGAGGGTAGGATGCATGGATCTCAAATGTGACTTATGTTAATGAAAAGACAAGAGATGCCCCAGGGAGATAAGAGGCAAATATAAAAATGGGACACAGCATAAAGAATATTGAGGTGGGACAGCCATATTTTAAACTCTGTATTCATTTGGTATTACACATTGCATTTTGTCCCACACTTTTAATGAATTTGGAAACTAAAGGAGAGGATCCAAAGAAAAACATCATGAAAAATTTATACTTTTACATAGCCACATTTATTTTTTTAAAATAAGTTTTTATTTGTTCGGTGGTCAGCACTGTGGCACAGCAGATAAGGCTTCAGCTTGTGATGTCAGCATCCCACATGAAGTGCAGGTTTGAGCCCTGGCTGCTCCACTTCAACTTCCAAAGCAGCTTCCTGCTAATGTACCTGGGAAAGCAGCAGAAGGTGGCCTAAGTACTTGGTCCCCTACCAGCCATGCGGGAGACCCTAATGGAGTTCCAAGCTCAGCCCTGGCCACAGTGGCTCTTTGGTAAATGAATCAGTAGATGGAAGCGCTCGCTCTCTCTCGCTCTCTCTTTCTCTCCTCTCCTCTCCTCTCCTCTCCTCTCCTCTCCTCTCCTCTCCTCTCCTCTCCTCTCCTCTCCTCTCCTCTCCTCTCCTCCCTCTCTCTCCCTCCCTCTTTCCCTCTCTCCCTCTCTCTGTAACTGTGTAATTCTAGTAAATAAATAAATAAATCTTAAAATTTTTAAAATTTGTTTCATTTATTTGAAGGGCAGCCAAGAGACACTGATTCACTCCCTGGATACCCAAAACAGCTGGGTCTGGGCACAGCGAAAGCCAGGAGGTGGGAACTCAGTCTTGGCCTCCCACATTGGTGGTAAGGGTACAGGTAATTGAGTTATCACCTGCTGCTTTCCAGGGTGTGTTTAGCAAGAAACTGGAACCTAGAGCAAAGCCATAACTTCATCTCAGGCACTTGGATGTGGGATGCAAGTGTCCTTAAGCAGCATCTTCACCACTATGCCAAACACCCTCCCCTCTTCTTTTTCTTTAAAATTTCCATTTGTGAAAAATACTTAAGATACATTTTAATTTAAAGAAATGGTGAGGTGACTTCTTTTTTTTATTTTTTTTGACAGGCAGAGTGGACAGTGAGAGAGAGAGACAGAGAGAAAGGTCTTCCTTTTGCCGTTGGTTCACCCTCCAATGGCCGCCGCGGCCGGCGCACTGTGCTGATCCGATGGCAGGAGTCAGGTGCTTCTCCTGGTCTCCCATGGGGTGCAGGGCCCAAGCACTTGGGCCATCCTCCACTGCACTCCCTGGCCACAGCAGAGAGCTGGACTCAAAGAGGGGCAACCGGGACAGAATCCGGCACCCCGACCGGAACTAGAACCCGGTGTGCCGGTGCCGCAAGGCAGAGGATTAGCCTGTTGAGCCGCGGTGCCAGCCGAGGTGACTTCTTAATAGCCTAGAAGAAAGTAAGATTTGTTGGCAAACCCTTTCTGCCTTGATGTTGTTCTCAACACTCAGAAGGAACATGAAGAATATGCTTAGATGTTTGTGGAAAGAAATTTGTCTATGGAATTGGCACACAAGAGTACACAACTATTGATACTGGAGGATGAGGAGGTGCTCCCCCTCACTTGTACCTCAGAAAAGATGAGGATGCCTTGGCGTCAGCCTGGCTTTGCCAACTGAAAAGCAGGGGTACTTAAGATTCCATGATGCCCTCCAAGTTCTAATTCTGTTATGGAAACTCCAGACTGTTACCTGGTATGCTGGACCCTACCTCCTCACCCTGGTAGAGGCCTACTACAGGCAGTGCTATCAGCTCTGGGCCCTGGCATTTTTATCCTTGTTTGTGTGATTAAGGACTTCCAGGTGCTGTTGGGTGTTTGATCAATCACTTGATCAGTGATTCTCCACAGTAAGACTGACAGTTATTGTCACCCCCAAGTCCTTATTGAAGCTATTTGACTTCATTTGTTTTAACCCATCACATGTTTGGGTTTCTTCTCCGTGGCCTCTGAATCTACCTCTTCTGTCAAAAACATCAGCATGGCAGGGTCTTCCAGGGCTCCATCAGATTCAAGGGTGGAAATCCAGGACCTGTGCTCCCAGCTGGTAAAGAGTCAACAGGAGTCTGAAGATCTCAAAGAGAGGTTTCCTGTATCTGAGACTATTGCCTATGCCCTGGCCAACCAGCTACAGAAATATGGTAAGTTCCATAGGGCTACACAAAGTGTAAACCAAAGTGATGAATGATTTTCTTTCTTCTGAGAAATGAAATGAGGCATAAGGTGGGATTGGGTAAAATGCCGATTTTGATTCCTGGTTCAAGCACAGAGCACCTTCTTTGTCTCAGAAACAGGTGAAATAGTCTTGTAGTGGAATCTTCTTTGTACTGCATGAGATCATGCAGACACTGGGTTTCCTGTCAGTCTATTCAAGCTTCCTTTTTAGCCCAGTTGGCAAAGCACTGAGCTGGTGGTGCTGAGGGAAGTGCAATCCTCTCCACAGGACCTCTGTTAGAGGAACATGAAACTTTCTGCTCATCTCTGACACCGCAGCTCCCATCGGCAACATCCTCAACAACAGGATTACACCTGTGGGAGGGAAGTCCTACTCCTGCGACACAGGCTCTCCTTGGGACACCAGCAGAGTCATGGGACACCCTGTGGTGAGGAGCGTGCTTCTGGGATGCGAGAGAATCTGTCTCAGTGTCCTCCATGTCTCCCTGGGTTGAAAATGTTTGGGGATGCAGGATGGCTGGCAGGTCCGGGCTGAGCTTGAGAGTCTAAACTCAAGACATAAGGCCAAATTGAAAAGGAGGGTAGGCGTCTCTGGCCTGGTCTCCTTCCGCATCTGGCTGTTTGGCTTAGGCGGGTGCCATGGGTAAGTGGGACAATCAGGTGGCCTGTATAAATCCAATAACAATGGCCAGATCAAGGGGTCCAATCCAGTCTTCAGAGCCAACAATCCAGGATTATCTGAATCGGCCAAGACCTACCTGGGAAGAAGTAAAAGAGCACCTAGAAAAAAAAAAAAGAAAGGCTCCAAGGCTTTGCCTGAATTTGAAGAAAAAAATGAATGTGGAGTGGAAACAGCTAGAAAACCACAGAGAGAAATTAAATAGAAGTGAAAGTTCATCAAAAAAGGCAGAGAAAGAAAAAAGAAAAGGAGAAATCAGGTAGGTGTTCATCTTCTTCATTGAGCTCTGATTCCTCTAGCATTGCTTTGGTTTGTGAAGATGAGGATAAGAAACAAGGAAAAAAGAGAGAGAAGCATCCACATTCATCTCCTGAAAGCTCCATGTCAGAAACTGAATCAGTAAGGACAGTTTAAAAAAGAAAAAGAAATTAAAGGATGCAACTGAGAAAGAAAAGGATATTAAAGGATTCAGCTAAAAAAAGAAAGATGTAACCTGAAGATAAGCCTTTGTGATCTGAATCCTTGTCAGAATCAGATTACATTGAGGAGGTACGTGCAAAAAGGAAGAAAAGCAGTGAGGAATGAGAAAAAGCAACAGAAAAAAAAAAAAAGAAAAAGAAGCATAAGAAACACAGTAAGAAGAAAAAGAAGGCTGCAAGTTCAAGTCCTGACTTGACAAATCATGATCCCTATGAAGTGCAATGTGTAAGGAAATTTCAACTGTGAAAACTATGGCATAGTCAACTAAAACGCATGAACTTCCTTGGTTTTGGAATTATTCCTGCAGTAGCCACTCAGATGCCACTGTGTGAAAGGGCCACGACTCTTGCCTGCTGCCTGACACCTGTTTTCTCTCTTCTAGTGCTTGATGACTCTGGGAGATAAGACACTGCAGTCATACCTAGTGGTTAAGATACTTGGGAATGAAGCTAACAGAATGACTAGAAGTATCTAATAAAAACAACAGAAACGCTCTGGATACGTCTATAAGATGTAGTCAGGAATGACCAGATGATTCTAGTTAAAACTTTTTTTTTATACTAAAAGAATAAAGATTTTTATTAAGCGTTGTAAGTTGCATTCAATAGCCTCCAATACGCCACACCACAGTCCATCGACAGTCAATCAAACCCAACAGCAGTTCATTCTTCACAATCCATGAGTTAGGGCAGAACTCCCTTTAACTTACAGTAAGATCCTACTTAGCTCTTGCAGGCAGGGGTTGGGGAATTACACTTCATTTCTCATCACTAATGTGATGAAGAGCATCAGAAGTATATGAAAACGATAAGAAGTGATTCTGATTTCAAAGTACCTTGTTTGGAAACATTAACAAAAACGTCAAAATGATAGAAGTATACCTGCTTCTACTAAATTCTTGATGGGAAAGTTCTCAGAACAAGCAATTTGTTTCCTGCTACAGAAGGGGGGGTGTTTTTTTTTTTTAAGATCAAAGGGTTTTTTAAAGTTTTTTTTCCACAGAATTTCATATTTTGCTAATATGAAGGCATAAAACAGCAACAAAGAACATACAGCAGTGAATACACCAGGGTAATGTTGATATTTGAGACGGCTAGATAATTTTGGGGGGTTTTAGAATAAATGCAACAGAGGTCAATAATCACAAAATTTTAAGGTTAGAGCAAGATCAGTCAATTACTAAACAGAGTTAACATCTTTTATAGGACTATCACTGATTATTAGCATTTTTGTTTTGCAAATGGGCACATACTGGTAAGAATGGAAGAAAGGACAATAACATGCATAATATTATCTAGTTAAAACTTTTAAAATGGGGATTCCACTGATATTCCAGAATCCTTACTCTGTAGATAAGCATATTGTAATTTTATTGACCTGGAGAAGGAGTTTTTAGGGTCAGGGTCAGGGTTGGGGGAGGGATTACAATCTCCTTAGCTAGCAGAATAGCATGTCTTTCATCCTCCACATCCTCTTTTTTTTTAATTTTTATTTAATGAATGCATTTTACATAGACACAACTTTAGGAATATAGTGGTTCTTTCCCCCATACCTGTCCCCACCCCCAGCTCCCATCCCACCTCCCTCTCCCTCTCCCATCTCCTTCTTCATTATGGTTCATTTTTAGTGTGACTTTATATACAGAGGACCAACTTGTTGCTAATCATAGACTTCAACAATTTGCACCCATGCCCACACACAACATATCGAGTACAGTTTGGGGAAAGAATTTGCATTCAATTCTCATATTACGATTCAATAGGGACAGAGGTCCTACATGGGGAGCAAGTGACTACTGTTGTTCCTTTAACAATTAACACTCTTTTTTATGACGTCAGTGATCATCTGAGGCTCTTGACATGGGTTGCCAAGGCTCTGGAAGCCTTTTGTGAACATAGACTGTCGTTATTTGGACATGGCCATAAGCAAAGTGGATGCTCTTGTCTCCCTTCAGAGAAGAGTGTCTCCTTCTTTGATGACCCTTTCTTTCCTCTGAGGTCTCACAGAGATCCTCCATGTAGGATATTTTTTGTCAGAGTCTTGGTTTTTCATGCCTGAAATGCTCTAGCAGGCCTTTCAGCCCAACCAGGAAGCCTGAAGGGTTGATTCTGAGGTAAGAGTGTTATTTACTGAGAAAGTCATTCTAGGTGTCTGCTGTGTGGACTGCTTCCCATGTTGGCCCTTCCTTCCTTTTTAATTCTATTATTTTTACCGGGTACTTGATGCTATTTATATCATCCCTTTTAAACTTAGACCTATCTATCTGTTGCCTTTAACATTTAATATGATCATTTTAACAGTGAAGATGGCATTTATACCACCAATTCTTATTGGATTGGAGCTCCATGGCTAGTTCCATATCCTCTTTCTGTGCGCACAGTAGCTGTGCTTCATGGGGTGGTCAGAGCTGCGGACAGCACTCTTGCCCTTTGCTGAGCTCATCCTGGGACTCTCCAGAGAAACAGGTCCTTTGCAGCATGAGAAAGCCCCCAAGTCTCTGGGATTTAGCTCCACTTGAACAAGAATTGAATATTTTTAACATCAAAATGGATGCCATTTGAATTAATTTTGACTTCACTTTGGTTTTGGAAAGGAAGCATTTCAAGTAGATCCTGGAACTTTTGAATTTGATAGCTACAGTTTTTAAAATGCATGTTTTATATCGTCAAGTTTTAATCAGTCAGGAAAATTTTACTTAAACAGTGATAGTTACTTTTTGTACAAATTTCATTTAGGCTGCAATGTTTAGCCTTTGCTAACTCCTTATACTTGCTTTCTTAGATTCATTACTTTGTTTAATGGCATGCATGCCAAGATCTTTAGCATGTACAAAGCAAGATTTTCATTTTTTTTAACAGCTTCATATTGAAGCTGAGAGTTAACCATAAACAAGTTGAGTGGCAGGATGGTATGCAGTGGTCTTGTTACATAAAGCTATTGCCAGAATCTTAGTAAATATAATATTTAAAATGTTTGTTGTCTTTGTATATTGATAACAAATTATGACAAGTTAAACTTAAGTGCGAATGACATTATTGTTCTTGCTGTGTCATATTTTACTAAGATTTTGTGCCTGACATCTCCTGCTGAATTGTTTATTAGGAATGTTAAAAAGAATTATGTGTCATTTTCACCTTACAGTTTTTACATAATCAGGTAACATTAAATATAACTTGATTTGCAATCCTGCCTGTTACAAACGGTGTGCTGATTATAGTGGTACCTGCACAGAACCGTTGGACACAACAAGAGGCTGAATAAATAGCTATTTTACCTACAGGTAGCTGTGTTCTTGCCTCCCTGTGGGTGCCTTGAAGTTCCAGAGACAGGAACCACTGTTAGGTCTTTCTATCAAGCAGGAAGATAAAGACATATCCCTCAGTCTTCAGCTATAAAAATAACACTTTTTTAAACTTTTATTAATAAATATAAATTTCCAAAGTACAACGTTTGGATTAGCAGTTTTTCCCCCCCATAACCACCCTCCCACCTGCAACCATCCAATCCCCCACTCCCTTTCCCATCCCATTCTTCATCAAGATTCATTTTCAATTATCTTTATATACAGAAGATCAACTCTATACTACGTAAAGATTTCAACAGTTTGAACCCACACAGAAACACAAAGCATAAAGTACTGTTTGAGTACTAGCTATATCGTTAATTCACATAGTACAACACATTAAGGACAGAGATCCTACATGGGGAGTAAGTGCACAGTGACTCCTGTTGTTGACTTAACAAAATGACACTCTTGTTTATGACATCAGTAATCACCTGAGGCTCTTGTCATGAGCTGCCAAGGCTATGGAAGCCTCTTGAGTTCACCAACTCTGATTTTACTTAGACAAGGCCATAGTCAAAGTGGAAGTTCTCTCCTCCCTTCAGAGAAAGGTACCTCCTTCTTTGATGGCCCATTCTTTCCGCTGGGATCTCACTCACAGAGATCTTTCATTTAGGTCATTTTTTCTTGCCACAGTGTCTTGGCTTTCCATGCCTGAGAAATGCTCATGGGCTTTTTAGCCGTATCCGAATACCTTAAGGGTTGTTTCTGAGGCCAGAGTGCTGTTTAGGGCATCTGCCATTCTATGAGTCTGCTGTCTATCTCGCTTCCCATGTTGGATCATTCTCCTTTTTAATTCTATCAGTTAGTATTAGCAGACACTAGTCTTGTTTATGTGATCCCTTTGACACTTAATCCTATCATTATGATCAATTATGAACTGAAACTAATCACTTGGACTGGTGAGATGGCATTGGTACATGCCACCTTGATGGGATTGAGTTGGAACCCCCTGGCTCGTTTCTGACTCTACCATTAGGGGTAAGTCTGATTGAGCATGTGCTGAACTGTACATAATGAGACATTTCTTGAGAAATTCCTTTAAATTTTATGCTTAAAGCTGCATATTCTTTCCTAATTAAAGTGATTTATACTATTGTGCTCTTGAATGCACAATAGTGTTTGAAGGCTACTTTATATCCCATAGAAAGTTTCTCAGAATTGTTCTTCTGAAAAAATGTAAGAGGTAATTTACCAGGCCCATTTTTGCTGTGAATGTAAAAGTCTGGCTTTCACCCCAGCATCTTAAGTAGATTCTGGTGGGGAGGGCAAATGTAAATCAGATATGGCTTTGGCTTGTGTCTTTGAGTGATAGCCTTGTAGAGCAGTGAGGAACATGTCTGCTATTTGAACCATTAACTAGCAACCTGTCCTTGCTATTTAATGCTGTGCACTCTGGCCAGGTGGTATGGATTACTCACCAACCAGATACATTTGGCCACTCCCCTAGGTAGAATAAAGCCATGTGTCTCTAAGTCAGACTTTCAGGTGGTTTCTCTATCATTCATGAATGCTATACATGAGCCCTCTTGGATTTTGTGCTCCTGTAGTGTGACAAGGTGTCCTCAAAAAGTTCATGGAGAGAGAGAGAGGGAGATTCACTCCCCAAATGCCTACAGCAGCCAAGAGTTGGCTGAGGCTGAAGCCAGGAACTCAGTCTACTTCTTCTACATGTGTGGCAAGGACGTAACTGCTGGAGTCATCACCATTGCCTTCTGGATGTTGCATTAGTGAAAGCTGGAACTAGAGAAGGAAATTAAACCCCAGTGCTCAATGTGGGACACAGGAATCTTAATTTGCACCTTTACCAGTAGCCAAATGCCTGCCCCCACATACTTTTTGAAGTACCCTTATATGTCAGAGATTCACAACATACAGCCATGAAGTTTGATAAGATCAAGAAAGTGAGGGTTAAGTAGAAAGAGGACCATGAACTAAGTCCTTTCACAGCATTAAATGGCTGGGAAAAAAGAAAGAATTAGCAACAAGGAGGAAGAGCAGCTAAGAGAAGTAGGAGAAAACAGAGAATGGGTGTCCTGGAATTCAAATAAAGAAAGCACGTTATGGAGAAGAAAGGAAACCAATGGAGTAACGGAAGGAAAAGCTGAGTGAAATAACTTTGACATAAAACAGGACAATGTAGTAAACATTATGCTTATTACTTATTGCTCTTATTATAATCACTCATCACTTTGCCTCCTAGGTAAATTGGAAGCATGCTATTGTACACCTTATAAGCTACATGCCCACTTGTGTGCTAACGTAGGGAAAATTCAAAAGTTTTGTGAGTGTGTGGAATAAACATTTTTGCCTTACCAAATAAAAAAAAGAAGTCTGGCTTTACATGGCTGGTGCCGTGTGTGAAGATTATGTCCCTGGAGTAGCAGCTATTCATTTTGTTAGACTGGGGAAGATAGCGAATTGGCAGAAAATTGTATTCCTTCCAGATGGTGATCCGATGGCATCCTTAATGGTATCCTAATAAGGCATGACAAGAATTTGACTTGGTAATACATAAATAATCGTTATGTTTATTCCAAAGTTACTATAATGTACAAGTTAAGAACATCTATTCCTCCACCAAACTACCCTTTTGCTTGAATAATCTTACACCAGTTTTATAAACACGAGGCTTGTTATTTAGATAATGGAGCTGGGATAACTGACAGAAATTGATGAGTCACTGGACAGAAAAATGGGTTTATCCCATGTCTACCTCTTTCTCTTTATTCCATTGAATATTATTCCATTGATTGCCATTCCATAATATTATTTCATTGATTGCCCTTAATACATTGAGTTTAGTTGAATGGCAAAGCAACAGAATCTTCCATCAACTGGTTAGCTCCTCAGATGCCTTCAACAGCCATGGCTGGGCCAGGCCAAAGCCCAGAACTCCAAGTCTCCCATGTGGGTGACAGGGGGCCAGTTCCTTGGGCCATCACTAGAGTGTACATAAGCAGGAAGCTGATCAGAAGCAGGCAGGACTCAAACTCAGGCCCTCCAATATGGGATGCTGGTATCCTTAGCAGTGGTTTAACCATTCCGACAATGCCTACCACCTCTGTACCTAAAATTTCAATTATTTTAAAATTAAATAACCTCTAAATTGTATTTAGCCTAGTGTTTAAAATACCTGTGACCCATGTAATAGTATGCAGGTTTGATTCCCAGTTCTGGCTCGTGACTCCAGCTCCCTGCCAGTGCAGACCCTTGGAGGTAGAGTGACAGCTCTAGTGGTTGGGTCCCTACCACCCACATGGGGTTACCTGGATTTTGTTCTTGGTTCTTGCCTCCAGTCTTGACCCTGACAGGCTTTTGGGAGTGAATCAGCAGATGGAGTGCTCTCTTGTGTCTCTCTGCCTCTTAAATAAATGAAGAAGTAGAAAAGCAGGCATACAATTATGGATGCATCAGGTGTCCTAAAATGGACTTAGCTATGTGGGAAGAATAGCTTGAACATACAGGGACAGCCTAGGTGCTGAAGTATTCTCTGCCAGTTGAGGATTGATTTCATGATAGGTAAGTTGAAATTTCAGAGTTTGCAAATGGTAACAGTTTCCTGGAGCCAGTTCCCTGAGTCCCCTCGTACAGAACTGATGGTGGCAGATGTCTGTTCTGATCCAAGGGACTGGTGGAGACACCCAAGACTCTGTGGATGTTGGAGAAGCAGTGTGATCCTTTACTTGGGGCAAGTGTCAGTCTTTGGCAGAGCCAATGGAATTTAACAAATTGGGGGTGGGGCGGGAATCCTTGTCCTGAAAGACCTTAGCACATAGTCTTGTATGCTGACTGATAATTCTCAAAGAAGGTACTTTTAGATGTTGAAGTGACAGCCACTGTCACATTGTTGGGCACCTCCATTTTTCCTTGTGTGACCTCAGGATAACAGATGCCCCTCTCGCCCTAGAAACTCCCATCGTGGACTGCCTTTGTTGTTCTCTTCATCCAGCTGGGTATTGAATTAGCTAAGTTCCTCAGGCGCTATAATTTGGGGATGTTTTCCAGTCCTGTTCTCATGTAGCCCTTGAAATCTGTCCTACAGATTCAGCCAGTGCAGCACGTTATAAGAAAGACCTGCTGGGGCCGGTGCCATGGCCCATTTGGTTAATCCTCCGCCTGTGCGCTGGTAGTCCATATGGGCACCGAGTTCTAGCCCCAGTTGCTCCTCTTCCAGTCCAGCTCTCTGCTATGGTCCGGGAGGGCGGTGGAGAATGGCCCAAGTGCTTGGGCCCCTGCACCCGCATGGGAGACCAGGAGGAGGCACCTGGCTCCTGGCTTCGGATCGGCGCAGCGCTGGCCATGGCAGCCATTTTGGGGGTGAACCAATGGAAGGAAGACCTTTCTCCCTGTCCCTCCCTTTCGCTGTCTAACTCTATTTGTCAAATAAATAAAAAAATAAAATAAAAACCTGCTGTCATTTGCTGCTTTCTTAGCAGAGCTTAGTTCTTATAGCATTCAAAAGGAAATTTTGCATATCTCAAAAATAAACCATTTTCTAGTGAAATTATTTTTAGCGATATTTACTTCTGGTATGTGTTTGATACCATAATTTATTATTTGAAAGCAATTCTCTTAAATAATATGTAAATAAGAACATATACTACTAGATCAGAACTGCATTTCCTGTAGTCTTAGATAAAGAAGATACTGTTTGAAAGCAAAGGGATGAGTTGTATTCCTTTTTTCCAAAGCTTTTGCCCTTCTTAATTTCTAAGTCATGATCAAAAGTGTAGGCCCTTAGGCTTAAGCATAACTATCCACTTGAACTTCTGCACCAGTACAGCCAGATTACAATTTTGTTTAAGATTTATTTTGGAAGATTTGCAGAGAGGGAGGGGCAGAGGATTAGAGCTTACATCTATTAGTTTGTTCCCTAGATGGCTGCAATGGCCAGTGCTGGGCCAGGCTGAAGCCAGGAGCTTTATCAGGGTTTCTCACGTGGGTGGCAAGAACTCAAGTACTTGAATCATCATCTACTGGCTCTCAGGTACACTAGCAAGAAGCTGCCTTGGAAGCAGAGATGGCACTCAGACCCAGGAAGTCTGATGTGAATTGTTGAACCACCATGCCACAAGGCCCACCTCCCCTGTATATCATTGAGAAATAAAAATGAACTAAATAAGTTTACAGTATTTTGAAAAGATAAGTAGCTTGTAGTATTTTAATCATATCTTTCACTTCATGTGTTTTAGAGATAAATTATGACTTTTTCCCTCATAAAAATGAAGAGTTATCAGTATAAGCATGATCATAGCAGGGGATGGTGCTGTGGTGCAGTGGGTTAAGGAGCTGCCTGATATGCCAGAACCCTATATGGGCACTGATTCAGTCCCAGCTACTTCACTTCCGATCCATCTCCTTGCTAATGTACCTTGGAAAGCAGTGGAAGATGGCCCAAGTGGTTGGCCTCTGTCACCCACATAGGAGACCCGAAAGAAGCTCCTGGCTTCTGGCTTCACCCTGGCCCTGCCCCAGCCATTGCTGCCATCTGGGGAGTGAAGCAGTGGATAGAAGATCTGTGTGTGTGTTTGTGTGTGTGTGTGTGTGTGTGTCTTCCCCTTGCCTTTCAGATAAATAACTCTTTCCCTCCAAAAACCAAAATAGCTCCAATTACAATTCACTTATTCTTTTATTTCTGTTGTTTGCATTTGACACAGACAATTGTTAACTTCACAAATGATAAAGAATTGGTTAACACAGTGTCAGTGTTTCTTAGAGAGACTTTCGAAGAAAAGCTAAAGTGTAAGCTTTCTGTTGTGTCATTACCAGCTTTGTAATATATGTCATCAAATTTGTATGGAATGAATGTTTAAAGATTAAAAAAAAAGAGAGAGAGAAAGAAAAGGAAGGTAAATGGAGGAGAGCATCAGCTTGTGTGTGGGGCAGGCCCTTCCCTTACACAGCCAGACTGGCAAATGTCTACGAATCATGGTGCTCTGAACAGCACTAAAGGTTAGTCCTTTTTGAGAGTTTGTATACATGGTACCCATCAGTCTAATAATCAGTGTCAGTGTTCATCCAACTGATAGCAAGCAGGTTATCTGCTGGGGCGAGTTGAAATGACACCTCCAGAAAATAGCAGGCCAGTCCCCTATGATACCATGGGAAAAATGTAAGTTTAACTCTTTGCCTCAGTTTAGGAGGTGGGCATGTGCTGCTGTATCACAGCAGGCAGTGTCCACTGGATGGCTCAGGAAAGTGAGGCCACTCAGTTCTCACAGGATACATCAAGAGACAGTGATGCCCCCACAATGTCCTGAGTTTGCCAGAGAGTATGTATATCTGCACCTTTGCCATTGAACAGTAAGGACTCTGTAATGTGACTGGCTCTGTCTAATTTTGTTTACAGAAAAATGAAAAGCTTGAAAGGGCAAGATCCAATGTCACCCAGGTAGCTGATCTTTTTTTTTTTTTTTTTTTTTTTTTTTTTTTTGACAGGCAGAGTGGACAGTGAGAGAGACAGAGAGAAAGGTCTTCCTTTTTGCCATTGGTTCACCCTCCAATGGCACCGCGCTGATCCGATGGCAGGAGCCAGGTGCTTCTCCTGGTCTCCCATGGGGTGCAGGGCCCAAGCACTTGGGCCATCCTCCACTGCACTCCCTGGCCACAGCAGAGAGCTGGCCTGGAAGAGGGGCAACCGGGACAGAATCCGGCGCCCCGACTGGGACTAGAACCCGGTGTGCTGGCGCCGCAAGGCGAAGGATTAGCCTAGTGAACCACGGCGCCGGCCTGCAGGTAGCTGATCTTTAACAACTGTTCATACTAACTGAGGCAACAGTCATGGATCTCATCTGAGGACCCAGGGGGTAACAGATCTGCTGATTATATCCATTTCTTCCCGTCAGACAACCACAGAGGCTCTCTTGAAACCATATTCTTTTGTCTTTGATATTCCTATGATGGTTAACATTTGTTTTTGATTTCTGAAATTACATTGTATGATAGATCAGTGAGGTGAACTCTGATTGCCTATATATCTGGACACTCACACATTCTACTTTTTCTCCCATTCAGTTAAAATCAACAAAGCAGGAACACTCGCTGTCTGCACTACTGACCCTGGCTTGTTGTCAAGAAAACTATCTAGATGAACAGAAAATCCAAGAGGGTGTAATATCTAGGTGTACAATGGCTCAGGATTTCACTGGCTTTTATATGTAAATAAAGAAAATAATGTACGCAGAGGTCGATTTACATTTGAGGGCCCACAGAGGATGTACTCACAGAAATCTCTCTTATGTCCTTATCACTGATATTTTACACTCTGATGCTTTTTCTTCTACCTACCTTTGGAAATATGATGCCCTAATTTATGATCTGGCACAAGATCTGGCCCAGATATACCCACAGCTACAGGAAGGCAAAGATGCCTCTTTGGTTCGCAATCAGCGTCTCAGTTTTCTTCACCCAGGATGATACTGACATCAGTTGGGAGGCAGGGCCTTCAGGAACAACTGGACAAGGGTGCAAGATGGAAGAACACCTTTCCAGCAAGGTTACCTCAAGTACAGCAAGTGTGGAGCCTGATTATACAAAGACACTCTACGATCCCTGGCCCCCAAAGGACTCCACACCTCTACTAAGGGGATTTTACCAGGTTTATCCTTTCACATCGTGTTTGGGGCCATGGCAAGACTAATATTGTCTGGATGGGAAGGGAGAGAGGAGACACACAGGAGTGCAGGCCAACATTGAGGGAAGAAGGTGTTTGTAGGGTGACAGAAAGCCCTGGACTAACAGTGACAGTTCCCTACATTCTGTCATTGGTGCTGTCTTTTCTCAGAGTGGGTAAGTTTCAGATTTATCCTTTCTAAACTTCTGATTATTCACCTATGATATGTGACATGGGTTTTGAATACCTTTCATGGTAGCTGCAGCACCAAAATCAGGAATATTCACTAATGCACTCCAAAATGCTGGCAACTCTCACTAGGTGGAGTTGGTCAAGGAACAAGACATAGAGGTTCACCTTGAAATACTTTCCCTGCAGAGAATGTTCCCACTTAGTGCTGTAGAAGCTGATGTGGTCCTGTAAGATCCTCAGGAGGGTGTGATGTGGTTAGGGCTGTTTTTTTGTCTTAGAGAAAGGGATTGGCTCCATGAGAAAGCTGTGATGGATACAGAGCCTTGTGCCTGGGCACCATTATTGTAGCAGGAGTGGGGGACAGATGGAGTCGTCCAGAGGGATGCTGGAAATATCTGGTGACCTGGGGAACAATAGACAGTTTTAACTTTCTCCATGTTAGGCAGAAATGGCCATGGTGGAGACACTCCAGGTCCTGTTTTAAGATTTTGGTTTTGATTTTCTGAAGTTGCAGCATAGTGTGACTGAAGATTTCTGATAATTATCCTGCCTCCTGTTCTCAATGCTTCCTGGGTCTGTGGTTTAGCATATAATCAATTTCATGGCATTCTCAGTTAGCATTATTTCCTACACTTCTGTTCCTTTCTCTTTTTCCCCATTGCTCCGCTATGCTTGTGTTGCACCTAAACATATACATCTCATAGCTCCTGGACATTATGCTTTTTCATTTTTTTCCCATTATTTTTCCCCTTTGTAATTCACTGCAGAAGTTTCTGTTGACATTTTGGACCATCTCTGTGTAATCAGGTTCTGTTTTTGCATTACCTGGGGTAAAGTTGCTGAAAAGATGTTCCTCCAGCTTGCACCCCTTGTCCAGTTGTTCCCGAAGGCCATGCCCCTGACCAATGTCAGTGATTCCTTCCACAGTCACGCTACTAGATGTGCCCATCGAAAGCACTCTTCAGTTCCGTTATGTTGTTTTTATTTCTAGCCTTTCTTGAATTCATGCAAAGAATTTCCATCTTCTGTTTGCCTATCCATCTGTTTTTCATGTTGTCCACTTTCCCTACTAAAGTCCATGCTGTATGATAACTCTGAGATATCTGTCATAGTTGAGTGTGACTCTGATTCTTGGATCTGTCTCTTAAAAATCCCTTGTGTCTTTGTTTTGTTTTATTTTACTTAAGAGCCAGAATGATACTGGGTACTGGGTGACATGAGTTGAGATCAGTATGTCTTTTGGTGATATTTTCTGGTTATCTGGTTAAAGTTTAAGCTGAGTTTAGTGACTGTTATAGCTATATGTATAAACAGCTAACTTTTCATATTCTGTTCTTGTTTTCATATCCTTAGTTGTCTCGGTTTTTCTTGAGACTTCTGCTTTCTTTTTTTTTTAACTTTTATTTAATGAATATAAATTTCCAAAGTACGACTTATGGATTACAATGGCTTCCCCCCGATACCGTCCCTCCCACCCACAACCCTCCCCTTTCCCACTCCCTCTCCCCTTCCATTCACATCAAGATTCATTTTCGATTATCTTAATATACAGAAGATCAGCTTAGTATACATTAAGTAAGGATTTCAACAGTTTGCTCCCACACAGAAACATAAAGTGAAAAATAATAGATGATTTTTTTTAAATGATGATGAAATCAGATCAGACCTATTGTCATGTTTAATCCCAGTGAGAGTCAAGTTGGGAGACTTCTGCTTTCATAAGTTCTGGGTATATAGTTGTTTGTCTTTTATCCTCCCTGATATTACACAAGAACCCAACTAATATGTTGCCTGGGTATAGTATGAAGGGAAGCATTCTGTAGTCCTATGTTTCTATGTTATCTTTTTTAACTTATCCTGTGGCCTGGCCTTGATCTTCACACATACTTTTTGGTATTTCACCTACCATCTTAATGGAAGAAAGAAGGCTTGGGATAAATGGTCTTGGGTATTTCCCTTCCTACAATTCAATAAGTATCCAGTAAATTTCCAGTTTTTTTTTTTTTAATTTTCTCTTAGCAGGAACAGAATGCATTGTTTATTTTTAAAGTTAATTTTATTTATTTATTTATTACCTAGAAACATTTTATTTAAGGTATAAAAACTTTATACATTTCATATATACAAATTTAGGTTTACTCCCAAAATGGCCACAAATGGCCACAAAGGCTGGGACTGTCCAGGCCAGTCGAGAACTAGGAACTCCATCTGGGTCTGCCATGTGGGAGGTGAGGTTCCAAGTGCTAGAGCCTCATCTGCTACATTCCTAGGCAGATTATAGGGATCCAGATTGGAAGCAAAATAGCCAGTACTCAAGCCAGCACATGCTTTTATGGGTTGTTAGCGTTGCAACCAGTGGCTTAACCTGCTGTGCCACATTGTCAGCACCTTTGGATATAGTTTTAAATGTGCCTTCCACTCTGTTTTAAACTTACCCCTGCAAAACATGCAAGGATTCTCCCAGTCTTCAGTGTGAAAAGCTCCAAAGACTCCTGGATTAAAACTGACAAAGCTTTGTTGATCCTCCTGATTCTCTAACCCCCTAGACCTCTACATCACTCTTCCATCAATTAGTCAATTACACCTTGGGTTTTCCTGTTCTAGTACAAATTCCCATGTAGCTTCCTACCCCTGAGTTCCCGGGCAGAGTAGCAATTTTTTGTTATAACCTGTGAATGTAACCAGGTTTTGTGACAGTTTTCCTTTTTTCTCTCTCTCATGTATGTAAGAGTAGTTGATTTTCAGCTTGTTCAAAATTTTTCTTATTACCAGAATAGGACAAATGACGTCAAAGATTCCAACATGTCAGAACAGAAGCTAAGAGTCTCCCCAGGTTTTTGAGGAAATTAGGGTTAGGGTTGTTGTTTATTCTTTTTTTTATTTTTTATTTTTTATTTTTTTGACAGGCAGATTTAGACAGTGAGAGAGAGAGAGAGAGACAGAGAGAAAGGTCTTCCTTTCCCCCAAAATGGCTGCTACAGCTGGCGCACTGCGCTGATCCGAAGCCAGGAGCCAGGTGCTTCCTCCCAGTCTCCCATGCGGGTGCAGGGCCCAAGCATTTGGGCCATCCTCCACTGCACTGCTGGGCCACAGCAGAGAGCTGGACTGGAAGAGGAGCAACTGGGACAGAATCCGGTGCCCCAACTAGGACTAGAACCTGGGGTGCCGGCACCGCAGGCACAGGATTAGCCAAGTGAGCCGCGGTGCCAGCCCAAATTAATTTCTTTCTTTCTTTCTTTCTTTCTCTGACTTGTGGTGTACATACGGTGAGGTGTGTACTGTGGGTAGGGCTGATTTTTTTCTTAGAGGAGAGGATCATCTCCATAGGAAAGCTGTGATGAAATACAGAGCCTATGCTTGGGTACCAACCTCTGTAGCAGGAAAGGGATAGGATGGAGTCATCAAGAGGGATGCTGGACAATATCTGGTGATGTGGGGAACAATGGACCTTTTTTAATATTTATTTTTATTTATTTGGAAGGCAGAGTTACAGAGAGAGAGGCAGAGGCAGAGAGAAAAAAAGAGGTCTTCCATCTGCTGGTTCTCTCCCCAAATGGCTGTAATGGCTGGAGCTGGGCCAGTTGGAAGCTAGGAGCCAGGAGCTTCTTCCTGGTCTCCCACATGGGTACAGAGACCCAAGGACTTGGGCCATCTTCTACTGCTTTCCCAGGCCATAACAGAGAGCTCGATTGGAAGTGGAGCAGCCAGGAGTTGAACAAGCACCCATAAAGGATGCTGGCACTGCAGGCGGTGGCTTTAACCCTACCCAACAATGCCAGCCCCAGCAATAGACATTTTTAATTTTCCCCACATTTAGACAGAAATGGCCATGATGATGACACTCCAGCCCAAAGACAATTTGTCTTGAGGACTGTCAAACAAGGTCAGGTCATTAATTTAAAGACAAATGAGGGGCTGGCACTGTGGTATATTGGGTAAAGCCGCCACTTGAAGTGCCAGCAGTGGAAGATGGCCCAAGTTCTTGGGCCCCTGCACCCACATGGGAGACCTGGAAGAAGGTCTTGGCTCCTGGCTTCAGACTGGCACAGCTCTGGCCATTGCGACCATCTAGGGAATGAACCAATGGATGGAAGACCTCTCTCTCTTTGCCTCTGCCTCTCTGTAATTCTGCCTTTCAAATAAATAAATAAATATTAAAAACAAGATGAAATGTGAGATTCTTGAGTATGATTCCCTCAATGTGTCCTAAGTCATACATCGACATTTATAAATGACTTCATATGCAGAAAGGCTACTGTGTTTATAAACAGTGAAGCAGAATCACTCCATTTCTGACTGTACATTTCTCATCCACAGAAAATGATGATGGCAAAGATGATGAAGGAGAGAGAGAACCCCTGTCCCACATGAATAACATGGACTGGTAAGACCCAGACAGGACCTAGAGAGACCAAAGAGCAGTGGAGCCCATTTGCAGTGCAAATGCTGATTGTCCAATTTCATTCACCAACGAAGGATGACGTAGCCCTCATCACAAGGTCCTGTATCCCCTTTCTAGTCCTGGCAGAGTCAGTCTGAACCAGTCTTGGGAGATGTCCTGGACTTCAGACCCCATCACGTCTCTTCCTGTGTGGTTAGAAGGCAGGATGCATTCATTTGAGGTCATTGGCAGTGACTTCACAGCAGGGAAGGTAACTAGACCCAGAAAAAACTCATGGCACAAAATTAGGCCAAAAAGACCCAGATGACACAAGAACTTGAAGTTTACAATTTTTCAGGAGCGACTCTGGCTCCTGTACTTTACATGAAAATAGCTTTATGTGCAGTTGCCAAGAGTGCAACAGAATCTTGTTTTGAATATTTTAAAGGATTATTCTTATATTCTGTCAAAGGTGCAACAGCCTGTCATTCACTGACTTCCAGCTATAAATCTTCCCTTCTACCCTACCTCAGGGAACTTGAATTTCTAGCACAAGTTCAGGCATGAGACCTGGCCCAACTAAAGCAGCAGCTGCAGGAAGGCAGAGATGCCTCCTTCTCACTCCATAAGCATCTCGGGATCTTCTCACCTTGGATGGCTCTGAGAGCTGCCAGGTCCAGGGCTTCCAAGAGTGATTGGCAGAGGGACACAAGCTGGCAAAGCACCCTGTCCACAAGCCCAGCCAAGGTAAGGCGGTCACAGGCCCTGACAGAGAGCTGTCCAAGGTCCCCAGCACACAGGAGACTGCACTAGACGAGCAGCATTTGCAGCTCTGTCCTCTCTCCCATTGCAATTGAGGCCTAGGCAGATCAGGACTGCCTGAGTCAGAGGAGGGGGAACCTACTGGGATAGAGGCCACAAAACTCCAACCCTCTCCTTCCTTTTGCAGGTTTTCATGGGTGTGAGAAAGACAAAGATCAAGGATCACTGAACTCTCTGATACCCAGGTAACAACAGAGTTCAGGGGAGGCCATGGACAGGAGAAAAATGAGTGGGAGCAGGCAAGAAACAGGAGAGGGCAAAGGCAGCCACATTTCTGGGAAAAGCCTTCAGGGAAGCTGCCTGGCTTCACTCACGCCACCAATCTGCATCATCTGTGCTCTCTGGGGTTTGTACCGTCCGTCTCAGCCCAAGTGAACTAACCTGGTCTAGGCATGCCCTGTACTTGTTCTCTTCTGTGAAGGTGAAGGCCAGAGTGAGGTGTACTGCTGTTTTCTACATGGTTCAGCTTAGCTGGCTGGCAGGTGTTTCGTTGCTGGAAAAGTCACCAGGCAAAATAAAAATCTCCATCTCCTCCCCACATGGAGAGAAGGAGGCCTGGTTGTCACAGGGCCTCTGGGAGTCTGCCACGCACAGGGGTGTTTTCACTGGGCCCCTGCCTGTCAAATGCCTAAAGAGATGGAAAAGGCAGAGCCCAAGAAAACTCAGCCAGAGTCACACTTGGAGGGCTTTGTGGGTATTCCCAGAATCCTTTCTCAATGTCTGCATCACCCATCATTACTCAGATCCCATTCTGGAAATTTCCTGTACCCCACCTAGGACAGCCAATTCCTAATTCAAGTTCAGGACGACAGCTGACTCAGTTACGCCAGAAGCTGTGGGGGGCAGTGATGCCAGCCTCGTCCTCTATGCACGTCTCAAGGGCCTCCTCTCCCAGGACGAGTCTCACAGCCACCAGGGCCAGGGCCTTAGAGAGAAGCTGGCAGAGGCGTGCAAGCTGGCAGAAGGCAGAGCCTGACCCTCAGGCTCTGCCCAGGTGACCGAACACCCGGAGCTGCTGTGCACCTGCACCAACGATGTTTTAGCAGCTACACTGGATTCCACCGCACATTTGGGGCAATCACAAGATTAGCACAGCCTGGGTGGGAACAGCGAGGAGAAGACCCTGGCTGGGAGGATGCAGTTTCCCCACCGTCCCCAGCCTCCCTGAGGTAATGTGGCTGTTGGAGCAGGATGCAGCATCCACCCAGTGGTGATGGACAACGGGCAGCTTGCTAGAGGGTGAAGAGCCTGGACTGAGAGGAGAAGGTCCAGCTCTGCCCTCAGTGCTGTCTTTACCAAATGTGGACAACAGATCAATTTCTCCCTCCTGGGTTTCTGTTTCCTCTTCTATAAAATGGGTCAACCGAATGCTGCTTCACAGCTGTAACACAGAGCTGTCCATGAATGAGCTAAAAAAGGCAAACAAACAAACAAACAAACAAACAAAAAAAAAAACAACAGAGTGAGGTGCTGTCCATGAATGAACTAAAAATGGTGAAATCCTTACCCACTTGTACAGTAATTTTTATTTATTCAAAATCAGAGAGAGAAAACGAGAGAGAGAGAGAGGGAGAGAGAGAGAGAGAGAGACTCCCACCTGCTTATTGATTCTCCAAATATACACAACTACCAAGGTTAGGCTAGGACAAAGCTGGGACCAGGGACCTCATCCTGGGTCTCCCACATGGATGGGAGGGAACCAAGTACTGAGGCATCATCTGCTACCTCTTAGCATGCACATTAGCAGGAAGCTGGAAAGGAAAATGGGACCAGGAATTGTACCTAGGTGCTCTGAAATAGGATGTGGGTATTCTGAGTGAAAGCTTAGCCACTGTGACAAACAACTGATCCTTACAAAGTATTTTTAAATTGTAATTTGTGAACCCCTAACCCTTTGGGATGGATTTAGTTAAAATAGCAGCATCTACTGTAGAAATGTTGGTTTTTTTCTAGCACACTTTGTGAAGGGAGATTTCCCCATTGCAATGCAGAAGCCTAGTTGGTGGCCACTTTGAAGTCCCGATGCCTACTGGGGTGATACATAGAGTTTTAGCTTCTTCTTAGGGACAGAAATAGGATCTGTGTGTGAAGGGGAAGTAACTTTGTAGGAGGAGAAGATTATGGTGAGAAATCCAGAAGAAACTGGACCAGTATCCAGTGATTTGGAGACCTAAACATATTTTTTTTAAAAAAAAGATTTATTTATTTACTTGAAAGTCAGAGTTACCAGAGAGAGAAGGAGAGGCAGAGAGAGAGAGAGGTCTTCCATCCAATAGTTCACTCCCCAGATGGTCGCAATGGCTGGAGCTGCGCCAATCTGGAGCCAGGAGCCTGGAGCTTCTTCTGTGTCTCTCATACAGGTGCAGGGGCCCAAGGACTTGGGCCATCTTCTACTGCTTTCCCAAGCCATAGCAGAGAGCTGGATCAGAAGTGGAGCAGCTGATTCTCAAACTGGCGCCTATAGGGGATGCCAGCACTGCGGGTAGCGGCTTTACCCACTGTGCCACAGCGCTGGCCCCAACCTGAATATATTTTAACATTGCCAAATCAAACTTAGAACCTGGCATGATGATGAGCTACTAAACCGGGGATGTTCTGCGTGGTGGGTCTGTGTTACCAGCCCAGGCCACTCCCTAAACACAACAGATGAGGTCATTCAGTGCAGTTCTGCAGGTGCTTTCTTAGCTCACTCAGACAAGCTCTGTCTCCCTGCCCAGGAGCTGCTGTGTGTGCACCAGGCAAGGCAGAGCTATTGAATGTCAGTCTGGATATTGGTGCTTTTTTTTTCCAGAAAACCATGAGATGGAGGAAGATGGAGAACTGGAATCACTGGCTTCCAGGTAGTGAGATGTGTTTGGAAGCTGATGAGCAAAGGAAAATCTATAGAGGTGGGCATTTGTATCTGTAAATATGGTTCATGAGGTCAAGAGTAGCCACAGATCTGGATCCTCTCAGGAGTACCACTTTCCTGCCTGATGACCCTGAAGTCGGCTCCTTCAGATGTGGGCACTGAATTCACTGATCACAGTGCAGGTGCATCGAGGTGCTCCCAGGCGCATCCACATTCTCTGTGCTCACCTGCTCTGCTAGGCTGAGATGCGTCTACAGACAGGCCCCAGATCATC
This sequence comes from Oryctolagus cuniculus, assembly GCF_051225735.1. NCBI lineage: Eukaryota > Metazoa > Chordata > Mammalia > Lagomorpha > Leporidae > Oryctolagus > Oryctolagus cuniculus. The sequence continues at coordinate 27,709,792 of NC_142873.1, forward strand.
TCAGCTTATACCAGGTGCTCAGACAGATGTAGGCACAGAGGTCAGGCACATCTGGAGCTCTGTTGTCGCTGCCAGCCTGGTCCCCATTGGCAAGTGGAGGCCATGAATCCACAGCCAGGACAGAGTGCAGAGCAAAAGGAGCTCATGGGTGTCTAACAGCCACCCCCACAGCACCTGTGTGTGATGTCTGCAGACCTGCTTCCTGTGTGGGACGCCCTCGCCCTCCTGCGTGTCCTTGATCAACCCCCTAAGCAGTGGCGGCCAGGCTTCCCTGCCTTCCACACTGCTGTCACTTTTGCCTGACTATTTGGAGGTCTGCTATCTTGATTTCTGGACCCCACATGAGATCCTCTGCTTCCTCTGAGGGGTGCCCTCCAAGTGATGCTGTCTGGGCTCCCATCCTCCCACCTGGCCTTGAATTTCATCCTCTGCACAGCACAGTGATTCCCTCCGTGTCTGGGGTTACAGCTTCCACCACGTGTTAGTCTCAGAGCTACTTTTCACATAAACCATCAGCAGCAGTGGAGGTGAGGGGCTCTGACCCAGTCTATGCCCAAGTAGAGCAGCCCCTCCCCCCATCATCTCCAGAAGCAATGTTCCTGGTGAGCTGGATGCTCGTGGGACAGCAGCTACGTAAAATGTGTGGAGAAAAGGGACACATTCCCTTTCTTCTCCCAGGCCAGCTTTCTACTGGGAAGAGTTCTATTGGCTTGTTAGGAGTCCTTATTCATACCATTGTATAGGAAGAGGAAGAACCTCTTGTGTCGCTCAATTGGCTGTGAGAAAAGTTGCCTCAACCCTTACAGCAGTGAGAGCCACTTCATCCTGGGACAGTCCTGTTTCCTATCTCCTGTGTGTCTCCCTGAGCCATAAGGAAGCAAAGGCTTTTCACGTGGAGCACAACAATTCACAAGGTGAAGTGATGTTCGTGCGTTTGCATCAGGGCTGAGCCATGCCTTTGCTGGGCGCACTCTGTGTAGGCTTGACCCATTCAGTCCTCACAGAACTCTCTCAAGTAGGTGCTGGGGTCTCCATGTGAGGCAGAGGGTGCTGAGGACTGCCCAGGTTCTCTCATGTATGTGTGGTGAGGGAGACATGGGTTTTATAAGTCATTTACCAACCAGGTTGGTTGATTTAAGACATTTACTCCTTGGCCCACTAAGAATCATTATACAACTTTAGTGAGGGTCTCATGCAACTGATGAGTCAGTATGCAAACACTTTGCATGAAGGAAATATGGGGAAGTCCTCAAAAAGTTAAAGGAAAATGTGTGCTATGAAAAACTATGCAGATATTTCAATTTTCTTGCACCAAAGCAGTCTTATCTTCTATCTACTTTTCCACAAACTTGGTGAAATTGTCTCATGTACAGGGCACATGTGATGAAGAAAATAGCTTTTGCATAGAAACCTGGACTCTGGGAGGCACCTGCAGGGTTGGTGTGAGGAAGGGATCAGCCTGACCCCGGGAGGACTGGTATCAGGGAGTGGGAAGTGATGCTGGATTTGAACGTGCACGTGAGGAGGAAGGACTACAGAGGCAGAATGAGGAGTAGAGTTGTGCACTGGGCAGTGAGAGCTTTCACCAGCAGAGTGGGAACTTCGTAAGAACAGGACTTGGGGTTCTAAGATTGGTGACGTAATTGGTAATGTGCACATGACAGAATCGGAGACAGCACCTGGGATGGGATTGCATGAATCCAGGCATCAATGATGAGAGTCTGATAGCATGTGCTCTAAGGGACAGGAACTAAAATACAGACAAAAAGACATTTCTGAGGAAATGTGAACAATCCAGAAGAGAGAGAGGGTGAGTGGGGGAGAGGGGGGGATAGTGAGAGGAGCCCGCAGCAGTGTGGAGCTGGCCCTGCCCATGACATCACCCCTGAGTCAACTCATCAGCACCTCATCAGCTCCACTCATCTCCATGGCCACGTCCTCAGTCTCCTCCCCACTAAGATCCAATTCTGCTCCAATCTCCTTAAAACTGCATTTCCTTCCCCTCACATCCATTCCATCTGGGTCCTGTTCATCCTCTCCACTTCTGCTGGAGCCTCTGGGACTCCTTGTGGCTCACAACAGGTGATGCCCTCCTTGGAGGAATGAGGAGACCCATGTCCTCAGGAGAGCTGAGGATCCCCAGAGGTATGAGTGCCAGTCTCGCACCCTGCAGAGTCTCATGGAAAGTGCTCACTGACAGTGAGGACTACATGGTCCCTGACACGCACTTGTCCTATTCACTCCTCTCTTTCTCCCCCAACTCCTACCTGATCTCTGTGTTCCTTCTCCTTACAGTCCCACACTCTCAGCCAAGACTCACCGACTGACTCAGTCACTCAGCTCTGCCCACTTTCCATGGACACGTGAGCAGCAAGCTAGATGCCAGATGAAGTTTTGCAGACAAGGGGGTTTTGAAAGCTTTTTTTGCCTTTTTAATTTAATTAATTCTCACACTCCACTGCCTGTTTTTATACCTGGAGTTTGACAGGTTCTCCGTGTCTAACAGTTTCTCTTTCTTTCTTTCTCTCTCTCTCTCTCTCTCTCTCATTCTTCTCCAGCGTCTAAATGTTTAAAAATTTATCTAATTAACATGAAAGGCCGAAGATCCAAGAGAGAGCAAGTTACAGTGAGATCTTATACCCACTAGTTCATTCCCCAAGTGCCTGTAACAGTTTGGCTGAGCCAGGACAATGTCAGGAGCCAGAGATTTAATCCTGGTCTCCGACATGAGTGACAGGGACCCGGGTAATCCTTTTTGCCTCCCAGGTTATGCAATTTCAGGAAACTGAAATCGGTGCAGTGTCAGAATGTGAACCCAGGTGATCTGACATGAGATGCAGGTGTCGCAAAGAGTAGCTTAACCGTTACACCAAACTCCAACCCTTTCAAATGTATTCATATAATTGACTGCAATATTGATTTAATGTTATTTTTAGTATCTCCCAAATCTCTCCATAATAATTTCAACTAGATAAATATATATGGATGGGAACATTTGTCTTATGTCACATACATTATACATGACTTTTAGGTGTATTATATGGAGTGTGTTAATGTGAAATACATCACATATTAATGTAAGTTTTGTGAATTCTCTGAGTGTCATCTTTGTCAGTCATTTCTTCTTCTGAGGTCCTTCATCCTTAACTTCTCTGCATTGTTATACCTCTTACATTCCCATGCACACCTGTCTAGGGTGACTTCCTTTCTCTGCCTTAAATATCTAGAAATCATGTTGTTTTATTAATATTATTTTTCTTGAATATTTTTAAAAATAAGAACACATTTCCCTCCTGGTAATTTTATCACTAATGGAAACATAAAAATCAACAAAATGAAAACATCTTATTCTCCCTATAGGCTTCATCTCGCCCTTTGACTTTCTTGTCTAAGGCCTATTTCCTTATTTGATGTCCATTTTGTGGGGGACAAAATGTCACAGGAAGATCATGGATAACTGTGGATCCTGATGGCTGTGGTTTTATTTTCAGAGCTGGATTTGGATGCTCCCTTGTAGTGAAGAGCCTTCCCATGCTGGAGTGTGATGCTCATGGATGCTCAGCTGCTAGCACGCAGGAGAATCAAGTCATTGGCCACACTGATGGCTTAAGCAGCTCCAAACAGAAGACTATCAAAAAAAACCTGCAGCCCAACAAGTGGAAACCAGTGTGCAGACTCCCAGGACTTACAGCTGAGGACGCAGAGGTGATCCTGTTTGTTCTTCTAGATGCACCGGCTCCGTAGTACCCTCCAGTGAGATTACGCCTCATTCTCCCTCTCTGTTCTCTCAAACAGCTGGGGTAACCTCTGCCTGGTCTGACCTCGGTGTCCCACAGGCTGCCACTCTGCCAGTCCCTTCTTTCTTCATCTCCTGTTTGCACTCTGAGCTCTGCTCCAATCCCAGCGCTGCTGTCCCAATGTTCCCTGGCATACCCACAGACAGGCCCAGCCCGTAGTCCTCATTACCATCTAAAGCTACTATCCTGTAGCTGCTAAACATTACCTTGCCTAAAACCGCACAATTACTTCCCTCCTTTCTCTCCCTTTGCTGCTTCCTCAACGCCATTGCCTCCTTCCTCTGTGAGCATTGCCTTCAGAAACTACATGCACATGGACCCTGCCCTTGGGCCTTCTTTCAGGAAACACAATTAACTGAACCTTTACTTGTAGATATGAATTAGAAGTATTGGATTTGAGAAGAGCTCAAGATCACCAGCTAAATAGAACCCGAGTCCAGCTGGGAGTTCTCTACTGGCCCAGAATGAGTTTGCTCTTCATCCCCACATATACGCATCAGTTACAATGTGCATGGGGTTCCAGTGACTCCATGTCTGCACCCATAGATGCATGTTAGCTGACAATAACTTGAGTACACTACATGGCACCCTGAAGGGACTATAGTCCAAAAGTGACTGCATAGTGCAGAGCTTCAAACCTGCTTAGATCGTGAGGTGCTTAGGAATTCCCACTTCTCTCTTTTGACTCCCATTTGCAATTCTACAAGTCAGTTAAGAGTTTATAATGCAATCAGATGATTGTCGAGGCCTGGGATTATAGAACATTTTAATGAATTGACTCTGGGAGACGAGGACTTGAGATGGTAGACATGCATACAAGACAGGCTTTGCCTCAGGCCTGCTCAGATAACAAGGATAACTTAACTGAAATGTCGAGAAGGAAGACTGAATTCCACAGGGCCAGTGGGAAAGAAGCCAACATGCGAGAAATGGGGAGCAGCAAATGGAATGGTGGGTAATTGCAGAGTGCATTTGGTCTTTCTGAGCCACACTGTTCAGCAATAAACACCTGCTGAGATGCTAATTAAGATGAGTTCCCTGAACTCACAATTTGAGATTCGCATCTAAAGGGTTCAGGGTATATTCTGGGTATCAGATTTGTTTCAAATCTCCCAGGTGATTCTAATACACAGCTAGTAGTAAGGACATGTAATCTACCATATTTCAGGTCAGCATCGTGGAAATGTCCCAATATCCATCAATCATTCATGGAATTTGTATTGCCCTACCAACAGTACTATTTGCATAACATAGAAAAATTGGCAGAAAAAGCACATAGTTGGATGGAGTAGACTATAGCATTTTTATTTGATGCATACCTGCACACTTTAGAATGTAAGACAACACAGGAAATAGCCATTTTAAAGAAACACAGCATCCAAAAAATACTTATTACACACAATGGAGTTTTGTATTTTCTTTTTAATTTTTTAAATAAAACTTGCAGGCTACATTCCACAAAAGCAATTTCACAGCTCATTAATTGGTCTGACACCACAGTATGACAATTCTTTATTTGGTCAGTTAGTATCATTAGTGAATTCCGCAATGAGAATTCTAAGTTTGCATTGCCCTAGGGAGAATATAATCAAAAATTAGAATTCACACTCAGGACGTGTTTGAATATGGATATTTCTTTATGCCTTTGTTGACACTGGAATAATTAAAAGCTATCTCCCCCTAAGGAGAACTCTGGAGAAAAAGAAATGGAGTAGAGTGAATCTATTAAAATAGAAACTGACCTTTTTCACATCAGATCTCTCTTGGTCTACCTATCTACCTAGAAATGCTTCAAAGCTTAACCTGGTGTGGGATCAACAGCAAGGATTTAGGGCATTAATTTGGGCCATAGTTACAATTCCTATTCTCTTTATTCATTTTGATTTTCTCCTTTTTCTTTGATTCCTGAGCACCTTTGGAAGACACTTGGAAGACTTTATTATGAAAAAAAAATACTAATGCCCTAGCTAAAGTGTTGCAACAGCCTGTACTGACTTTTGAGGCCTCCAGATTAGATCCTTCCTCTGAATTTTATGGAATTGACCTGAGGCCTGTGTTCTAGTTGTGGGTTGTCATTAACAGGACATGTAGGGGCTGGAACTGTGATGTAGCTGGTAAAGCTGCCGCCTGCAGTACCAGCATCCCACATGGATGCTGGTTTGAGCCCCGGCTGAACTGCTCTCTGCTATGGTCTGGGAAAGCAGTAGAAGATGGCCCAAGTCCTTGGGCCCTTGCACCTGCATGGGAGACCCAGAGGAAGCTCCTAGCTCCTGGCCTCAAATCAGCTCAGCTCTGGCTATTGTGGCCATGTGGGGAGTGGACCAGTGGATGGATGACCTCTCTCTCTCTCTCTCTCTTTCCTCTGCCTCTCTGTAACTCTGTCTTTCAAATAAATATATAAATATTAAGAAAAAACAGGACATGTGGCCATAGGTAAGTAATAGTCCCATCACCTTCTTGGTAAAAGGTGGAAATGAGTTTGGATGCTGTCTGATGTGTCTTCTGACTCTCACATCTAGGGTTTTTCTCATGGCCTTCCCACTCTTCCCTGGGAGATTGGGAGATGGTAAGGGTCATCTTCTTTGTAGTTTGTTTCTGAATGTGCAAGATGCATGCTAAGTACATCCCTTACTGGGAGGTAGGAAAAGTCATCACTTTGCTTCAGATAAAGAAAATCAGCAGGAAAGTGGTTGATGCCACAACCAGCATGTTGAACACCATACAGCTAGTCCCGTGTGGTTTCTGCCACATCCCATGTGCAGGCACAGAATGTGCAAACTGTGCAGAGTATCTTTACTTTTTAAGGGGGTTAATGAATTTTAAATTATACCTTCAACCTCAAACCTTGACCACCATGATGATCAATGACATTATTCAATTTCTTCTTTTCTATTCACTTACCTGTGTTATTTTAACACAAATACACCTCATTTGCAGACTACACAATTAAATATGTGAGTGTGAATGCTCACTGGCTGCTCAAAAGTGAGAGTCCTAGTTCCCTTGGGCCACTCATTGCTTCCATACATTGTACAAGATTGCATCTTGCCAGGATCTAGTTTGAGGCATTAAGAGATGTAACTAAGAGTCCCTAATGGAACAACATGAATTCTGTTACAATTGAGCATGCCCAAGGACCATGTTTATGATGAAGTTTAGATAGAGGAATGGTGAAGTCATTGACATATTACAAAATGTTTATGGCAATGGTGCCTCACATACATGGAGATCTCAAGTTCAGAAGGGACGAAGGGATTTGAAGAAGCAGCCTGCAGCAGAAGCCATCTATAGAACTTTGCGAAGAAACGAATGTTGCTGATGAGACAGAGACAAAATTTAATAAGAGTTCTTAGAAGGCTGGATGATGCATATTGTTAGAACTTGGCACAACTCCATTCATAATTATGTGAATTCATGGATCATCCACACTGGGTATACACAGCAGAAACAGACTAGTGTCCTTGGTGCCTCTCTCAAGTGGGAAAAATATGAAACACACATTTTACATTTTATTTATTTATCTGAGAGGGTAAAGGAGGAGAGGGAGTGGGAAAGAGTATGAAAACGAGGGCCCCCTTCTGTGGGATTACTTCCTCAACGCCCACAGTGGGCGGGGCTGGGCTAGACCGAAGAATGCAATCCTTTCCCACGGATGGAGGGCCCCAAAGACCTAACTATCACCTGCTGCCTCCCTGGGTGTGCTCTAACAGGAAGCTGGAATCAGGAGTGGCCTGGAATTGGACTCCAGGCAGTGTGATCTGGGATGCAGGCGTACCAAGAGGCAACTTCCCTGCCAGGCAAAAACCCCATCCACAGAGATTTTTGAACCATTGGTCGCTGCTCCCTCTGTTCTCACATTGCAGGAATCTGGGTCTCGTTGGCCCAGCTCAGGCTGGGTGACTTCTCCTGGAGCAGGCAGAGGGAGGGGACACAACAAGACCTTGTCCAAAGAAGGAGAGATTGTGCCAAGAAAGAAGACAACGCTGGTCAGTAACAAGGAGGATGCCAGCTCCAAGACTGGTGCAGCAGAGGGTGGATTCCGGGTGAAGGGAGAGAGTCTTGAGAGACCGAGGGGGTGGGGGGGGGGTGGTCTCAGATATGCCTGCGGGGGACTGCAGTGGGGAGGCTGGAAGCCGAGGGGAATCTGCCTGTCCCTACTGGGGAAGGGGCTGTCCGGGGGCCTCCGGCGAGTCCCGGTGGTGAGGCGTCGGGAGGAGGAGTCTCGGGTCTGAGATCTGGGGACCGCACTCTTTCTTTCAGAGGAGACCTTTCGCCCCAGGGGTCACCCTAAGGACAGCGTGGGAGGACTTGCCGGGTTGCGGGGCCCTCGGCTGCGGGGCCAGAACCTCGGACGCCAGCGACGGGCGCAGCTGCACGGCTTGGGCGGGCTCACCGCGGACGGGGACCCCCAGGTCGCCACCGGGTTCCATGTGCGGGCGACTTCCTTGAGGACGCGGTTTCCCGCCCCGGGCTCCTGCGTGATTCTGTGTGTGATGTGCAAGGAAGAATGTCAAGGAGAGGACTGTGGACTGAGGGCCTGGGGCGCTCACCTGCAGCCAGCGGTCACTGAGGCCCTGGGGAGAACAGGCCCAGGGGGCCAGGCACCGAGTGGCCCCGTCTCAGTCGCGGTGTCAACCCCCCAACTTGCCAAGGAACAAGACGTCATGCCTCCAGTGCCAGGGAATTTGGAATATGTGTTCAGTGGGAGCTGGGTGTGAAGCGTCTTCCAACCCCAGGGAGCAGTCTAGGGCTTTACAGCGTTTCCTCTCTGTGGGGTCGTCAGTTCGCAGGTGGCTGGTAGTGGAAAAGGTTGGTTGTTCAAGAGCACTGCACGATGTTCTGGCCCTCACCCGCCTTTTTCTTCTGGTTTCTGGTTCTCAAAATTTACCAAATTCAGATTTGGACTGCTGGCCTAGTGGTTAACATGTAGGATTGGGATGCCTGCACCCCACAGCTGAGCGCCAGGCCTGGGTCTGCTCCCTGATACAGCTCCCTGCTAATGTGCACCCTGGCAGGCAGCAAGTGATGTCTCAAGTAGCTGGGTTTTTGCAACCCACATGGAAAACCCAGGCTAAGTTCCTGCCTCCATTCTTTGGCCCCTAGCCAAGGGCTGTTGGTGACATTTGGAGAGTAAACCAGGAGGTGGCATTCCTGTTGGTCTATCTCACTGTTTCCTTGCTTCACAAAGAAATAAAAATAAAATTTAGTGAAGTCTCTGGACCTGCTTTTCCTTTTCAGGCAGGAAGCTCACCCTGTAGCCCTCAATTCGCAGGAGCTTCCTTTTCCTTGACCTGTGGCTGCTACTGGATGGCTGTGGAGTCTCACAGTCTCCCAAGTACACTAAGCTCTGCCCTTACCTGATGCCCCTGGTCTCCCTGCACTATCCAGAGAACAGACAACTTCTACGTAGACCTAACTGGCCTACCATGTGGATTCCGGGATTATTCCCATGACCCGAGTCTCAGGGCACAGCCATAGAAACTGCTGGGGGAAGATGAGGACAAGGGCGATCTTGGTTCTTGTCTCATGTTGAAGAATTTCCATGCAGACAGGGACAGTGAGCAAAGCAAGATTTATTGAAAGTGAGAAGCCTCCTGCCACAACAGTCAGAGAGGAGGCTTCAAGGGAGGAGTTGCCAAAGCAGCTTGCTGGTGTCTGCCCTTTATAAACAGGAAGTGGTTCTCCGATTGGTCCCTTTGTGAAAACAAACCTAGCTTTAACCAATCAGGTTGGGAGCAGAGTAAAAGCTCATCAGAAGGTAGAGATTCTTGATTTAAGGAAAACCAAGTGCAATTAACTGACCTAACTGCTCTCCAACTGCTCTAACTACCCACTAGAACACTCAACACCTTCACACCCTCTTTCAAAATCACCAACTTCTAGAACTCTGGGTTGGCCACCTCAATGTGTAGTGTTAATCACGCTGCTACAGAATACCACCAGTGATTTAATTTTTCAGATTGCATTCTGACAATAAAATTAATACACTTTAATCATAGGACAGTTCTCTGTTTACAGATAAATTAAGCAGTTTTCGTATGTCCCCTGTCTCCAGAACAAAATTTCTGCTATTATTAATATGTTTAAATAATGTGGTTCCTTTTTTACAACTGATGAAGCTATATGTGTGTGTGTGTATGTATACACACATATTATTATTAACTAAATTCATCAGTTTACTTAAGGATTTATTATTTAAGTTATGCTGTTCTATGAATCAGCAAAGAAAAGCCATGGACGAAGTCATCACTGCTGAATTCTACCAAGCACTTAAGGAACTAATATGGGGACAGCGTTGTGGCTTCACAAATTTATCCACTGCCTGCAAGGCTGGCATCTCATATGAGCGATGGTTCAAGTCTAGCTGCTCCACTTCCGATCCAGCTTCCTACTCAGGCACCTGGGAAGGAGCAAGAGATTGCCCAAGCGCACAGAGCCATGTCATCCCCATGGAGAGTCCTGGATGGAGTTTCAGGCTCTCGGATGCATCCTGGCCCAGCCATAGCCTTTGTGGCCTTTGGGGAGTGAAGAAGCAGAGGGAAGATATCCCTGTCTCCCTCTCTGTAACTCTGCCCACCAAATAAATTAAATAAATCTTTAAAAAAGAAGCTAATACCATCGCTTCTTAAAATTATTCCAAAAAAGGAAAGGCGTTCTGAGGCCATTCAATTAGGCTGGGTGTCTTTAGCAGGCTGCAGGCTGTGGCTGGGAGGCTTGCTTCGAGACCTGCTAGCAGCTTTCCCCACTAGAGCTGCCCATTCTGTACGTGGGAGCCTGTGGTTTGAACCACAGCTTCAAGCTAGCTGCAATCTGCCACCCAGACTAGCAGGGGAGGGAGTGCTGAGGCCCCTAAGGGGAATCTGGCTGTCACCAAGGGACCCCCACTATCTCCAAGGGTCCCAGGCCAAGGATCATACATTATGTATGCTCCAATAGGCGCCCCCATAGGCGGACCCCATAGAAAACCCAGTGAGACCTTAAAAACCCAGGGCACTTCCCAAAAGTCAGTTCCTATTCCGGCATTCTGATCAGAGGAGATGTTTCTTCTGTTGTCTTGCAACACAGGTAAGAAAAGCATCTGCTTCTTTGCAACTTGTTTCCCAGCTTTTTATTTCTACACTCAGTGGAGGAAAAGAAGCCAGGAAACTCACTCTGGTAACCACCCTCCCCTGCGCGACCAGTAACAGGTTCTTTCAAATTTGTTCTATGAGGCCAGCAATTCCTTGATACAGAACAAAAGAAGGAAAAAACAATACGAGAAATGTCTAGGCCAATGTCTTTGATGAACATGGATGCAAAAACCCATAACAAAACACTAGCAAACCAAATGTAATGTATTACAAAGATGATTCACCATGATCAGGTGGGATTTATCTCACAGATGCAAGAAGAGTTCGACATACATAAATCAATAAATGTGATACAACGCATCAACAGATGGACAAAAACCATCTGATAACTCAGTAGATGCAGAAAAGGCATTTGATAAAATTAACACTCTCCATGATTAAAATGTTTAGCATAGAGGGAATATACCTCATTGCAATGCATGCTATGTACAATAATCCAACAGCGAACATTATACTGAAGAGGGAAAAACTGACAGCTTTGTAATATTTGGAACAAGGACATATAGTTTCACACAGTGTGCTGAAAATCTTAGCCAGAGCAATTAAGCAGAAGAAAAAAGACATCCAAATTGGAAATGTATAAGTCAAACGATTCTCAATTTGCAGATGACAGGATCTTACACATAGCAAACATCAAACAGTGCACAAAAACAATTATAACAAATAAATGGAAAAGTTGGAGGATATAAAAATAGGTACTGTTCTTATATTTCATTTGTGAATTAATATAGAAAATCCAAGAAAGCAACCTTATTTTCAATAACTACAAAAACAAAACAGAACAACACTTAGGAATGAAATTAATCACAGAGGTGAAAGATCTCCACAATGAAAATTATAAGGCATTGACGAAAGTAACTGATAGATGTTCATGGATTAGGAAGAAAAGCAAAGTTTTTAAATTGTCCATTCAACCAAAAGCCACCTACAGCTGCAACAACATCTCTATCAAAATATCAATGACAGTCTCAAAGAAGTAGAAAAAATGAATCTCCCAAATTAATTCAGAATCACAAGACAACCCCAAAGCAATCCCAACAAAAAGAGTAAAGCAAAAAGTATTACACTACCTGCCTTCAAAATAGTCTACAGGGGCCGGTGCTGTGGCACAGCAGGTTAAAGCCCTGGCCTGAAGCACTGGCATCCCATATGGGCACCAGTTCTAGTCCTGGCTGCTCCTCTTCCAATCCAGCTCTCTGCTATGGCCTGGGAAAGCAGTGGAGGATGGCCCAAGTCCTTGGGCCCCTGCACCTGCATGGGAGACCAGGAGGAGGCTCCTGCCTCCTGACTTCGGATCAGCACAGCTCCGGCCATTGAGGCCATCTGGGGAGTGTACCAGCGGATGGAAGACCTCTCTCTCTCTGTCTTTCCCTCTCTCTCTAACTCTTTCATTCAAATAAATAAAATAAATCTTTAAAAAAAAAGATTTAAAAATAGTCTACAAAGCTGTGGTAATTATAATACACAGTACTGCCAAAAATGACACGGATCAATGAGACAGGAGAGAGATCCTGGATGTAAACCTACATGTGTACAGTCAACTGATAAATCTTCAGTGAAGGTGCTAAGAATGTAGATTAGAAAAAGGAGCAACTTTTCAAAAATGATGCTGATGAGGTCTTTTTTCTTTTCCAAAATAACCCATTAAAACTATAAAGTTCCCGCTGGTGCCGCAACTCACTAGGCTAATCCTCCACCTAGCAGCGCCGGCACACCGGGTTCTAGTCCCGGTCGGGGCGCCGGATTCTGTCCCGGTTGCCCCTCTTCCAGGCCAGCTCTCTGCTGTGGCCTGGGAGTGCAGTGGAGGATGGCCCAAGTCCTTGGGCCCTGCACCTGCATGGGAGACCAGGATAAGTACCTGGCTCCTGGCTTTGGATCAGCGCAGTGCGCCGGCCGCAGCGTGCTGGCTGCAGCGGCCATGGGGGGGGGGGGGGGGGGACGGTGAACCAAGGGAAAAAGGAAGACCTTTCTCTCTGTCTCTCTCTCTCTCACTGTCCAATCTGCCTGTCAAAAAAAAAAATAACATAAAATAAAATAAACTATAAAGTTCCCTCTATCTACTGTTAGTTTCCTTCCATAAGTTTTAGTATTTTGTTATATTGTTTGATTCTAATTTCCTGTGTAATTTACTATTTGACCCTGAGTGATTCTATTTGTAATACAAGAGCTTTAAAGAAAACTATTTCTGTGGTAGTGTAAGGAGTTATTTCTCTGTGTTTTTTTGAAGTTTACTGAGTTACCGTAAAACAGCTACATTGAATTCTTTGACAGTTTGTTGATTTCAGTTGCTATATGGTCAGTTTCCGGTGCCTTAGTTTTTCACTAGTTGAGGTTATTTTTCCCTGAAAGATCCTGATGCTTGTTTTCATACATTTTCTGTGCATTGAAGGATTGGATATTTATTCCAGTCTTTGTAATCTGGATTTGTTTTTGTCTGCCCTTCCATTTTTATTCAAAGCAGTCTGCTTATTTTCTCTGAACCTGTGGGCATTTCCATTGCTCCAGCACTAGATGGCACCCTAAAGCCGTATTTGTCCCAAATCTGCTCTTCATAGCTTGTGTGAATTGAAGAGGGCAGTGTCCTTTCTCAAGCTTCTACACAGGACTGGAGTAAGCCCAGATGTGTTATCCACTGTCACTACCTCGTGATCAGGCAATGCAAGGTTCTGCCCAGCTCTGGACCTCGCCATGGAGGGGCCCAGTCCCAGTCCCCCACGCATTCAGTCGGCATCCAGCTATGTTTTGGACTCCTAAGGAAACAACCCTGTCCGTGTGTGTTGCCTTGGTTGAGTTAGGAATGGGGTGGGCAGCCCTGAGGCCACCAATACTTGATCACACTAAGACAGCCCAGGATGGCAAGATAATTACAATGTGGGAGTAAGAGCATGGTCCATGCTGGAGAGGGGTGGTACTCTCAGCCCAAGACCCCCTGCACCTGGCTACAGGTGTTGCTGGCTAAGACCTAAGTCTGATTAGTTGGGGCTACAGATCCACCTGACATTGGGGTGGGTGCAGAGGCCCCATCCATAGGCACTCACCAGAAACAGGGACTGGTAAGGTTCGCCTAGTGTTCTACCAGACCAGCACTGAGTTCCAAGACGTATTCCTGTCTGACCAAGGTTAGGGAGGTGGAATGGAGGCAGAGCCTTGGTCGTCTACCTAAGAAGGGTCCAGCAACTCAGTTTTCAGGTATGTGCTTGGGGGCAGGGGATGTGAGACACTGTCCAACACTGATGTCACTGTAGCAGGCCTGGTCTTGGATTTCAAGGCTAAGATCTGGATTTAATTCCATCTCCCTCCCCTAGAGGATCTCTATGTTGTGCTACTTGGAGTTGGGGAAGACAACTTCCTCCTTCCTGCCTTCAATATGTCTTTCCTTATTACACTAAAACTAGTCACTGTAGTCTCTCACCTGCTTCCTTAGCTCTTTTTTTTTTTAAGTTGAATCTACACTTTTTTTAAAAGATTTATTTTTATTTATTTGAAGGACAGAATTACAGAGAGAGGTAGAGCGAGAGCGAGAGAGAGGTCTTCCATCTGCTGTTTCACTCCCCAAATGACCACAATAGCCAGAGCTGAGCTGATCCGGAGCCAGGAGCCAGGTGCTTCTTCTGGGTCTCCCATACGAGTGCAGGGGCCCAAGGACTTGGGCCATCCTCCACTGCTTTCCCAGGCCATAGCAGAGAGCTGAAGTGGCACAGCTGGGACTTGAAGCCAGTGTCCATGTGGAATACCAGCACTGCAGATGGCAGATTTACCCACTATGCCACAACACTGACCTCTCCTTAGCTCTTGTAAATGTAATTGGTACAGAGAAGGCTGTTCAAGTCTGTGTCTCTTTGTGATAACCACTGGAGCATCTTATTCAGCCAAAATCTTGCCCCCAATTCTACTTTAATATATTTTAAAATAAATAATATCAATTACAAAAATAGTACTTATTAGGGCTGCCATTGGGCACAGTGGGTTAAGTTACCAACTGCGATTCCAGTATCCCATATGAGTGCTGGTTCAAGTCCCAGTTGCTCCACTATCCACCTCCATAGCAGTGTGCCTAGAAAGGCAGCTGAGGATCTCCCAAGTGCTTGGGCCCCTGCCATCCACACAGGAGACCCAGAAGGAGTTCCTGGTTCCTGGCTTTGACCTGGTCCAGCTCTGACCATTGCAACCATTTTAGAAGTGAATCAGCTATTGAAAGGTCTCTCTCTCTCTCCCTCCCTCTCTGTAACTCTGGCTTTCAAATAAATATATTTTTAAAATTACATATTTATTGGAATATTTTCATTTTGTCTTAGAACCCACTTCTTCAGTTATTAAAATCTTCCCACATCACAGAATATTCCATTTAAATTTCATTGTTAATAGTAGTTGTTCTGCAATGGGTACATTGTATGCCAATACCTGTTACTAGACATTTGTTTTAATGTTTTGCTCTTTTCAATAACAATGCAAAGAGCAGTTTTTTTACATACCCTATATTACTTCTTTGGCTCAAATACTTTCAAGTTAAAATACTAGAAATTAATCCAGAAATATTGAATAAAAAGACACACCAAATGTTCTCTGTCATATATAGTTTTAGTTTTCTGATTTTATTTTTTCAGTTTTCACTGGAAGCACTTTATTATTTTCACGATGATGGCTGGCATTCTTATTATAAAAGGATTGGTTCATAGCCACATGGAATATATATATATATATATATATATATACAGCTCTGTATGTGTGGGGAGGAAATATTAGGTGTATTGAAGGAAACTAGTAAATATTATCAGCAACTATGTGCACATGTGCAACCTCTTATCTATAGCCACCATGTAGCATGAGAATATCCAATCAAAGGTATTATGTAGCCACATAAGGGAGACAAAGAATCTAGAAATATAAATACAGAAATATATACTCTGATGTGGAACATTAATATATTAACCACTAGGTCAAATGCTTTCTCCCAAGGCCTTAAATTATTATTTATCTTCTGGACATCTTACATGAGAACAGTTCATTTTGGTGCACTAAAGCAAGGATAGGAAAACCACAATCATGGGTCAAATGCAGCCACATCCATTCATTTACTATTGTCTATGGCACTTTTGCACTACATTTTGAGTTGAGCAGATGTAGGAGAGCCTGTGTGGCCTGCAAAGACTAAAATATTTACTATCAGATCCTTTATAGAAAAAGTTTACTGACTCCTCCTATAGAGCAGTAATAGTGCTGAGAGAAATGGAGGAAATTTATTTTATGATAATTTTGGGGGAAATACTATAGGTGAAAGGGATAATTTTTTACAATTAAGTGCTATTATATTGGAAAAATAAAAAATATTTTGGAGCCAAATTAACAAGTACTTCAACAAAACATGTTCTCATGTAGGTTTTATCTGAAGGAATTCCATATTCTGTCAACTTTTGATTTATTTTAGGAAATACAATAAGAAGGAATATCAAACTTGATATTTATAAAATATGGTGAAGATGGAACATTCTAGAACAATAAACTTCAAGAAAAAATGCAATGCATCAAATACATATTATTGTACATTTACGATAACCATAATTAATGCCTTTTATATTGACATTTAACATATTTTTAAAAATATTTATCACTGGCGCCAGTGCTGAGGCTTAGTAGATTAAGCCTCTGCTTGTGGTGCTTGCATCCCGTATGGGTGCCAGTTCTTGTCTCAGCTGCTCCTCTTCTGATCAAGCTCTCTGCTTATGGCCTTGGAAAGCAGTGGAGGATGGCTCAAGTCCTTGGACCCCTGAGCCCACATGGGAAACCTAAAAGAAACTCCTGGCTTCAAATCGGCTCAGCTCAGGTCAGTTCGGTCATTTGGGGAGTAAACCAGTGGATGGAAGAATCTCTGTCTCTCTCTTCCTCTCTCTGTCTGTAACTCCACCTCTCAAATAAATACATAAATCTTCAAAACCACTTATCCCAATTATACAAATAATATTCAGCAGAAAAATATTCAAAAGATAAAATTTTGTCAAATAGTGTATTTTAAGGATTTCTTTTTTTGTCTTACTCATCTGCGTTACAGTTTCAAGTGGCAGGAAATTTCTTTACCTTCTCCATTGGAAATATCCCTTTTATTTAAAATATATATTTATTTATTTTGAAAGTCAAAATGAAATAGAGATGGGGAGGGAAACAGATATTGCATCTGCTGGTTCACTAGCTAGACACTGGTTCACTCAGAACCACTGCTGAGCAAAGCCAATGCCAGGAGCTAGGAACTCTATCCAATGCGGACAGCAGTGTCCCAAGAACTTGAGCCATCTTCTGCTGCTTCCCAGGCACATCAGCATGAAGCTGAAATACAAGTGAAATAGCTGGTACTCAAACCAGTACTCAAATATGGGATGTGGGCATCCCAAGCAGTAGCTTAACAACTGCACTACAATGCTCACCCTCAGTGAATAATACCCTTTTACCCACAGAATGATCTATTTTAATTCCAGTTTTCATCTTGCTTAGACTATTTGCAATTAACTCTTCAGTCTTTTCTTTTAAGTTTACTTAGTAAAAAATCTCTTAGACAAAACTATAAGAAAAAAGCTTCATGATACTGGATTTAGCAATGATGTCTTGAACCAGAAGTACATACAATGAGCTTCATCAAAATTTAAAACTTTTCTGTAACAAAGAACACTGTAAAAAGATAACCAGTAGAATGGGATAAAATATTTGCAACTCATATATATCTGATAAGGGTCTAGTGTCCAGAATGTACAATGAACTCCTACAACTCAACAACCAAAGAACTAAACAACCCACTAAAAAGTGGGCAAAGAACTTGGGAAAAGATATGTCAACTGCCAATAAGCACTTCAGAAGTTGCTCAGTATCATCAATCATTAGGGAAATGCAAATCAATACCACTTCATAGTCATCCATTATCAAAAAAGAAAACAAGTATTGGCAATGATATGGAGACATTTGGACCCCCGTGTGTTTTTCAATAGGAATGTAAAATGAAGAAGGAGTTACTGAAGACAGCATGCCAGTTCCTCAAAAAAATAAAACATACAATTACTGTATGGTATAGCAATACCACTCATAGGTAGGTATCCAAAAGAACTGGAAGCAAAAATGAATAGATATTTCTATACCAGTGTTCTTAGCAACAATACATATACTAGCCAAAAGGTGGATATAATCCAAGTGTCCACTGATGGAAGAATGGATAAGCAAAATATGGTATATACCTGCAAAGGAGTATTGTTCAGCCTTTAAAATGAATGAAATGTTAAAGCAAGTTACATCACAGATGACGCTTTATAACATTACGATAAACAAAATACACACAAAAAGGACAATTATTGTATGATTGCATTTAAATGGGTCATAGAGTAGTCATCAGGGATCAAGTAGAGAACATCATATCATGCATCTTCTCATACCACAATGGAATGAAACTTGAAATCAGCAACTCAGGAATCTCTAGAACATATGTAAACACATAGAGACTGAACAACATGCTCCTGAATGAACAGTGGGTCATAAAAGAAATTTAAAAATCTGTGGAAACAAATGAAGATGATACTACAACATATCAAAACTTAGGGGATACAGCAAAAGTGGGGTTAAGAGGAAAGTTTATAACAATTGGTGCCTATATCAAGAAATAGGAAAGCATCAAATAAACGACCTATCAATGCGTCTCAAGGATCTAGAAAAACAATGGCAAACCAAACCCAAAACTGGTAGGAGAAAAGAAATACTTAAAATTAGAGAAGAAATCAACAAATTTGAAACAAAAAAATACAAAAAATCAGCAAAATGAAGAGCTGGTTTTTTTGAAAAAATAAACAAAGTTGATACACCATTGGCCCAACTAACCAAAAAAAGAAGAGAAGACATAAATTACCAAAATCAGAGATGAAAAATGAAGTGTAACATAAGACACCACAGAAATAAAAGAATCATCAGAAATTACTACAAAGAGCTGAATGCCAACAAACTGGGAAACCTAGAAGAAATGGATAGATTCCTGGACACATAAAAACTACCAAAACTGAGCCATGAAGACATAGAAAACCTAAACAGACCAACAACCATGATAGAAATTGAATCAGTAATAAAGGCCCTCCCAATAAAGAAAAGCCCAGAACTGGATGGCTTCATGGCTGAATTCTACCAGACATTTAAATAAGAACTAACTCCAATTCTTCTCAAGTTATTCAAAACAATTAAAACAGAAGAAATCCTCCCAAGTTCTTTCTGTGAAGCCAGCATCACCTTACTTCCTAAATCCGAAAAAGATGCAGTGAGAAAGAGAACTACAGACCATTTTCCCTGATGAACATAGATGCAAAAATTGTCAACAAAATTCTAGCCAATTGAATCCAACAATGCATCAGAAAGAAAATTCACCCAGACCAATTGGGATTTATCCCTGGTATTCAGGGATAATTCAACATTTGCAAATCAATCAATGTGATACATAACATTAACAAACAGAAGAACAAAAACCATATGATTATCTCAATAGATGCGGAGAAAGCAATTGCTAAAATACAACATCCTTTCATGATGAAAACCTAAGCAAATTGATTATAGAAGGAACATTCCTCAACACAAGACAATTTATGACAAACTGATGGCCAGTGTCATATTGAATGGGGGAAACTTGGAAACATCCCCACTGAGATCCAGTACCAGACTCAGATGCCCACTCTCACCATTGCTATTCAATATAGTCCTGAAAGTTTTATCCAGAGCCATCAGGCAAGAAAAAGAAATTAAAGGGATACAAATTAGGAAGGAGGAAGTCAAACTATCCCTATTTGCAGATGACATGATTCTATATGTACAGGATCCAAAATACTCCACTAAGAAACTACTGAAACTCATAGAAGAGTTTGGCAAAGTAGCAGGATATAAAATCAATGCACAAAAATCAACAGCCTTTGTAAACACAGACAATGTAACAGCTAAGAAAGAACTTCTGAGATCAAGCCCATTCATAATAGCTACAAAAAAAATCAAATACCTTGGAAAAAATTTAACTAAGGATATCAAAGATCTCTATGATGTGAATTATAAAACATTAAAAAAAGAAGTAGAAGAAGATAGAAAAATTTGAAAAATCTTCCATGTTCATGGATTGGAAGAATCAATGTCATCAAAATGTCCATATTTCCAAAAGCAATTTATAGATTCAACACAAAACCAATCAAATACCAAGGACGATCTTCTCGGATATATAAAAATGATGCTGAAATTCATATGGAGGCACAGGAGACCTCGAATAGCTAAAGCAATCTTACACAACAAAAACAAAGGTGGAGACATCACAATACCAGATTTCAAAACATATTACAAGGCAGTTATAATCAAAACAGCCTAGCACTTTTACAAAAACAGATGGATAGGCCAATGGAACAGAATAGAAATGCCAGAAATCAATCCAAGCATGTGCATTCAATTTATATTTGACATAGGACCTAAAATCAATCCCTGGAGCAAGGACAGTCTCTTAAACAAATGGTGCTGGGAAAACTGGATTTCTACATTCAGAAGTATGAAGCAAGACTCCTACCTTACACTTTACACAAAAATCCACTCAAAATTGGTTAAAGATCTAAATTTATGACCCAACACCATCAAATTATTAGAGAACGTTGGGGAAACCCTGCAAGATATTGGCATAGGTAAAGATTTCTTGGAAAAGACCCCAGAGGCACAGGCATCAAAACCAAAAGTCACAAATGAGATTACACAAAATTGAGAAGCTTCTGTACTGCTAAAGAAACAGGAAAGTGAAAACGCAACTGACAGAATAGGAGAAATTATTTGAAAATTATGCAGCATATAAAAGATCAATAACCAGAATATATAAATAGATCAAGAAACTCCACAACAACAATCAACCCAGTTAGGAGATGGGCAAAGGACTTAAACAGACATTTGTCAAAAGAGGAAATCCAAATGGCCAACAGACACATGAAAAAAATGTTCTGGATCACTAGCCATGAGGGAAATGCAAATCAAAATCACAATGAGAGGGGCTGGTGCTATGATGTAGTGGGTAAAGTTGTCGCCTGCAGTGCTGGCATCCCACATAGGTGCTGCTTCGAGTCCTGGCTTCTCCACTTCTGATCCAGCTCTCTGCAATAGCCAGGGAAAGCAGTGGAAGATGGCCCAAGTCCTTGGGCCCTTCCACCTGCATGGAAGACCCAGAGGAAGCTCCTGGTCCTGGCTTCGATCAGCGCAGCTCTGGCCATTGTGGCCATTGTGGCCGGCCAACTAGGGAGTAAACCAGTGGATGAAAGACACCTCTCCCTCTCCCTCTCTCATAAAAATACAATCACTTTAAATAGCACTCTGACCTCAGAATCAGCCCTCAAGGCATTCTGGTCTGGCTGAAAAGCCCACAAAAGCATTTCACGCATGGAAAGCCAAGACACTGAGGCAAAAACTGTCCTACATGAAGGATCTCAGTGAGTGAGAACAGTGGAAAGAAGGGGCCATCAAAGAAGGATGTACTATTCTCTGGAGGGAGGAAAGAACTTCCACTTTGCTTATGGCTTGTCTAAATACTGACAGAGTTTGTGGATTCAAAAGGCTTCCTAAGTTTTCCTAAGACTGGGTTTTTCCTACCTCTTCCTTTAAAAAAAAGAGAGTTATTTATGCATTTTGAAAGTAATATTTACATAGAGAGAAATAAACAGAAAGAGAGAGAGAGACCTCCCATCTGCTGGTTCACTCCACAGATGGTCACAACTGAGGGCGCTGGGCCAGTTCAAAGCCAAGAGCCAAGAGTCAGGAGCTCTTTTTAGGTCTCCCACATGGGTGACAGAATATTGGGCCATATTCTTCTGCTTTTCCAGACCTATGAAGGAAGATGGATCAGAAGTGAAACAGCTCGAACAGCTACTGGCACCCTTATGGGATGCTGGTGTTGCAGGTGGTGGCTTTACCCACTAGGCCACAACACTGGTCCCTTGCCACTGGTTTCTAAGTCCAAAATATTTCCTCAGAAAATTCAGTAAAACAAAATTCACTCCAGATAAGGACAGATGGGGACTTTAAACTGTTTTATATATATTCTTACTCATTAGTCAAATATTGGAATTTTGTAGTCCCTCTATTCTCAGTTCTGCAGCTTTCAGTGCTTTCTG
The DNA here is from genome assembly GCF_051225735.1 of Oryctolagus cuniculus. NCBI lineage: Eukaryota > Metazoa > Chordata > Mammalia > Lagomorpha > Leporidae > Oryctolagus > Oryctolagus cuniculus. The sequence continues at coordinate 27,731,851 of NC_142873.1, forward strand.
ACATTGTAATAGCTACAGATAAATGTTCAGTACTACATTCAGTGTTCTGTGATATGTATTTTAACAAATTGGCTCTTTTCCATAAGGATAATTTAAAACAACATAAGATCATTTATAAGAAGATGTTAATTGCCTTGTGCATGCTCAAAGTGCTATAAGAAATTGAGATAGCATAAGTACTTCTCTGCCCTTCTAATTTATTGTCAAGTGATTAAAGCAAAAATACTCAGTTGATAAGAACCTTCTCTTCTGAATCTTTAACGGAACTCTCACAGTGACTCTACCCTCCATCACACTGTCTGTTTATCTTTGATCTCTACCCACTGCATGCTGCTAGGCATAACAAAGGGAGTATTTACACACACTGGATTCCTTAACTACCTTCATATATTTCTACCAAGGTAGTTAAGCTTTATAATATAACTAAAACAATGGATCCTGCAACCATACAGATCAGAGTCTATGTAAATGAACTGCTTGCACCTTTAATCATATACTAGTTTCCTCAAGTACAAACCAAGATTAATAGTGTAGTCTTATGATTATATTATTTATGCAAACTATTTACAATCATACCAGGCACATTATAAACTCTCAATAAAACTTGGCTAATTTTGTAACATACCTAAAATAGTAATTTGTATACCTGTTCATATTTCTCTCCTCTCTTTCATACTAACAGGTAGAATTATGCGTATTCTATTGGTTAGCTTGCCACATCTATTTGAATTCAAAGTTGATACAAACAGGACTTTGTATAAGGCTTTGAACCAGGCTTGTTTAAGAAGTCATTCCTCTTGCCTTATGAAATGTTCTGCTGCAACTGCTGTGATAATAGGAACTATCAATGGAAATCTGTCCCTTTCTTATGTTCTTTCTAGGTAGAAATCTTAATACAATAATTCAGAAGTAGAACAGAGAGATCATTTGTTGTCCAGTTGGTTGCACAGACTAAGAGATGGCACAACACATTCCAACACTGTAAAATGACATGTTTATTTTTTTGTTCTAGAGTTTCTTAAAAGCCATAAATTCACTGTCAACACCAAAAGATAAATATCATTTCCATAATTTAGAGTATGACCAAAGCACTTAGGCCATAAGAAATGATATACAAAATCCTGATGATAGCAGCTGCCACATGAACTGTTTCATAGATAGATACCTTCAGTTGTAATGATCAGTAAAACGAAAAGATTTGGCTTCTGACATACTATACAGGTGGTTCTGTAATTGTCTAGAACGCTTTGCTTCTAGGCGGAGCTGTCTAGTTCTTTCTTTGACTGCTTGTTGCTCTGCTATTTTTTCTATCCGTTTCCTTCTTAGCCATCTGCAGGAAGAAGAATAATCAGATGCAGTATCAACCTGAATATACTTTTTATGCTACTTATATGTTTAGCTGTCTATAGACAATTAAAGGAAATTGATATTTCTCACATAGAAATACTGTCATATTTCTCAGTTAGTATTTTGATAATTTATATTGTGACAGTATTTCCAGGTGAGAAATCTCAGGCTTTTACAAGAAAGTATAGTTGTATCTAGGATCAAATGCTTGAAATTAAGCTTACTGTATGGTGAAATTGCCAATTCAATTGACATTTTCGTAATAAATGCAGGATTTTACATGTACTGTAGGTCCTGTCTTTTTTTGGAAATGTGCTTTTTTAAACAACTATACATTCCAAATAACAAATCCTTTGCAACTAGCTATATTCTAAAACTTTAGTTACCCAGGTTAAGAATGCTAGCATGTATTGAGTGGAGCATTAAGCCTTTTACTATAATGTAAATTAAGAGCATGTTATCTCAAAAATAAAGAATGAAAAAAATGAAAAAGAAAACTAGGATGCAGATATGCTGCCTTATTCTTCCCAGTAGGGAAATTATAGATCTCTTGTTCCTCAGTTCATACAATAGTTCTTCCTTTAAATGGAAAAATAGCCCTAAAGCACGAAAATATCAAAGGAACAGTTCACAATCTACAAAGTCATACAAATTAAGCTTTCTTAATTAAAATTACATAAAAATAATTGAATACACCCATAATCTGGTATTCATATATATGTGTGTGTACTTATACACATAAATATAAGGATTTCTTCATATATAAACAAATAACTTCATTAGAATAGCATAGATTTAAGAAACGTCAGAATGCTTTATGTTCCTGAATTAGATACTAGCTTAAATAAAGTCATTTATAGGTTAGTGAGGGATAAAAATGCAAATGGGTTGTATATTAGATTCAGAACATTAATGAAAATAATCAGATTGCAGTACAGTACATACAATATGATCTTAATTTATATACATATATATATATATATATTTGAAAGGCAGAGTCACAGAGAGAGGGAGACACAGAGATCTTCCATCTACTGGTTTACCCCCCAGGTGGCCACAACGGCCAAGGCTGGGCCAGGCCGAAGCCAGGAACCAGGAGCTTGGGCCATCTATCTTTTACTGCTTTCCCAGGCACATTGGTGGGGAGCTGGATAGTGGAACAGCTGGGTCTCGAACCAGCACTGCAGGCAGCAGCCCAATATGCTATGCCACAACAGCAGCCCCTCAATTTATACTTTAAAATTATAAATATATGTAAAATACATATAGAAAACATTCTCTCTGGTACTAGCAGTCATAATTTTGGGATAATGAAAATGTGATCTTAAGTTCTTCAATTTCCATCATGCACGTTTACTGTTTATGTTATAAAAGGTTTTAGTTTATTTAAGAGACATAAAGAAAAGAAATGAAGGAAGAAGGAAGAGAAGGTTGAATGGGAGGAAAGGAGAAAGAGAATAAGAGAGGAAGAGAGGGAGGGAGGAATGGAAGAATGAATTCCAAACAATAGGACTGAGTATTCACTCTGACCACTGGCCCCAAGGCCTGCTAGCAAAATTATGAAGCAGTTCTAAATTCTCAAGAGTTAGCAAGGTAATGCAGTCTTACCCAGATAACTGGAAAAAATGTTCAATTTTAAATCAAATTACCAAAGTATGCACCAATATTCCTTTTTCACTTTCTATATAGATTCTCCTCCCCAGCCCACCTCCTTTTCCTTACAGAAAAACATGTATTGGCAAATACAACTCTTTATTCAGATTTTCTGAGGGATATATAGGAAAAACCATAACAGGTCTTAGTTCTATTTCTGTAAGAAATAACTAAACAGTAAATTAAATGATAAGGTATCAAAGGCTATCACATGGGTGTCATAAGAAATAATTTTAACATTGAAAATTAACTTGAAGGAAGAATGGTATAGATAGAAATGTAAGCTATGAAGTTAAAGGATTAAACATTTTGGGGGCTGGCATTGTGGCCTAGTGGGAAAGCTGCTGCCTGTGACACCAACATCCCATATGGGTGCCAGTGCTAATCCTGGATGCTCCACTTCCTATCCAGCTCCCTGCTAATGCACATGGGAAAGCTGAGGAGGATGACCCAAGTGCATGGGCCCCTATACCCATGTGGGAGACCTGGAATAAGAAGCTTCTGTCTCCTGGCTTCGGCCTGGCCCAGAACTGGCCATGTGGCAATTTCAGGAGTGAACCAGCAGATGGAAGACCTTTCTCTCTGTCTCTCCTTCTCTCTCTCTCTCTATACATCTTTCAAATAAATTAAAATAAATAAATGAATTACACCTTTTGAAAAGCATGCATTTGAAATTCAACAGATATATACTGAAAGAGATAAAATATGTAGTATTTTTTTCCAACCCTTTTTGGTGATAAAACTTTCTAAAATGACTTTAAGGAAGGGTTTGAAAAATGCTCTGATTTTAACTTACTGTTTAAAGGCCTTCTCACGGCCTTCTGTTCCTTTAAGAAAGAATAAGCATTCCTCTTGCTTTCTCAGCTCTTCTGTCTTTCTTTCTTTCATCTGCTCTTCATGTTTTTTTTTAAGCCATAGCCGAAAAGCTTGTTGTGGATCTCTGTTCTCCTGCTAATTAGAAAACAAGTTTTGCTTAACTTAGATAAACCAAAACTTATTTGCAAGGCCCTCATAGGGGCCTATGAGACCCAATAGAATACATGTCCCATGCATTAATTTTTCATAACATTGCCAACTTCATTACCTAAACTCATAGTATTCAAACCAAATGCATCACTCTTGAATCAGGGATACTGATTACACTTCTATCCAAAAATCCAACGCTGAACTCACTGGCATCTGGTTTCTTTCATAAGTCTTCCAGTAATATTAATTAATTAATTGATGAGATAATTAGTAAATGAAAAAGTCTTGAAGAAGCGATTTTCAAACGTCAAAGTTGAGCTATTTGTCAAATAAAATAATTTTGCATGGGGAGATACAAGATGGTTGAATAGGGAGAAGTCAAACTGACTTCAGCCCATGGAGAGATTCCAGAAAAACAAAGAAATGCAAGTTCCTAGGGGACAGATGGAGAGAGATTTCCACTGAAGAACAGACACAACAGGACAAACACTCTGAGGAGCAGTGAGAGAGAACAGATACAGTCACCGGTCACTGGTCGCTTGTCAAACAACACCAGCAACTCATGCATATTCACAGCTGGCACCTGGCTGGGAAGTACCAGCTTCCCAGGCAAGGTGAGAGGAGGCTGCCACAGCCTACAACAGTGGGCAGCTTTGACTGAGGGAGAATTCCATGGTCCTCACTGGCTTTGGGTCCAGCTTGGTTAACAGGTCAGGGTGGGGAGAGGGCGGGATGCTGAGCAGCTATATTACTCCATGAAGGGAGACCACATTGCTTCTCTCCCCTCCTCCCACCAAAGTGTCAGGCTCAGTTTGCTGAAGTAGAGCTGCAGTCATCTCTATTCTGACCTGTGAAATGGTGGGCATCTTGTGCTGGAACAGTGCAGCTTGCAGGGTGGAGAGCAGAACCCCTTCACCCTGCAACTGTGAGACTGCTGGGCACAGGTAGAGACCTGAGAAGGACATGAGTTATGGCTGGGTTCCTGCATGTGTTGGTCTGATTGTGGATCTTAAAAGTTCTGCTCATGCTCAGGACAGAGCTCAGCTATCCCACTCCTGGGGAAACACCCAAAGGAAATGAAAGCAGGCAGCATATGAAAAAGTACCTGCAGTCCCATGTTTATAACAGCTCAATTCACAATAGCTAAGATATGGAACCAACCTACAGGTCCATCAGCTGATGACTGGATAAAGAGGATGTGGTATATATTAGGAAGGAATACTACTCAGCCTTTTACAAAGAATGAAATTCTGACTTTTGCAACAAATGTATGCATAGAGCATCATATGCTAAGTGAAATAAGCCAGACCCAAAAAGAAAGTATCACATTTTCTCTTATTTGTGGTAGTTTATAGATGGATGGATAGACAGATATACTACTATAGTTACGATGATCTGTGAGTTTTCAAAAATTGAATGTATATGAATGAAATGGATGTATCTTCATTTGATTATTATTTATAGTCCTTGACTATATTCTTGCTGAACTACAGTCTTTTTAATTTTTACTTGTTGAACACTTTATTTAGTGCAGCATTAATCCTTTGACTATAATCTAAGCTGAAAATGTTATCTCAAAAACTAAGAGGAAGGAAGGAAGGAAGGAAGGAAGGAAGGAAGGAAGGAAGGAAGGAAGGAAGGAAGGAAGGAAGGAAGGAAGGAAGGAAGGAAGGGAATGGAAGGAAGGAGGGAGGGAGGGAGGGAGGAAGTGGAAGGAAGGAAGGAGGGAGGGAGGGAGTGGGTAGGGAAAGAGAGAGGGAGAAGAAGTGAGGGGAAAGGGGGAGTATTATTACATTCTTAGAATTTTATACATATACTATATTGAATCTGTTCTCTTTGTATTAATATCACATTATCATGAGAATGGGTGCCAGCATTGTGGCATAACTGGTAAAGCCACCACCTGTTATGCCAGCATTCTAATATGGACACTGTTTCTGGTCCCAGCTGCTCCGCTTCAAATCCAGCTCCCTGCTAATGTGCCTGGAAAAGCAGAGGATGGCCCAAGTGTTTGGGCCCCTGCACCCTTGTGGGAGACCTGGAGGAGGCTCCTGGATTCTAGCTTTGGCCTGGTCCTTCCCTGGCTGTTGCAGCCATGTGGGGAGTAAACCAGGGGATGGAAGATTTCTCTCTCTCTCTCTCTCACTGCCTTTTCAAAATAAATAAATAAATCTTTAAAGAAAACATATTAGAAAGATGAGAATTCTCTGTGACCCAGAGAATCTAAAGTATTAATAAATTCCTTTAAAAATAATTTTGCACAAACACATCAAACAAAAAACTGAAGGGGCCGGCACCGCGGCTCAATAGGCTAATCCTCCACCTAGCGGCACCGGCATAGTGGGTTCTAGTCCCGGTCGGGGCACCGGATTCTGTCCAGGTTGTTCCTCTTCCAGGTCAGCTCTCTGCTGTGGCCCAGGAGTGCAGTGGAGGATGGCCCAAGTCCTTGGGCCCTGCACCTGCATGGGAGACCAGGAGAAGCACCTGGCTCCTGGCTTCGGATCAGCGCAGCGTGCCAGCTGCAGCAGCCACTGGAAGGTGAACCAATGGCAAAGGAAGACCTTTCTCTCTGTCTCTCTCTCTCACTGTCCACTCTGCTTGTTAAAAAAAAAAAAAAAAAACTGAAGGAAGGTGGGGGATAGACAGTACAGAATTGAGAATTTGTAGCAGTTCAAGAAGGAGCTCAGGGGAATACAGTTTGCAAACATTGCAGCACTGTGTTATCTATCCTTTCTCTTAATTTCAAACTTTGTGTTTAGGTTTAAGAGCATCTGTCAGAAGCTACTTAACTGCCAAGTTTGTCTTCAAAATTTTAGCTGTTATTATGGAGCACAGCCATAAGGATTTTGAACCATAAGACTTTTCTTATAAAGGTAACTGCCATAAGGATTTTGACACAATAAAAAAGGCTATTTCATGATCTCACAACCATGATGATTGATACCACCTTTAGGAAAATTGAACAAGCTCGTGTTATGGGAAATAAAGGAGTGGAAAGGGGCAGGGGTGGGGCTGTTTAGCCTTGGGAGAAGTATGATTTATTATGTAGATACCTAACTAGAACATAAAAGGAAAGGCTACATTCACTTAATGCTTTCCCTAAAGAAGAGTTCTTTGATAGACATCTTGCATTTCCCTTATCTGTAATCCATTTAGCCAAGTGTGCTCCAGTCTAATTTATGGGATTTAAGTAATTCAGGATCTATGTTACACAAATGAACTTTGTGGAGAGGACCCCTGGATCTGAAAGATCATTGTTGAACATCTAGAATGTCTGGGAATGTCTGGCTATGAATGAAAAGTATACAGTCTGGAATTATGGATCAAAGGAGTCAGGATTCAGGGACAAACAGATTGGTGAGTATCCCTGCTCTTTCGTTCACTAAACGGATATTTATAAAGCATTTACTTCACAGCTGTAACATAGGCACTGGGTTGCATCAGTGAACATTCTAGGTTTGTGCTATACAGTGGAGTAGCTACTGACTATTTAAATTACATAAGGTAGAAAATTTGGTACACCTCAGTCACCCTAGCTACACTTCATGTGCGTAACAACCATATGTAACTAACGGCATCTGCTTTGGAGAGCATGAATACAGAACAGTTCCACAGGGAATTTATTAGGCAGTTTTTCCTACACAGGGAAAAAAACTGATGATTGATTGAGTCATGCAGTGTATTCTCAAGAAAAATATAGGAAGGAGAGGAAAAGGAGAAGCTGAGGAGAAAGGGTGACATGTAAACAGAAAGTGAAGGAGCGAATGATGGGATAGCTGGAGAAAAGAATTTCAAGTAGTGTTAACCATAAAGGCAATGGAGCTGACTTGACATTTTGAATAAATAGCAAAGAAGTCAAAGTGAAGCTGTGGAAAAGTGACTAATGAGTAATAGGAGATGAAGTCAGAGAAGATTGGGTAATAGACAACCTTGTGGGCCACGGTAGGGATCTGGGGTTTCATTTTGAAATTATCCTCTAAAGCTTTCTAAGTATAAGTGACAAAATTTATGCTGTACTTTAAAAGGATCACTCTGTCTGCTATGTAGAAAACAGACTAGATAAAGAAGATTCAAGGCAGAAGGGGGACTACTCATTAGCTTTTGTAATAGTCCAGGCAACCAAAAATGGTGGTTTGAACTAGGATAGCAGAATTCTGGATATGCTTTGAAAGAAGAACCAACAGAATTGCTTCAAAGTCTGAAAGCAGGGTGAATGTTGTGCTTTAAGTGACTGGTTTTTATTCCAGGTTTTCTCTTTATGGATTTTGGAATTCAGCCATATAAAACCAAACATTTCTGCACTGCACGGAAAAAATACTAAGACAAAAGGAAATAGCAATGTAGCTAATCTCTCAAAAAGTTAGTTTATTCAATGCATAAGGGGCTCCTATAGATTGAAAACGTAAGGACCAATATTCCTAATTAAAAAGTTGGCAACAGATTTTTCCATGAAAACAAACATTTAAACAATTCATAGATGTCAATCTCACTCTTATCAATACTATAATCAGACAGCATTTCCTACCTACCGGATTGGTAAAGATACAAAAACATTTGAAAGGACACTTCTTAATGAGGGTGCAGGTGCAGGAACTCTCAAACACTGTTGATAGTATTAAGTGGCACATCTACGGAAAGCAATTTTGCAATATCCATCAAAATCTTAAAAAGGAATTACCCAGCAATTCTATCTCCTCAAATGTATCCTCTATTAAAAATTTTCTATTTGTAAACTAACATATAAGCGAAGATATTTACTGTAGTATTTTTGTAATACCAAAACATTAAAAAAGCTCTAATGCAATAAAAAGAGGGATGATTAAATGAGCTGTGATCTGTCCATATGATGGAACACTAGGTAAATATTAAAAAGTTCCATCTACATACTAACATTAAATGATCTCTAAGATACATTCAGTAAAAAATGAAAGTATGCATTAGTGTGTGCAGTATGATTCTGTGTACATGTTTATTTAAATATATAAAACTATGTATATATATACATATATATATATAATATTACTGAAAAGTATCACAAAAACCTAATAGTACTGGTTGTCACTGGAATAGACGGATTTACTGGCTGAGGGATTGCAGAATAATTCTTTGAACTTTCTGACCTTTGAACATATGTTTGTATTATTTATTTAAAAATACTCTGTGGTATTTCAGGCATGGAAAGCCAAGACACTCTGGGGAAAAAAAAAACACCTAAATGAAAGATCTCCACGAGTGAGATCCCAGTGGAAAGAACGGGTCATCAAAGAAGGAGGTACCTTTCTCTGAAGGGAGGAGAGAACTTCCACTTTGACCATGGCCTTGTCTAAATATGATCAGAGTCAGTGAACTCAGGGGGCTTCCATAGCCTTGGCAGCTTATGACAAGAGCCTAGGGTGATTACTGAGGCCATAAACAAGAGTGTCAATTTGTTAAGTCAACAACAGGAGTCACTGTGCACTTACTCCTCATGTAGGATCTTTGTCCTTAGTGTGCTGTACATTGAGATTTAATGCTATAACTAGTACTCAAACAGTATTTTTCACTTTATGTTCCTGTGTGGGAGCAAACTGTTGAAATCTTTACTTAATGTATGCTAAACTGATCTTCTGTATATAAAGAGAATCGAAAATGAATCTTGATGTGAATGGAAGGAGAGAGGGAGTGGGAAAGGGGAGGGTTGCGGGTGGGAGAGACATTATTGGGGGGAAGCCATTGTAATCCATAAGCTGTACTTTGGAAATTTATATTCATTAAATAAAAGTTAAAAAAATAAAAATACTCTGTGTATTTTTAAGATATTACTTGCAAGGATTATATATTTTTTTTTTAATTTAAAATGATGGGAATGGGTAGATGTTTAACACAGTAGTTAAGACACTGCTTAGGATGCCCGTATCACTTAAGGGAGTACCTAGTGCATTTTCTGGCTCCTGTATTTAGAATTCACCTTCTTGCTAATGCCCTGAGAAGCAGCAGTTGGTAGCTAAAATACTTTGGTCCTTGTCACATAGGAGATCCAGATTGAGTTCAGGTTCCTGGCTTCAGCCTAGCCCATCCCTGACTGTTGAGGATAGGTATTTCAAGAGTAGACCAGCAGATGGAAGATCTCTCTGTGTCTCTCTCTTTGTCTACCTTTCAAATAAAATGAAAATTTTTAAAAATTGATAAATAAATAAAATTATGGGAATGATAATCTGAGATTATCCCAAGGAGAATAATCCCAAGGAGGAATAGAATCTCTTTTTTTGTTATATTAGTTGAATAAAGATTAAAGAGTATCAATTTTTAAAATTTAAGGTAAGTTAAAGCAGAATTTAAAAGTGTATCATCAAAATCACTACACAGGTAATAGCAATAGTAAGTGGGAGAACCAAGATAGAAAGAAGTTAGGAGTGAATACAGAATATAGATTAAATATTATAAAAATAATTATAACTATATTAAATTCTTGGATTATAACAAAAAAAGAACAAAAACTTTGAAGTGGTAACTTTGCATCCAGTCATGATGAATGATTGGTATCAAACTTCTCCTTCTGCCTAATCAGCTATTTTAACCAAATTTCATATATATATTCATGGCATCTGTGTTTGCTGAGAGAAATAAAAATACATGATATAAGCCTGATACTCACCCTTTCTCTCTATGTGGTAGCACTTTCCTGACCATAGTGTAGGTAGAGGAAGCCATATCATATAGCAATTAGCAGTTTCACTGGGCTCATGAAACAGAGCCAGGAGTTTGGGAATGTTAGGATAGCTGTATTCTGAGCATAGGGTACTGGAAAGGAAGGAGTCATCCAGAATCAATCTCTATAAATCTCTACAGAATTTCCCTTTGGCCTTGGCAAGAACTGATCTGTGCATGTGTAGAGTGAGGTCCTACAGGGAGTAGCAAAGAGAAGCTGCTGCAAACAATGAAGATAGCAGAGGTTGCACAGTTCTGAGAGACATTACAGTTCTGGCTCAACCAGAGGGAAGATACCTCATTGAGTGCCTTAATATCCAATTACAACCCCAAAGGGCCCACGTTTGGGAGTAAGGGTAATGTCCACAAATGTGGAATGGTTTAATAAATGAACAGTGGAACACCATCTAGTAAGAAGACAGAGATCTAAATGTAATGGCCTAGGAAGATGTCCGAGATTAAGTAACTGAAGAGGGAAATTACATAATAAAATGGGACAGTTTGTACCATGTTTCTAAAAATGGTTATCAACGGGAGATGAATCTAGAAAAGCTGAGGATTGAATTTTCAATTTTTACTTTATACATATATTTTTAAGTAATGAGGATATGGATTAACACACTCCCTCTTGAATTTTCTGTTTCTCAAATTTTCAAAAAACTAAATAATTTGGTGTCTTTAATTTGTTAGCTTTTATGTAAGCTTTCTATAAGTCTATTCCTAAGTGGATCAGTCTATAGGTTTTGTGATGTGCTGTGTGTGTGTATATATCTTCATCTTATTTGAATATCAAAGTTATTGATCTTGAAAATTGAGTTAGTAGTTTTCTATTTTCTGTGCTATGAGGTTGAAGACATGAATCCTTTTATTTGTACAAGCTTACTTAGAACTTAATTTCATCACTTCTCAGCCTTTTGGCTAGGATCAAGTGTAGAACTTAATTGTAACACTACCTGCATGTTAAATATTTCACAGGGGTAGTCTGTGAACCACTTTACTCTTTCCACAGGTTCTTACTGATATTCAAACTCCCTCCTGTAAATAAGTTCAAGTAACATCTGCATGAGGTTATTTCCATAAAGTTTTACTTACTCTACTGTTCATGTCTTCAATTTGTTTTGCTCGTTGAATTCTCCTCATTTCTAGAACCTGCTCTCTTTTCTTTTGCAACCATGCTTTAAATACTACATCATTCTCTTTTTTCCTTTCTTTCTCTTCTTCTATTTTCCGTTGTTCTTCCTAGTGCAAAGAACATGAAAAATCTTAATGTAATATAAGTAAGTATATGAGTTACATGAATTATCAGGATAGAGAGACATATTTCCAAGCCCTAATGTATTATTCACATATAAAATGTTTATTAAAGATTAAATTTTACATTTATTTACACATTTACTTTATATTGGAAAAATATTTTCGAAGCCTTGCACAAATACATACAGTATAAGGGAATTATCTTTCCAAAGGGAACATTTAGGTATATTATACAGAAAAGCAAAGCTTTTCCCTAAATTAACTAAAAAATGTTAAAAAGTCTTAACACTTAGGCCAGCGCCGCGGCTCAATAGGCTAATCCTCCGCCTGCGGCACTGGCACACTGGGTTCTAGTCCCAGTCGGGGCGCCTGATTCTGGCCCGGTTGCCCCTCTTCCAGCTCTCTGCTGTGGCCAGGGAGTGCAGTGGAGGATGGCCCAAGTCCTTGGGCCCTGCACTCACATGGGAGACCAGGATAAGCACCTGGCTCCTGCCTTCGGATCAGCGCAGTGCGCCGGCCACGGCGGCCATTGGAGGGTGAGCCAATGGCAAAAGGAAGACCTTTCTCTTTCTGTCTCTCTCTCTCACTGTCCACTCTGCCTGTCAAAAAAAAAATAAATAAAAAATAAAAAAATAAAAAAAAAAACTTAGCACTTAAAAGACCACGGCTTGAGCCAAAGGATATTTAATTATGAGAATCCTGTCACAACAAAAATATAATTCAGAACAAAGGGGGTGTGACACCGAGAAAACAGAATCAAGACAAAAACAGAACTGTCCATCATTCACACTATTTAAAGACTAGTAAAAAGCCACTAAAATTTACATGAAATCTGCTGAATAATTTTGCAAAAACATATTTCAGTCATTCTCACAAATTTTGTATAATCAAAAAGTTCTGATGCTCTTAAGGACTGTTTTATACCAGAGCCAAATATAGTGAGTTTGACTGTGACAGTTTAGATTTTAGTGGCTAAGTAAGAAAAGCTCTAAACAAAGCATAAACACTGCCAGATTCCTGCCTGAGTATGTGATCAGTTACACAGTCTTACAACTTCACTTTTCATCTTTTTCTGCTAATATGAACTCTTAAATTAAATGTCAGAAATTTCCCTGATAATCTCCCATCTAAAATGGAAAACATACCATTTCTCAGTGGATGCAAGAAACTGAAATTTTGATTCCAAAATCTCACTAACAAATTGACCAAGTTTGGTAAAGTCAGTTAAAATTTCAAGACTATAGTTATTTTTATCTGCAAAATGATCCCCAAGGTCTCTTCTAATTGTAAAGTTCTACCAAGCTGTGATTCTTCTAAGGTTTGGCATTTATTGTTAAGCATTATGTTCGATTCACCTTAATACCATTAGGAATCCAATAAAACAGAGAATTGAGGCACTGATACAGGTAATTGAGATAAAACTCATTCATTTAAGTACCTGAAATTTTCATTTATAAAATTAAATTTAAATGAAAATGTAATTTGGGATTTCATATTGGATTTTGGAGATATTCCATTAAGAATATTAGGCTATTTTCTAACATAAAAAACCCCTGAAGCCAAGGAATTGCAGATATTGAAGATAGATCAAGCACACACACAAGAGAATTAGTCTACCTGTCACCTTCTATATCCTAACAACCTTGTGCTCTCATTTTTCCTCTGACATTTGAGTTTCACCCACTGTTGGACCACTGTCAGCAGTCACATGACTTTACTGAGTTTTATCTTTAAAGTGAAAAGATCAGATGAAGTAATCACTGACATCTGCTCTAGCTCTTCCAGATCATTCTACTATGTGATCCTTAATGTGGGGAGCAATCCGGACTGGACTGAGTTACTGGAATTAAGACTTATTCTATGCATCTGCTCTCCCACAATATGGCGCTGGGAGAGAAGTAAACAGCTTCCGCACAGCTGCCTCCAGTTCAACTAATAAACTGTAGGACTTGCTCCTGATTGGAGGAGAGCAGCGTACTCGGCGTGTGGGCAGCCGAGTTGGGATTGGCGGAGGAGGACTATAAAGGAGGAGAGAGACGGCATGCACCAGGAACATCTAAGGGGAACATCTGAGGGAACGCCTGTGCAGCCCCCAAGAAAGCCGGCCGGCGGTGTGCCGCTCCCCTGCGGAAGTGGGGAATGTGGCCAGGGGGAACTGCCCTTCCACGGAGGTGGAAGGGATAGTAGCCAACCCGGGAAGAACCAGCAGCAAACCCGGGGAGGGCCGAGCAGACAAAAGAACAGCGCAGGGTCCTGTGTCGTTCCTCCACGAAGAGGGGGAGCGACACTTAACAAAAAGGCTATGCAATTACAGTGTTTGTTCCATAAATACACATTCTTAACAACCCAACAATAGAAAAATAAAGCAAGCAAGAATCTCCAGTACTCTGAACAATCATCTTGATTCTAAATGCATCTGCAACACATGAAAACATACTCTACTTTCAATACCAGTGTCCACTTATGTTCTTACCTCTCTCCTTAGCTTTTCTCGCTTTTGTTCCAGCTGTTTTTGCAGTTCTTTCTGTCGAGGGGAAAGACAGTATGTTGAGGTCACTGGAGATATATTTGCAGACTGTGTCCTGTTATTAGATCTCCAACTCCCTTTACTGCGATCTGAGTAGGCAACAGAGCCTGGGCGAGTGTTGGGGTTGGGTAGTGGCTGAGGGATATAAGCTACTGGCTCTCCTGCTGATGAGTGAGTGATAGCATGACTGGCCACTGGAGACTCTTCTTTCTTGGCACCACTGACAGATGAGTTGGAGGATCTGAGTGACAACTGCTGAGGTTCATTGTCTGTATTCATAACATTATTAATGGGGGGCAAAAATCCCTGACTCTCAATGTCTTGTAAATTCAGAAGTTCAAATTTTCCATCTCTCTCTACCAGTATCTTCCTATCCTTGTTTTCTTCACAGCTTCCATCAGTAATTGACAAGAGCACATTTTCTTGTCCAAGTTCACTGGAAATACATAACTGTGATAGTTTTCCATACATATTACTTTCATTTTCAAAATAATTTTTGTAATTATCAGTTTCTTCCAGTGGGGGAACTTCCAGATCAACTAATTTGTCTTTGAACTTAAGTTTTCTCTCCCTTTTATCATTCACAGGTTGACTCTGTAGAATTTTGTTAGCTTGTATAATTTTCTCCATTATATATCTCCTTACTTCCTCATCCTCTTCCTCCTCCAGATCTTTCTGGCTTTCTAATTTGGATTCTTGGAAAGAGTTTTCACTATCTGTATCTGATATTGGATCTAAAGGTTGACTACTTGGTACAGAAATGAAGTCATTTCTTCTTAGTGAAGCTTCAGCCTTCAAAGATTTGTCATAATCAGAAGCCTGTTCAGTGTGTTCTATTTCTGTTTCATTCTTTTTTAATTCTTGGATAACATTTTCTTCCTTCTCATAAGCCATCTACCAAAAAAAAAAGGATGAAATTCTGTTTTTCAACAAAACTGAGACTCTTAGTTCATTTGTATGTGGACTGTACAGAATGAATTTTCCTATTAATGTAACTTAATTTAAAATAACAAAATCTAAGTGCTCATATTTTGCTCATATTTATGAATAGCCCAAAGGAACTGTATGTGACAACAGTCCAAGGAAAATTTAGCTCTAAATTTGAATTTGGTGATGCTAAGCACTACAATTCTTAAAAAATTTTAATGTTAATACAACAAAAGGTAACTGCAAATAGCACATGATTTTAATATTCTTCCCCCTCTGAAATTTCCCTCCCTTTACATATCCAGAAGAAAATACTTTCTCCTTGTAATACTTGTATTTTTAAAAAATCATCTTCCAGGCCGGCGCTGCAGCTCACTAGGCTAATCCTCCACCTTGCGGCGCCGGCACACTGGGTTCTAGTCCCGGCCGGGGCGCCTGATTCTGTCCCGGTTGTCCCTCTTCTAGGCCAGCTCTCTGCTGTGGCCAGGGAGTGCAGTGGAGGATGTCCCAAGTGCTTGGGCCCTGCACCCCACGGGAGACCAGGATAAGTACCTGGCTCCTGCCATCAGATCAGCGCAGTGCGCCAGCCACGGCAGCCATTGGAGGGTGAACCAACAGCAAAGGAAGACCTTTCTCTCTGTCTCTCTCTCTCACTGTCCACTCTGCCTGTCAAAATAAATAAATAAATATATAAATAAATAAATAAATAAATAATAAATAAAACATCTTTCTCCCAAAACCATTTCAAGGTAGAGTCCTTTGGTCAAGTACTAATCATTTGAGGTTCTATTAATCTCCTCAGACTATTACTGCTGCTGTGATCTGCAAAGCCAATAACCAAAATTCCAGGTTAGTTTTTAAGCCATAGATCAGATTATCCTTCTTCCATTGTATTCAGAGATTAACAATAATCCATACTAACCACCATCAGGTAACTTGGCCTTCCTCTTTTAAAAACAATGTAATTCTGGGGCCGACACTCTGGTGTAAGGGGTAAAGCCCTCACCTGCAGTGCCAGCATCCCAAATGGGCACTGGTTTGAGTCCCAGCTGCTCCACTTCCAATTCAGCTCTCTGCTATGGCCTGGGAAAGCAGTAGAAGATGGCCCAAGTCTTTGGGTCCCTGCACCTATGTGGGAGACCTGAAGGAAGCTCCTGGTTCCTGGCTCCTGGCTTCGGATCGGCGTAGCTCCGGCCATGGCAGCCAATTAGGGAGTGAACCAGCGGATGAAGAACTCTTTCTTTCTCTCTCACCCTCTCCTTTTCTGTGTAACTCTTTCAAATAAATAAATAAATCTTTAAAAAAAATGTAATTCCACATAACCCATATTGCATCATAAAACCTTGCTTTAACTAAAGACATTTTTTATCTCTTCCACCTGCGTACTCCACCTACCAGACACTTTACTCTCCAACACGGAATTCTTTCCTTCTCAGACAATTCAGTTCAATGGGAGCTACTGCATACTGCTCTCTGCAACACCTTACAATTACATTTTCCTTTTAATTGTTCACAAGTCATCTTTTCTGATAGCGTTCATTTCCTAACTTACAAAACACTGTTAGATGTTCAATAAGCAAATAAACCTGACCCATGAAAATTACTGCCAAATAACTATGGTTTAATTAAGATCTCAGCATTGCGATTGTCTTTTATAGCCTGATTTGATTCTCTGATTGATTCCTACAGTAACTGCTTATGAATTCTCCTTTGGCTTTCACTTCTTTTCTTTTTAAAATACGCTTTTTAACAAATAAATCTGCCCCTGATCTTCTCTTACCTCTTGCCCTGTCATACCTTTTTACCACCAGTATCAAAGAAAAAGATTATTAAAATCATTCACTGGAGTGTACAGAACTGAACAGAACACATTGTTTAGATCCTTGCTGTACTTCAAAAAGCTAAGGCAGCCCCTGACATCTGGTAGGTGACAATTAATATTTGTTGAATGAATAAGAGTGAAACAATGAATCATCATTGTTACTTTTAAAATTCTATCTCCTTATGCTTTGGATCTCATACCCTTCTAGTTATAATACCTTGATTCAGAATTACCACTCTAGATATCTCTGCCTCTACTAATTCTGATTCATTTTCTCAGATGCATGAAACTCCCATTTATTAAAAGCCACATTAGAAAAAACTCACTTTTAAGTCCTTTTTCAAATATTATCCATCCCATTTGTCTTCTCCATTGCATAATAAAGCAAGATATAGCAATGAGAAATTTGTGACGTAAAGTCTGCTGCCTTCAGTTCCTCATTTTCCTTTCCTTAAGCCCCTTAAATCTGACTTCTGCCAGAAAACTGCTCTGGTCACTAACCCTAATGACCTAGTTATAGCCCAGTCTTAGTCTTTTTCTTCATTCCTTCCTTACTTATTGACACCAATCTGACATATATGTATATATATATGCATATACATACACCTACATACACATGCATATTATATATAAACACAAATATATATCATGTACATGTAAAAAGAGAAAGAACCTACAAGAATCCAAGAACTGATTCACTGTTCTGGATTTGCCTTCTACATCTCTGATAAACACTATGTGATCATGTGTAATAAATCCATTTTTCCCTAGAAATTCTGATATCTCAAGCCTTCAGCCCTTTATTTTTTTGTTTTCATTCCCCTAAAAATCTAATTCAATCTTGCAGCTTCAAATATTACCTGAAAGATCATGTTTTTTAGAATTTGTTTCATTTATATTAAAAGTATAATATTATGATTTTATGTAACTTCATAAAAACTTAAAGTTAACTGTATTTGTTTTTATCTTTGATGTTAATGAATTATGGTGTTATGGTTTATTTATATCATTTAAATTACAACTTTATAATTATCATTTTAGGTTTATTAAGTGCTAATTAATCATCTGTTTTCTCCCTTACTGGCCCTATGCTTCAGGATTTTCATTTCAAAGATGGATATAATGGTAATTGTCCAATGTATTAAAAGAATTTTGTGACATTCAGATGAGATAATATAGATAAAAATCTTCAAGAACCGCAAAGCACTTTGTTAATGTAATCAATCATGCATGCTGTTGGCAATTTATATATACCTCTATTATGCTGACATCACTTTTTTCTTTTTCATTAATTAACCACTCCAGGTCCTTTTCAAAGTCATCTTCATATTCTTCACTTTCTTTTGAATCAAAATCTTTATTTTCATTCATTTTCTGTTTCTTAAAGAGTGATGCTATACAATTTTAAAAGATAAGGTATATGTTAAGTACACTTTATAGGTGGGATGTAGAGCCTAATGTTAAAGGTAAGAAACACAAAACACGCAATGTTCAAAATAAACATATCTCTGTACATACCCTGAAAGAAAAACTTGCAATGGTAAAACATTTTCATAGGTGGACATTTCTAACAATCCTCTCATTCCTTCCCACCGCCCTCCCAGCCTAATTTCCAAAAATTTTATCTACAAGGAGACTTTTAAAAGGTGGATAAAAAGACTATTTAAGATCTAGAGAAGGGTTTCTCACATTCCTTGACAACTATTACAGCTCTTTTTTCAGATTAGAGAACATTTTCTCGATTGTTTATCTCACCCAATTAAATTATCCTGAGTTCAAACAAAAATGATTATATCAATTCCTATTCCCAGTTTCACAGTCCTTCTAGTGCTTTATATGGCATAATTATAATTTGTGATCTGAGAACTTTTCAGTACATAACAACTGCTTCTAATTATGGCAAAATCAAGGTCAGTTCCCAGCCCTAATTTTTCTGTGTGCATAACTTTACAAATATATGAAGCATGTACATCTTTTTCTATAATGTGACTGTACATGTTGCGTATATACAATATATACACATAAAAATATAATTTTGACAAACATTTGTTAAACACTTACTATATTCACATAAATATATATAATATTCCCATAACGATTTTTGAAGTAGACCCTTAGTATTTGCAACAGTCTGTGAGACAAGGCAAAGCTAAATAAAAGCATAAATAAAAATGTAGAATAAAGGTATATATAAAAAACAATGAAAGGAAGAATAGAAAATTGACTCAATAAAATTGTTAAGTATTCATCTAATTATTAAAGTGGATAACTATTATTTCTAAGATATTAATTAGACTATAATTCATTCTAAATATTTATTTCTTTTAACTAAAAATACCATACAGACTTTCAAAGAATTCAAAAGTAAGGCCTCAATAATTTCTAAATCAGAGGTTGAGGACAGTAACACATTGAGGTGAGCTGGAGAAGCCAAATCAATACTTTAGGAAGAATTTATTTACTACTGCATAGCCACAAGATGGGCTAAAGCACTTAGGCTGTTGTGTTTACCTAACACCCTATCAACTGAAAGTAAGGACACCTTGAATGGTGCAACTAAAATTCACTCTATCTCAAAACAATTACCCAATCAATACTATTTTTCACAGTCAAAAAGCATTGGGATTATTGGCTTTCTTTTCAGACCAGGAACTTGAAATGTATTATTTTAAGATGTTTAAATGTAACTGTCAGAAGATTTCTTTGGAAACTTCGGTGCCTTCGCTTGATTTTGCAATAAACATACTGCTGAACTTGTAAATAAGGTTGCCTGGAAGTCTTTAGTAGATATACTTTACTGTTTATCAAGAACTTCACCCACGTGAGAACTCAAGTTTAAAACAAAGACGTGGACTCAATATGACAAAAACAATTTATAAGTTAAGCATATTAAGTGGTATTAATTTACCACATTATGTCATAGTTTAAAAGAAAAAAAAAAGCCATGGTTGAAGTAACTGAGAAGGAGATGAAGTTCCAACAAATTTGAAGTGTAATTCTTTTCCTGTAACTTAAGAAAGAAAAAAAAGAAAAAAATCCTCGTAACTGGTTCTCAAGTAAACAAACATAAATCATAAACTCTTGTTACCAAGTTGCTAAGCCTTTTTCAAATGCGTCACAGGATATCCAACACCTTCACTTCGGTTAATCTTCATCCCCAGAGTACTGGCCATATGGTATACAGTCAACTCACTGGGACAAAAATATCTCACGCGAACCACATCACCTAATACTTATTTCCTATTTTATTACTGTGAGCTTTACACATTTTAGTTGCAACATGAGTGAATATGTATGTTAAGTGGCTGGGGGCAGATCCACCCTAACAGATCTGTAGTGAGAGACAGAGTTAATTCCTTCCTCTGAGCGTCTGATAAATCTCCGTGGGTAGGCGACTGCAGACCTTTCAGGGCGAATGGAAGCCCGTCCACATGCAAACATAATTCAGCTTTCATCGGAATTCAGAATACTCAAAACTAATTTAACCTAACTCATTGGCTTTCTTATCTTACACTCTTATAAACATGTTTAAAACTAAGAGTTGAATGTAAAAACAACCCTTTTAATATAAAATAAATACTTCAGCAAAAATTAATCCTCAATATCATGCGGCCATCTGGCCCATTCTTCCGGCGGTATTCTGCAACACTGAGATCCTACATAGTTTAAAAGCACAACCTGTCACAACGTAAGGCGATCAATATCTCACAGACACTGGGTGATCCTTGGAATCTGTGCTCAGAATCCCAAGGTACCACAACGAAATGGAGACGCCGCAGCCTCTCCACAGAAATTATGACCTCCCCGTTCGAGAACTCTGAGACTATGACCAAAATGTAGAGTCTGGGCTTCCCTGCGCGGGTTTCCTCCACACACCGTCAGGCTGCCCGCAGAGCCCGGCCGGAGGGGCTCCTCGCAGCTCTGCCCACCAGCCTTTCCCTTTACCCTCTCTCCCACCACAGGCATCTCCACAGTTCCTTCCCTTCTCGCCCTCTCCATCCCCTCCTGCCTGTGTGAGACGCAGCGCCTGGGGTCACAGAGATGGCCGGGGCAGCGTTCCTCTCCTCTTTCTAAGCTCTGACAAGGAGGCATGGAAGACCCCAGCAGCTACGCCCGCGGCAGCCAGGACCGGGCTGCCATGGCAACGGCGCGGCGCCGAGTCCTCCATCCGGGCTTCTCTCGCTACGCGGGCGATGTATGCCCGCGCAGGCGCAGACGACGCCCCGACAGCACTAGCCCCACCTGGCGCTCGTCCGGCGCTTACAGATAACACCTGGGCTCGCTGTTGCCAAGGCAACTGCCGAGCCGTGCACACATCTCGCGGGATTTTCGCGGCTTTCCATAGGGGCTGGGGAGGTATCCCCGTCTTGGCTGCGCTCTTTCCCACGTGCAGCTGACTCACCAGGTTTGCAATTTGTTAGGACAACTTCTAGAGGCATATTTTGTTTACTTTCCCGTCAACGTCCAAAAGAAGTTTCAGTTTTCGCTACTGGATTAGCACATTGTTAAATCATTGCCGTGTTTTTGATCCTCGGCTGTTTTATTTGAATCAAAAAACAAATCTTTATTTATCCATGAAAACTGTCAAAGGAAACAGGATATTCTCCCCGTCCGCCTCCCCCATTTTATTTGAAACAGAGAGCGAGCATGCGCTCTTATGCTCTGGTTTACTCGCCACCTGTCCTGCAAACACCCAGGGGAACCCAGTCCCCGGAACTCAATCCGGTTTTCCCGTGAGTGGCAGGCGACCAAGTACTTGGGCCATCATCTGCTGCCTCCCAGCATGCGTGTTAACAGAAGCTGGTTGCAAAACGGAAGAACTGGGATCCAAGCCAGGCACTGGGTGATGTCCCAAGCGGCAACTTAACCGCTGACAAATGCCAGTTCTGGAAGTTGATTCTTGCTCCAGCTTTCAAGGATGTCAAAATGGACCACTAGAATTTTCTCAAATCCCTCTTCATGTCTTTATGTATAAAGAGAAAGCAAGGCACATTTTATTGTGGCTACAGATGACATAATTTCAGAAACTACCCATCTGAGCCAGACACAATTAAGAAGTGGGTAAGTTGGAAATGTTTCCTCAATACAATCTAGAGTGCTCAGATTCTTTTAAAATTGTTTATTAATGAATGGATTTTCTGCCACTTGGTATGGAGAGCGCCTTTTCTCTAAAGAGGCAATGTAAAATTGAATTTTTATGTACTTTCCAAACTATAAAGTAAACTAAACCTCTTTTTTGAAAAAGACTTGGGGTTAAAATGAATTCCAATACTGGGTGCACTTCCTAAATATAGTGCAGAATTTATAGTTGTTCTGAAACTGGTATTTCTATTGCTTAAGGATTCAGTCTTAGGTCAGATACTTGAAAAAGAGGCCCTTCTCCCCACCCCCAATATTTTTGACTGTAAAAAGTTAAATAAATTTTAGTCAAATCTCTTTTGATGAATATAGAGTTACTGGCAAAGCTGGAAGTACATCTAAGTTTTCAGAACTCCCAGTTTAAGGTTTTATTCCTCTCACAACTGCCTCCCAAATTTATAAATGCGTTTGTAAATTTTTTATTTGACAGGTAGAGTTATATATAGAGAGAGACAGAGAGAAAGGTCTTCCTTCCGTTGGTTCACTCCCCAAATGGCCGCTACGGACGGCGCTGCACCTATGTAGTCAGGAGCCAGGCGCTTCCTCCTGGTCTCCCATGTGGGTGCAGGAGCCCAAGCACCTGGGCCATCCTCTACTGCCCTCCGGGGCCACAGCAGAGAGCTGGACTGGAAGAGGAGCAGCGGGGACTAGAACCCGGCGCCCATGTGGGATGCCGGTGCTGCAGGCAGAGGATTAACCAAGTGAGCCATAGCACCAGCCCCTTGTAAATATTTTTTTTAATTTTTTTTTTGACAGGCAGAGTGGACAGTGAGAGAGAGAAACAAAGAGAAAGGTCTTCCTTTGCCGTTGGTTCACCCTCCAATGGCCACTGCAGCCGGCACGCTGCGGCTGGCACACTGCGCTGATCCGATGGCAGGAGCCAGGAGCCAGGTGCTTCCTCCTGGTCTCCCATGGGGTGCAGGGCCCAAGGACTTGGGCCATCCTCCACTGCACTCCCTGGCCACAGCAGAGAGCTGGCCTGGAAGAGGGGCAACCGGGACAGAATCCGGCGCCCTAACCGGGACCAGAACCTGGTGTGCTGGCGCCGCAAGGTGGAGGATTAGCCTAGTGAGCCATGGAGCTGGCCCTCTTGTAAATATTTTTAAGATTTATGTACTTATTTGAAAAATGGAGTGACACAAAGAGAGGAAGAGCCAGAGAGAAAGAATGATCTTCCAGCAGCTGGCTCACTTCTCAAAAGCCTGCAACAGCCAGGGAAGGGCCAAGCCAAAGCTAGGAGTCAGGAGCCAGGAACTCCTCCCAGGTCTCCCACACTGGGTGGCAGGTACCCATGTATTTACCCATCTATTACCTCCTAGGTGCATTAACAAGAAGCTGGTTTGGAAGTGGAGCATCAGAGGCTTGAATCAGGCACCCAGATATGGTTTGTAGGAGCCCCAAGTGATGGCTTAACCTGCTATACCACCACCCCTGCCCCTTGGTTTTGCAAATATTAATGGGATATAGCAGTATTATTCATAATAGTCCTCCAAAATGTAAACAATTCAAAAATCCATCAAATGATGAATGGATGAATAAGTGTAATATATCCACAAAATAGAATATTAAGCAGCAATAAAAAGCAATAAAGTATTGGAGGAGAAATCTGAGAATGTAGAGAAGTAGCAAGTACTAGGAATCTATCTCCCCACCTGGAAAACAGTTCAACTTCAGGAATCTGTTTCAGATGGTCATTTTGGAACTCTGAATTCTGTTTAAGGCTTGCATTTTACAGAGGAAAGCTTGGACAGTAAACAGAAGACAGTTTTAGTCCATTTTAACTCAGCTCAAGAGCAGCTACCCTACTTCCACTTCCACATCCATACTCCTCTTGCAGGCAACATCAAAAGTTGCAAGAGCATGTTATACAAAAGTTGTGGGAGGGCTGCTGCTGTAGTGCAGCAGGTAATGCCACCATATATAGTGATGGCATCCCATTTGAGCACTGGTTCATCTGCTCTACTTCCAGTGCCATCTGCTCTACTTCTGATCCAGCTCTCTCTTAATGCACCTGGGAAAGCAGCACCAGATGGCCCAAGTATTTAGGCCCCTGCACCCATGTGGGAGACCCAGATGAAGCTACTGGCTCCTGGCTTTGTCCTGGTCCAGTCCTAGCTGTTGTGAACCAGAAGATGGAAGATATTCTCTCTCTCTCGCTCACTCGCTCGCTCACTCTCTAGTTCTTACTTACAAATAAATAAATAAATCCTTAAAGATAAAAAGTTTAGGAACCAGGGTGGGCAATAAGGATCCTGTTTTCCAAACTGGGATACTCTGTTCTGATCACCATGTGCTGCTTCTGATCGAGGGGATTTAGGGAGGGAGGGGCCAGCCATTGTTTGTGCATCTTCTTCTACTGTTATAAGTCCTCTCCTTCTAGCTTAAGCAGAGTCCAGGAAATTAAAAGACCAGTACCTCCCCTCTATCAATTTTATTTTTTTTTCTTCCTCCTTTTGGAAGCCAGATATTTAAGAGTAATGCATTGAAAAGTAGCTACACTTACAAGGGAAAGTAGAAAGTTATTGCACATACTCAGGAAAAGGAGCAGGGACATAAAAGACCTGAAAAGACTTTAAATTCTTTAGCCTCACAGATGCTCAAAGAACTAAAGCTGTTGAGACAGTCAAGCAATGATGTATGCACAAGTTAGAAATATCAAAATATGAAGTAGAAAAACCTAAAAGGGGCTAAAAAGAAACTGTATAGCTTGAAAGTACAATAGCTGAAGTGAAAAATCCAATAGACAGATTCAAAGACAGATTTGTGTAGGCAGAAGAATCAGTAAACTTGAAGGTAGGATAATTGAAATTGCTGAATTTGAGAGTCAGAAGGAAAAGAAAAAGTGAGCCTAAGGTGTCTGTGGAACATCATCAATCAGATGATGGCAAGGCCAAGGCAACTTTGGCTGGCTGACAAGGTCACAGCAGAAGGTCTGTCTCAGCAAGGCGTGAGAACAACAGCTGTGGTCCTCTTGGTGGTTTTTAGGGTTGGGAATTACACTCTGCATAAGAAAGCCGAAGCTTCCTGGTGGTCCTGCTAATGATTGCTGTATTCTTAATTTTAGGGAAGAACACTTAGTCTCATAATCCCCCAAATGTCCATTGCTTTGTGGAATTTTAATCAAGTCAAATGCTAGTGTAGAAGAAGGGGTGATGCTTTACGCATGGTTGAGCTGTTTGTGGAAAAGGCAACAGGCTCCCTGGTGTATACTTCCCACTAAACAAAGATAAATGTTATTAAAGCTTTAATTCAATATGTGCTACAAATACAACAGTGGTTAGGATGCCAAAACTGTGGAATAGATCTAAGTGAACCTTTAAATAAGTACAATAGAGAAATTAAAGAGTTACAGTAAGAACTGCAAAAGAGGGGATACATTTTAAAAAAGGACCTGCTTTGAACTTAGGGCTTCTAGTAAAGATTAGATTAAGGCCGGCGCTGCGGCTCACTAGGCTAATCCTCTGCCTTGCGGCGCCAGCACACCGGGTTCTAGTCCCAGTCGGGGCATCAGATTCTGTCCCGGTTACCTCTCTTCCAGGCCAGCTCTCTGCTGTGGCCAGGGAGTGCAGTGGAGGATGACCCGAGTACTTGGGCCCTGCACCCCATGGGAGACCAGGATAAGTACCTGGCTCCTGCCATCGGATCAGTGCGGTGCGCCAGCCGCAGCATGCTGGCTGCAGCGGCCATTGGAGGGTGAACCAACGGCAAAAAGGAAGACCTTTCTCTCTGTCTCTCTCTCACTGTGCACTCTGCCTGTCAAAAAAAAAAAAAAAAAAAAGATTAGATTAGAAAGGTAATACTCTATCTTCTGTAACCATTTTCAGCACTCCAAGCCTTGGCGTGTGTGGGCAGCCCGTTATCTCGCACCTGTCTGTGATAGTAACCCATGCTCTGAACATGCCCTTGAAAAATCAAAGAAATTGTACCTAGGTGAAAATGGACAACAAATTTGTTGTTTTAAGAAGAAAGACTCATTATGTGACATGATATAAAAATAAAGCCTGGTGCTCTAGAGCTAGAGCAGTGCCATCAGCCTTGCTGTGATTGTGTCTCTCACTTCTTCCTTCGCTGACGCCTCCCACAGCTTCAGGAACCCCTGCACCTGCTGGAGCTGGACTCCGGCACCTAAGGTGTCTGTGGAACATCCTCAGTCAGATGAAAATACACCCTGTGGGAGTCCCACAGAAAGTATGAGAAAGGAGCAGAAAGATAATGTGAAGAAATAGTGACTGAAAACTTCTCAAGTATGATAAAAGACATGTATAGGTCTTAGAAGCTCAATGAACTCCAGGTAGGATGAATTCAAAGACACTTCCACTGAAGCATTTTGTAACTACATTGTTGAAAGACAAAGAGAAGCAACCCATCACATACAAGAGAGTTCAAAAATCCCTAAAAGATACTGACAACCCAAATTCAGAGGCATATTTAAAATATTTTACACAATGATCAAGTGGGATTTGTTCCTGGAATGCAGGAAGGGTTCAGCATATGAAAATTGATCAGTATGAGGGCGGTGACTTGGGCAGCAATGCAGGGCACCTGGCCATGTGGAGGCAGAGTCGGCAGAGACCATGGATGGAGGTAAGTCTGGAAAGGACAGTGGGAAGGCCCAGGCTAAGGCAGTGTCTCACAGAGAACCGGGCTGTAGTTTCCCATAGGCCACGTCCATAGACTCTAGAAGACTCCCTCCATGAGCCACGGAAGGGTGGCTGCCGCTGCTGCTGTGGTCAGTGCTGCAATCCTGGAGTACCTCACTGCTGAGGTACTGGAGTTGGCAGGCAATGCTTCCAAGGATCTCAAGTTAAAGCACATCACACCACATCACTTGCAGCTTGCAATCTGTGGTGATTAAAAAACTGGATTCCCTTCTCAAGGCTCCCCTAGCTGTAGGGGGTGATCCCTGACATCCTCAGATCTCTTAATGGAAAGAAAGGACAGTAGAAAACTGCACAGAGGGTTGTTTTACCCAACTATTTTTCTCTTTGTCATTGTTCTGTAACTGGGACAGAAGAAATAATGGAGATACATAGAATTTTTAAAAATACTTAAATGGAAAACATACACAGTTACCATAGACATAATAAAAGAAACATTTGTACATTCTTAGACTCAGAAGTTAGATAAAAGTACCTTTCCATATGGTGACAGTTTTATAGATTGGCTAGGTCTCTCTTGTGTTTTATATAAAAATTGGATGGATAAGCATTGTCTTACCAAAAAAAAAGTTGATCAGTGTCAATTTTATATATCACATTAACAAGATGAAGGAAAAATAAACCACATCATCATCTCAAGGCAGAAAAATTATTGGACAACATCCTTTGATGATAAAATGCTCAACAAACTAGGAGTAGAAGACTGCCTCAACACAATAAAAACCAAATATCAAAAACCCACAGAAAACATCATACTCAATAATAGAAGACTGAAAGATTTTCATCTAAGATCAAGAACAGACAAGGATACCCAGTTTAGCTACTTCTGTTCAACATAGTACATGGAGTCTTAGCCAGAGCAGTTAGGTAAGAAAAAGAAATGAAAGTCACTAAAATTAGAAAGGAAGAAGTAAAATTATCTCTGTTTATAGGTTATATGACCTTATAAGTAGAAAATACTAATGGTTCCATTTAAAAACTATTCAAAACAATAAACAAATTCAGAAACCCAGATAGTCAACACTCAAATCCTGCATTTCTGTACACTAAAACAATCTGAAAAGTAAATTAATAAAACAAACAATTCCACTTACAATATATCAAAAAAGGGTAAAAAATTTAGGAATTAATTAGGTAGGTAAAAAGGTTGTACAGGGGCCAGCACTGTGGCATAGTGGGTAAGTCTGCCGCCTACAGTGCTGGCATCCCATGTGGACACCAGTTCGAGTCCAGGCTGCTCCACTTCAGATCCAGCTCTCTGTTATGGCCTGGGAAAGCAGTAGAAGATGGCCCAGGTCCTTGGGCCCCTGAACCCATGTGGGAGACCCATAAGAGGCTCCTAGCTCCTGGCTTCGGATCAGTGCTGCTCCAGCCATTGCGGCCAGTTGGAAAGTGTACCAGATGATGGAAGACCTCTCTATCTCTGCCTCTCCTCTTTCTGTGTAACCCTTTCAAATTAATAAATAAATCTTTAAAAACAAAAGTTGTACAATGAAAATGACAAAGCATTGCTCCAAGAAATTGCGATGATCATTGCACAACAATATGAATGTGTTGAGTAGCCCTAACCTGTGTACTTAAAATTGGTTCAGATGGGGCCAGCACTGTCACATAGCTGGTAAAGCTGCCACCTGTGGTGCCAGCATCCCATATGGGCACCCGTTCAAGTCACAATTGCCCCACTTCTGATCCATCTTCCTGCTAATGCACCTGGAAAGTAGCAGAGCATGGTCCAAGTGCTTGGACCCATACACCCATGCGGGAGACATGAAAGAAACTCGTGACTCCTAGCTTTGGACCACCCCAACTCCAGCAGTTGCGGCTCTTTGGGGAGTGAACTAGTGAATGGAAGACCTCTCTCTATTTCTCCTTCTCTCTCTCTCTGTAACTCTGCCTTTCAAGTAAATAAGTAATATTTTTAAAAATATGTATATTCTAAGGCCGGCGCCGCGGCTCACTAGGCTAATCCTCCGCCTAGCGGCGCCGGCACACCGGGTTCTAGTCCCGGTTGGGGCGCCGGATTCTGTCCCGGTTGCCCCTCTTCCAGGCCAGCCCTCTGCTGTGGCCAGGGAGTGCAGTGGAGGATGGCCCAGGTGCTTGGGCCCTGCACCCCATGGGAGACCAGGAAAAGCACCTGGATCCTGGCTCCTGCCATCGGATCAGCGCGGTGCGCCGGCCGCAGTGCGCTGGCCGTGGCGGCCATTGGAGGGTGAACCAACGGCAAAGGAAGACCTTTCTCTCTGTCTCTCTCTCTCACTGTCCACTCTGCCTGTCAAAAAAAAAAAAAAAAATGTATATTCTAAAAGAAGATCTCAGAAATGGACAACACTCCTGTCACGATTCATTGTACAGTTTACAAACATGAGTAAGTAAACATTAAGAAGAGAGCAAAGGGCCGGCGCCGTGGCTCACTAGGCTAATCCTCCACCTAGCGGCGCCAGCACACAGGGTTCTAGTCCCGGTTGGGGCGCCGGATTCTGTCCCGGTTGCCCCTCTTCCAGGCCAGCTCTTTGCTGTGGCCAGGGAGTGCAGTGGAGGATGGCCCAGGTGCTTGGGCCCTGCACCCCATGGGAGACCAGGAAAAGCACCTGGCTCCTGGCTCCTGCCATCGGATCAGCGCGGTGCACCGGCCGCAGCGTGCTGGCCGCGGCGGCCATTGGAGGGTGAACCAAGGGCAAAGGAAGACCTTTCTCTCTGTCTCTCTCTCTCACTGTCCACTCTGCCTGTTAAAAAAAAAAAAAAAAAAAGGCAAAGAAAGTTGAGTAACTCTTAAACAAATGTTTTTGATAAATGCTTTGACTTAGAAAAGCCA
The DNA here is from genome assembly GCF_051225735.1 of Oryctolagus cuniculus. Taxonomy (NCBI): domain Eukaryota; kingdom Metazoa; phylum Chordata; class Mammalia; order Lagomorpha; family Leporidae; genus Oryctolagus; species Oryctolagus cuniculus. The sequence goes on from NC_142873.1 coordinate 27,761,643, forward strand.
ATATTTATTTAACTTGAGTAATCAAGAATAAAAATTAAATAAACTCAGTGCCAAGAATTGAGTAGAGAGGACCATAAGTGTCACTTATAAAAATATTCATGGTAAAATGTTTTATAAAAATATTCAGATTCCACATAGAGTCATAACATTTTAAATCACTCAAAAAATACTTGTACTTATTCAACATTTATGTGTCAGACACCATTCCATGTACATGGAATATATCAGCCAACTAATATGCTCCCTGGAAGTCAATTCAACCATTTAGAATCCAGATTTAAAACAAAACAAACAAAAAACAAGCTTCTTGACAACAAATACACAAAGCTCTTGGAAAATGTGTAGGCAAAATTTGACTAGTTTGTATTATTATGAGTTTTTATGTCACAGTTCTTTGGATTATTTTAGTCTTATGAGCTCGGATCTCTTAGTTCCCAGCCTAGAACTTACAATATGAGACTTTGAAAGGAAGGAAAAGAGAAGAGGTGGATATGATGGATTTTTAAGCAACTGTTTTTCTGAATTTCATATCTATGTATTCTACTCTAATGCTCATTTATTAACAAAACACAGGACTTCATAATTGTAATGTTTAACATACATGTATTTGAAGTGGATATATTAACAAGATCTCCTATAAATTAAAAAATTATTTGATAATGTAAGAGAATATTTCCTTAAGGAGTCAAAAATCCATTGCCTTCAACAATATTCACCTTCTAGTAGGAAAAGAAGACAATAAACAATAAACATATGAGCTAAATAAAATACATGATACATTAGAAGCTGATAACATGAAAAACAGAGACTTTCAGAATGTGGAAGTGGGTTCTGATCCTGTGTTACATGCTAAACAATGTAGTCAAGTTAAGGTTTACTGAGGTGACACTTGAGACTTTAATTATACTTATATACAATAGCTATAACTATAGTTATAGTTATTATAGTTATGTTGTGAATAAGATGAGACTCTCAAGTTCATATAGACACTTGAAGTTTAAACCCCAGAGTCTTGTGCTGATAGTGTTGGAAGGGTGGAAACAATCCAATTGTGATACTTGATACTTAGGTGGTAGGCATTGTGGGAGTCTTTAAGTCACTGGGGAATGTGCCCTTGGAAGGTAGTGCTGAGAAGGCTGGTTATAAAATCATGATTCAAGCCCATCCACTCTCTCTTCCTGGGTCACCCTATAATCTTTCCTCCACAGTGCTCCACCATTGCCATACTGTGGCATCATCAAAAGGTTGAAATAATGGGTCTTACCCAATACTGCACTGTGACACTCCAAACTCAGGAGCCAAAATAAGCTTCCCTGGTTAATAAGTGGATTATCTTAGTATATTTCATTACAGTTTTTTTTTTTTTCAAAAAAAAGTTAATACATATGCCTATGAAGATTTCACATATAATAAAATCTACCTAGTTCCAGATCTTAGAGGAAATGTTTTCAGTTTTTCCTCATTCAATATGACTATGGGTTTGTCATAAATACCCTTCATTATGTTGAGATATGATTCTTATACACCTAATTTTTTAGGGTTTTAATATACATGAAGTTGAATTTTATTGAAGCTTTTTCTGTATCTATTTTTTTTTCCAAGCTCTGCTGCAGAAACTCCTGGCTCATTTGGTTCAGATGCCAATGGTGCAGATAGAAATATGAGTGCAGAAGCCGATGACAGGCCAAGGGGCCAGTAGGCCAAATGTCACCACTGTCAGGATGAAGAGTTGGACAGCAGTGCTGCCCCAGGAGAGTCGCCACAGCCTCCAGAGGAGCATGGCAGCGGGAGAGATTGATCTGCTCGTGAGGTCAACTTTTGGTCACATCTAGTCTCAAGAACAAACCATCCTGGAACTCAGGCCAGAATCATTGCATATCAAACCTGCTGGAGGCAGTCAGCTTCGTACCTGACGCACGCCGAGGGCTGTCTCTGCTGTCACCCAGGCTGGTTCATCCGGCTGAGGCGAGATTGCCGGATCCTCTCTATCTATTGAGATGATCATATGAATTTATCCTTTGTTCTATTGATCTGATATGTAATGTTTATTGATTTGCATATGCTGAGCCATTTTTGCATCCCCAGGATAAATCTGACTTTGTCATGTAGATGACTTTCTTGTGTGCTATTGGGTTTTATTTGCTAAAACTTTAAGAATTTTTGCATCAATGTTCATCAGGGATATTGGTCCATGGATTTCTTATTTTGTGTCCTTGTCTGTTTTTGGAATCAAAGTAATTCTGGCCTTATAAAATGAGTTTGGAAGGGTTCCTTCCCTTTCAATTTTTTGGAATAGTTTGAGAAAATTGTTGTTAGTTCATCCTGAAAATCTAGGTAGACTTCTGTAGTATAGCCTTCCAGTTCTGGAGATACACACTATCACTGCCCTTACTCAGTATAGTACTGGAAATCTTTGCCAGAGCAATAAAGAAATACAAAGAAATAAAAGGCATGTAATAGGAAAGGAGGAAGTCCTATTACCTCTGTTTTCATATTATATGGCTCTATAAATGGAAAAACCTGAAGACTCTTCCAAAAGGAGAGTCATTTGCTGAGCAAATTGAGTAAAGTTGCAGGATCAACATAAAAAATCAATAGTATTTTTATACACCAATACTGAATTCTCTGAAAAAGAAATAATAAAATTAGTCCATTTCACAATAGCAACCAAAAATTATTAAGTGTTTAGGAATAAATTTAACCAAGAATGGGACACACCTCTATGATGAAAATGACAGGGGCCAGCACTGTGGCATAGTGGATAAAGTCACCGCCTGTAGTGCTAGCATCTTAATGGGCACCAGTTCGAGTCCCAGCTGCTCCACTTCTGACTCAGCTCTCTGCTCTGGCCTGGGAAAGTAGTAAAAGATGGCCCAAGTCCTTGGGCTCCTGCATTCACATGGGAGACCTGGAGGAAGCTCCAGGCTCCCGGCTTCGGATTGGCCCGTAGCAGCCATTTGGGGAGTGAACCATCAGAGACCTCTCTTTATGCCTTTCAAATAAATGTATAAATCTCAAAAAAAAAAAAAAAAAGGATACTAGTAATCTTTAAGAAATTTTTTTTAATGACAAAACATTAACAAAAGAAATTAAAGAAAGTCCCAAAATTGAAAGACTTCCCATGTTCATGGATGGAAGAATCAATATTACAATGCTCAAGCAACCCAAGGCAATTTCCAAACTCAACATAATCCTCATCAAAACACCAACAACATTCTTTGCAAAGCTAGATGAAATTAACTAAAGTGCATATGGAAGTGCAAAAGTCTTTGAATAGCCGAAATAATCTCAAGCCAAAAGATCAAAGGTGAAGGCGTAAAAATACTTGATTTAAAGACATACGATAAAGTTAATAGTAATTAAAACAGCATGTTACTGGCATAAAAAGACACATAGGGCCAGCGCTGTGGTGCAGTGGGTTAAAACCCCAGCCTGCAGCACTGACATCCCATATAGGTGCCAGTTTGAGTCCTGGCTGTTCTACTTCCAATCCAGCTCTCTGCTATGTCCTGGGAAAGCAGTAGAAGATGGCCCAAGTCCTTCGGCCCCTGTACCCACATGGGAAACCCAGAAGAAGCTCTTGGCTCCTGGCTTCAGCTCAGCTCAGCTCTGGCTGTTGCAGTCATTTGGGGAGTGGACAAGCAGAATGGAAGACCTCTCTCTCTGGCTCTACCTCTCTCTGTAACTCTTTCAAATAAATTTTTTAAAAATTTAAAAAAAAGAAAAAGGAAAAAAACAGATACATAGAGCATACATCCCAGAAAATAATTCCCATATCTACAGCCAACTGATTCCTGACAAATTTAGAAAAACATACTCTAGAGAAATGATGGTCTCTTAAATAACTGTTGCTGGGAAAACAATAACTGTTGCTGAGTGTGCAAATGCAGAAAATTGAAGCTTGTTTCAACCTCTCATCTTGTACAAAAAGCAACTCAAAGTGGATCAAAGACTTAAATATAAGACTGGAAACTGAACTACAAAAAATATGAAAAACACCTCAATATATTGACACGTGATGATTTTTTGGATGAGATCTGAGAGGCATAGACAACAAAAGTAAAACTAGATACATGGGCTTAATATCAAACTAAGAAGCTTCTGTGCAACAAATGAAACAATCAACAGAGTGAAGTAACAACAATGGAATGGAAGAAAACATGTGCAAATGATTCATCTGATAAAGGGTTAATATCCAGGATATATAAGGAATTCAAAAACTCAATCACAAAAACCCAGTTAAGAAATGGGCAAAGGATCTGAACAGATATTTTTCAAAACAGCCCTTGTCTCTACTCTTGAAGAACAGTGTTTTGTTCTTTTTTCCCCTTCGTACTATTTCTTGAATTCTTTAGTTAGTATAGGACTAATCTTTAAAGTAAACTTGAAATAGATCTTCGTAAAAACTAAGAGTGGGAATAGGAGACAGAAGAGGAAGAAAGGTGGGGGCCTGGGCAGGAGAGAAGGTTGGGTGTCTATATGTGTGTGTTTGTATATATATATGCCTATATATATATATATATATATATAAATCTGTAAATATAAAATCATTGAAATTTGTGTACCTCAAATAAAACCTAAAAAGGTTTAAAAATAATGAGACAAAATAAAATGATAAAAATCTGAAAAAAGAAATACAAATGGCCTACAAATTTATGAAAAAGTGGTCAATGTCATTAGCCATCAGGAAAATGTAAATCATAACCACAATGAGATATTAGCTCAGTCCAGTTAGAAGGGCTATTATTAAAAAGACAAAAAATAAAATAAAAACTGCTAAGAAGGATGCAGACAAAATGGAACCCTTATATACTGTTGAATGAATCAATTAGAATATGATATATTTACATAATGAAATATTATTTAGCCATATAAAAATGAAATCCTGACATTTGCAGCAAAATGGATGGAACTGAGATCATTATGTTAAGTGAAATCAGCATGATGCAGAAGGACAAGTACCTCATGTTCTCTCTCACATGTGGGCGTTGGGAAAAAAGCCAGTCTGAATTTATAATAGTGGTTGCTAGAGACTAGGAAGGACAGAGGACGAAGGGATAGGGAGATTGGATAACACAGACAGAAGTAACAAGTTCCACAGTTCCCCACACATAGGGCAATCATAGTTCACAATAATACAATAAATACATCTCATGCATGGAGATGCTGACTGCCTGATTTGATGAAGTTGCACTATACACAAGTGTTGAAAGATTAACTGTGCCTCAGAAAGTATTTAAGTATTGCTTATTAATATTAAATTTTAAATAAAATAATAAAATTGAAATAATATTTATAAAATTCAAATAAAATAGAAATTAAAATGTAAAATAAAATATATAAACCTCCAAAAAGTTCACGGAAAATGCAATTAAAATTATGAGTTTATTTTGGTTGCAAAAAATTTATTTTCAAAATACTTGGAAAATGTGTATTATTAAAAAACTATGCATGGGCTTCCAAAAACTTTTCTGCACCAAATTACACTTAATTCCATCTTCTCATGAACTTCTTGAAACAGCCTGTGTAGTTATGTGTATTATCCAAATATAGTTATAATGAAAATGCACCTATTTATCATGAGAAAACAAGACATTCTTTTCATAATTTACTCACAGCACAAGCTGGAGGGCTGTTTGCTTCTGACCCTCAGCGGCAGGAAAAATCCACTTCTAGCTTGTGTTCCGGCAATACATTCCTCAAAACAAGTAAAATCATATTTACACTGTAATTATTTTCACTTGCTTGTTAGATTTGTTCAGTGTATTTCACGTGCTCAGCACTTTTGAGTGTAAACCCAGTTCCCATAAGGCACAAGTTTAAAGCGATTTCCTGCTGTGAGGCTCCAGCTTACTCAGTGTGGTTAGCAGAAAGACTTAATAGCAATACATTATCATGCAAAAGAAATAGCATGAATCTGAATTTTGCCTTTGAAAAAGCAGCATGGTAGCTTTGGGATCCGCAAGGAGAGAAGGCCTATACTTCCGGGAATGGAAAGTCCCTACTCGCACTTCCGGGGAAGAAAAGCCCTTGTCAAGGTCCCCATGGGTGCCTAAAGGTCAACCAGTGAGGATCAGACCTGCCTTAACTACTTTAACCCCCATGCCCTGTATCTATAAAAGGAGCCCTCCCAATCTCTGACGCAGGACTTCCCCAGCCCCTGCCCTGTTGGGTCCGGGGAACCTCGCCCAGGAGCGGAATCCCAATAAAAGCTTGTGAATTAATTGATTCGTCTACCTGGGAAGATTTGTTACATGCCGGACACCTTGCACAGCAAATGCAATTTAATTTTTAAATTATTGACTCTCAGTTTTTAAGTGGTGCTCAGTCCCTAATGAATATCACTCTTGGAAAAAAAATCTACCCATATTGTTGAATACAGTGCCATTTGCTAAGCTATCCTGTAACTGGCTTTTTGGTTAACACAGATTAGTAACAGAAATTTCATTTCTTGATATCTAGATATAAATATTTAATGTGAAATGCAAAATGATAAAATTAGAAAACTAAATTACAAAGATTCTGTTTAATGTTTAGAAATATTATTGATGATTAGTGATAATGAAAATTTTCTGGTCATGTGCTGGGTTAGGGAAAATAACTGAAGAAAAGTGCTTTTAATTTACTCTGTTATCATAAAAATGCTTTTAAATTAATCATTGCTGTATATTCATATTCACTTATGGTCTTTACTGTTAAAATGATCTCACAAAAAGACTGTACGTGCATTTTGGTTTACTGAACATGATAGTCTTCAAGTTTGCCTGTGTTCAAATTTATCTTCAATCTAGTCCCCTACAGATTTGAGGCTTCTTGGAGAAGCGTCCTAGGTCAAGATGAATTGTCACTATGATGGCAAGAACACCATTATGGTTGACCAAGATTCCTCAGTTTCTGTGACAGAGTTTCAACTTTGAAACAACCAGTGTTAAAAAGGAACTAAAGTTGAGGAGTGATAGAAGATCTCTGTCAGTCTGCCTTTTAAAATAGATATATAAATAAAAAAATCTTTTCTTAAAAAGTATGATGTATTTCTGTAGGTATTCTTCATCAAGTTGAGGAAGTTCCCCTCTATTCCTAGTTTGCTGAGAGTTTTTTCTTTTTTCTCATGAATGAATTTTGGATTTTATCAAATATTTTTCTACATCTATTGATATGATCAGATTATTTTTCTTCTGCTTGTTGATAAGAGGAATTGCATTTATTGATTTGTTTAATGTTGAGCCACTTTTTGATACATGGTTGTTTAGTTTCAAAGACTTGTTTTCCTGTTTTCAATTTACTGATTTCAGATATAATTTTTACTGTTTCTTTTTTTTGTTTCCTTTAGATTTAAATTGCTCTTCTGCTTCAGGAAGTTTACATAATTGGCTTTGAATACATTTTCTTTTCCAATAGAGGCATTTAATGTTAAAAATCTCCATGTAAGCATTGCTTTTGCTATATCTTACAAGGTTTGATAAGTTTTATTTTCATTTATTTAGAAATGTTTTCAAGGTTCTCTTGAGATTTCTTTGACATATAGCTATATAACTGTACATATTAGAGATTTTTTTCAGATATTTCTCTTGTTTATTTCTAGTGTAACTTCACTTTGTTCTAACAATATAATTGGTATTTTCCCCTGCTTTCAAATTTTTAAATATGTATTTATAAGCCAGAAAGTGGCCTATTTTGATAAATGTTTGAGTAGAATGTGTCTTCTGCTATTGCTTAATGGCGCATTCTGTAAATATCAACAGTAACAAGTCAATCTATATCAAGTTGATAGTACTGCTGAGGTGAAATATATCCTTCACTTTCTTTTTCTTTTTTTTTAAGATTTATTTATTTATTTATTTATTTATTTTAAGGCAGAGAGACAAATAGAGAGATGCTCCATTTGCTGGTTCAAATAGCCACTGTTATGTCCAGTTCATTTGTCCCCAAAGACCACCAAGGAGCCGATACTGCTGTAAAGCACACGAGAGTTTTATTGCAGGTCTGGGCCTGGACTCTCAATCAACACCGATGCAGCGGGTCTGAATTGAGAGCCCCGACCCTTCAGTTAACAAGGTTTTTATAGGGTTTTCAGAGATATTCTGTACATCATGGTACCATTTAGCAAATCAACTCATCCCGCGGGAAATTCAAAGGACTTCTGTTAGAATTGATTAGTGCATCCAGTGGCGGGAACGGACCTAGTAAAGGTGGTTGGATGGCTTTGGGGCTTATGCCTTTTAAATTGATTGGCCGAAGCATAGGGTCCGAGCTGCTGGGGTGTACGTGCCGAACTGCAGGGTCTCGGGAAGCTATCAATTACCTTAAATGCCCTGAGAAGACACCAGGATCTCTAGGTATTTCTCTGCTATCTGCTAATTGGCTGTTGCTAGGAGAGTTTACTACAAGGGGAGTTCATTTATTTACTTTTAGGAGCTTCTGGCTCAGGGTTCAGGGCCTGGTCAGGCCTGAGTTACAAGATGGAAGCCTAATTTAAAATTGTTGCACCTGATCCATGCTCAGGTCTCACACCACAAGAGCCAGGACTGGACCAGGTTGTAACCAGGAGCCAGGAACACCATCTAAGTCTCCTGTGTGAGGAGCAGGAACTTAAATACGTAGGCTATCATCTGTTGCCTTCCCAGGCACATTAGCAGGAAGCTGGATTGAAAGCAGAAGAGCTGAGACTTAAACTGGCACTCCAGTGTGGGATGCAGGCATCGCAAGAGGCAGCTTAACTCACCATGCCACACATCCATCCTGTCCTTATTGACTTTCTGCCTGCTTGATTTATCAGTTACTGAAGAAGATGTTAAAGTCTTTATAACAATTTGTCTATTTCTTCTTGCAATTCTACCAGTTTTTTCTTAATGCTCTTAGTTGCATACATTGTAAACATTATATCATTTTGGAGAATTTATTTTTTTTTAAAGATTTATTTTATTTATTTGAAAGTCAGAGTTACAGAGAGAGGTAGAGACAGAGAGAGAGGTCTTCTACCTGGGGTTCACTCCCCAGATGGCCACAATGGCTGCAATGGCCAGAGCTGCCCCCATTCGAAGCCAGGAGCCAGGAGCCTCCTCCAGATCTCCCACACTGGCACAGGGTCCTGAGATCTTTGGCCATCTTCTACTGCTTTCCCAGGCCATAGCAGAGAGCTGGATAAGAAGAGAAGCAGCCGGGACTCGAACTGGCGACCACATGGGATGCTGGCGCTTCAGGCCAGGGCTTTAACCCGCTGCGCCACAGCACCAGCCCCAGAATTGATGTTTTTATCATTATAGTGCCTTTTGTTGTGATTGTTTTCATTGTTCTGAATTCTATTTTGTCTAAAATCAGTATAACTACTTCATCTTTCTTTTGAATCATGTTAGCATGGTATATGGTATATACCTATCTCTTTAAACTATATATTTCTTTATATTGAAGTGATTCCTTGTGAGTAATGTGCATTTGAGTTTTGATATTTGTTTACTCTGACAATCTCTATCTTTTAATTAAATGTTTTAAAACATTTTACATTTAAGATGATTATTGGTATAATTGGTTTATATCTATCATGTTTGTAACTGTTTTATAGTCACTGTATTTATTCTTTGTTGCTTTCACCTCTTTTTTTTTTTTTTTGCTTTCTCTTATTTTATTTTCAAGATTTATTTATTTTATTTGAAAGGCAGAGTGACATAGACAAGTGACACAGACAGAGAAAGATCTTCCATCCATTGGTTCACTCCCCAATGGCCACATTTCTGGCCTAATGTGGCAGTGACTCAACTAACGTGTCCACCGAGAAAAGGTATTATAATGGTTGCTACTCCCTTTTTTCTTTTATCCTTCTGAGGGGAAATACAGATAGCAATCAGTTCTGTTCCAGATTCTACTCAATTCCCAGGTTCTAGGCAAAGAAACTCCCGGTTAGCAAAGATAAGTGAGTGACTTCACAAGGAACTACACAATACCCAAACTAATGCAATAAGAAGACAGCATGAAAAGATGTGGTGGCAGTGGGATGATTGTCAACAGCTTTTTCTAATAGGGGGATAAGCAAATGAAAGGACAGAGGAGTCAAAGATGACTTAAGATTTTTGGTTTGTACAAAGGGAAGAATGAAATGGAATTAATTTTTATTTTGTTTTGTTTTTAGTTACGTTATAATTAATTGGACAATCAAGTAAAGATGAAACTAGGCAGCTGGATATGTAAGTCTGAAATTCAGAGAACATAAGGCTAGATATATGTGAATTTTAGAATTATCAGTGTATTGATGGCTCATAAAGCCATTGGGGCAGGAAGAAGACACAAAGAGAGGGAATGTAGGTAATTAGGTTATTAAGTAACACAATTATTCTTGGCTGCAGTCTTTGGGTTTCTAATTTTCACTTTTGAAGTAACACATAATCAATACTAAAGAGATAAGTTTGAGACACTTTTAAACAATAAATGCTATGAGATAGGAAGGTGATTCAAGATAATATGCAAGCTTTCATAGTAGATACCTACTACATCCAAGAACATTTATTAAGCATAGTAATGGATCAGGTCTAAAAAACAAAATAGAATTATAAATAACTTATATTTCAATCAGAATTCTTTAGGCTTTTCTGAAGGAACTAGACAGCCACAATTTAGTTAATATTAATTTGAGGGGCCATTGTTGTGGTAGAGTGGGACAAGCTGCTGCTTGGGATATCCACATCCCATATCAGTACCAGTTCTAGTCCTGGCTGATCCAGCTCTCTACAAATGCACCTAGGAGGACATCAGATATTGACCAAGTACTTGGATCTCAGACACCTACCTGGGAGACCTGGATGGATTTCTGGGTTCTTGGCTTCAGCGTGGCCCAGTCCCACCATTGTGGGAATTTGGAGAGCTAACCAGTGGATAGAAGATTGATCTTTCCCTATCTTCCCTCTTCTCTGTCACTTTGCCTTTCATATAAAAAAAAAAAACTTTTAAAATATTAATTTGAAATACTCAGTAGCAAACCATTATTTCTATTAAGCACTATAATACTGTCTGAACAGTACAATTTAACTACATTGCTTTTTAAAAAAAAGGTTTATTTTAAAAGCAGCGTCTCTCTCTCTCTCTCTCTCTCTCTCTCACACACACACACACACACACACACACACACATTCAGATCTTCCATCTGCTGGTTCACTCCTCCAAGTAACAACAGCCAGGGCTGGGATAGGCTGACATCAGGAACCTGGAATTCCATCCATGTCTCTCATGTGGATGACATGGGCCCAAGTATTTGGGCCATCTTCTGCTGCTTCCTCAGGCACAGAAGCAGGAAGCTGGATAGGAAGCAGAGCAGTTGGGACTCAGAGCAGTGCTCTGATATGCGATGCCAGCACCATAGGTGACAGCTTAATCCACTGTGCCGTATCACCAGTCCCTGGCTACATCTTGATTTACATTAAATATCAATAAATGCGAAGCTTCTGCTTGCTTTCATACAACACTTTCCCTGTCTAGTACACAAACACATGATCATTCAGTCTCTCCTAAAAAAATGTGAACAACCCTTGCTAATACACCCAGGGAAGCAGTGGCTAGTGGCTGCTCTCTCTGTGTGACACTCTGCTTTTTGAATAAATAATAATAAATAATTTATACATAATTTATTATAATAAATGAATTATATCATATTATTATATAATAAGATATTAATTATAAGATATTAATTATAATATAATAATATTATATAATATATAATATTATCATAATTTATAATAATAAATAAATAATTTATAATAATAAATAATTTTAAAAATAGGATGTTTTTTGAAGGGCAGAGCTACAAAGACAGAGGGAAAGAAAGAGAGAGACACACACACACATACACACACACACAGAGAAATCTTCCATCTGCTAGCTTACTCCCCAGATGGTTACATCAGCCAGGGCTGGGCCAGGCTGAAGCCAGGAGCCAGGAGCTTCATTTAGGTCTCCCTCATGGGTACAGGGACCCCAAGAACTTAGGCCATCTTCTGCTGCTTTCCCAGGTGCATCAGCAGGGAGCTGGATCAGCAGTGAAGCAGCCATTGCCTATATGAGTTGCTAGCACTGCAGGGAGCAAATTAATCTGCTGAGCTACAGTGTCAGCTCCAAAAACAAAATTTTAAAAATAAAATAAATAAAAAGAAGGTGAGCAATGCAGAATCTGTCCCTATATGGGAAGGACATGTTTTTGTTGTTTGTGTCACAATCCAGCAAGGACACCATGACTACAGACACAAATCAGGGCTTCTCATCTTAGAAACATGGCACTCTGCCCCCCATCCAAACTTCTCCCCCTTTTCATTTTGGGCTTTGCCTTTAATCATCCCCACGTACCCTCCACATATCTCACTTGTCATTCCTTATGTGCACCCCATCCCCACCCCCACCCCCACCCCCATTTTAGCACTAGCAGCAGACACTTGAAACAGCATAAAGGGAATGCCCCTCGCTGCAAGTGGGCACCAGTGAGGAATGTGTTCCTGCAATCACAAATGCCACAGGGCTTCAGGAGCATAAGACATCCGCATAGCGCAGAATCCCAGTTTAAACTAATTCAGAGATCACCATGACCTTGAGCGGTGGGTTGCTTTTCCAAAGCCACAGCAGACTCTGCCAACTGCGTGATGCATGTGGATCTCAATAAACCTCACTCAAGTTGTTGCCTGAATGTCCTTTTCTACAACCCAAGAGATGCACTCTTGAAACAATTTCAAACCTACTGCTGACTTTTTTCCATTTTCAGAATGTCTTTTCATCGTTCTCCTGGTAAAATAAAACCATTCTTTCAGTAGTCAGCCAAAAACATAACCTCCTTCCTTAATCTGTGTTTTTTTACTTCATAATCAGGACACTATAAAACCTGCACGTCAACTATCGAAATACAATATTGATAGCACAGGAGGAATGATTTTTTTTAACTCCACTACTTCATACAATGAAAACACCTTCATTCATTTAGCCTCTTTAATTAAGGTGACACTCTTTGTCAACACTTCCACAGAACAATATTTGCCCACTCCAAAGAGATACTGCAAAAAAATTTAATATTTCTGTGTTTGTTCCTATATTCTTCAGATCTGTTCCAGTAATTGGGGTTTATATTTGAGGGTTAATCAGACATTAGAGACATTAAAAACTTGCAATAAAGGAAGGCAACTATTAGAGTGCTCCTACGCAGCAGAAAATGGTTTCTTCACAGTCTCAATGATAATTGGCCAAATTCTGGGCAAGCAGAGCAGAAGGACCATAAAAATACCATCAAAATCCACAGTAACTTCACAATGCTTCACTCTTTTAAAAATGTCATATTTCGAAAATATATATACATAGTGTATATATATATATATATATATGCAAAGTAGATTTCTGGCTTCAGCCTGGCTCAGGCCTGGCTACTGCAGCCCTGTGTGGAGTGAACTGATGGCTGAAAGATCTCTCTCTTTCTGTCTCTGTCTCTCTCTAACTCTGCCTTTCAAATAAATATATAAATATTTTATAAAAAAGACAGAAAACATAAATAACTTTAAATGTTGATAAACTGATAAGCTTAAAGACCAACTAATTCAGAATTTAGAATTATACACTACATTCCCAATTTCCAATCTTTAACAGAATATTAGCAATTATAATATGGAGAGCCAAGGTTTGGGAGTTTTCTTTGGGAGTAGTTCTAGTAAGAAGAAGAAAGAAGAAGAGGGAGGAGGAGGAGGAAGAAAGAGGGAGGAGAAGAAGAGGAGGAGGAGGAAGCAGCAGCAGAAATGATGTGGAGGTAGATATTAAGTAATTTAAATAACACATATTAGGTGATCGACTTGACATCAAATTACCATGTAAAATTAAATTCATATTATAGGATATGAAAACTGTCCCAAGCCAATATAATGGTAGATTAACACAGTTGACACTCAAGACTGTTAAAGACCCCCATATGTTGATTTCTACTCATTTTCTGACTGAACAGAAAAATGCAAACCCATATATGATTTTTTAAGTATTTTTACACAAATACATGTGTATATTCCATGGGATGAAGTGGTAGTCCTTCTTTCTAAAAATTCTGTTTTAACTGCCATTGAAAAACGTTGAATTTATAAAATATGTGATGAAATGTCTCCCCATATTGTAATAAGGAAGTTTTCTGTAAACAGGAACCACTAAGAGCTATTAAACTATACTGACCAGATTTATTTGATTTTCTGCTCAATTAGAAGCTGGAGTCTCCTCATTTTTAGTTTCTTCATTTTTTACAGGAAAGTTGCCTCTAGTTCCATGGGTAGCCATTTCAACCTGTTTGTCTTTTGCTCTTTTTCAATTGCTATTGTTTTGGCAAAAGATTTATCCTTTCTTTATTTTTCTTTTAGTTTCACCCTTTGCAGGAGCTGGCTGGTACCTCGACAGTCTCCTGTAGGCTTCTGCCTCTACTGTAACACCAACTAAACTGACCTTCACCTTGTGTTTTTCGGCAGTGGTTTGTGGCAGGGAATGCAGGTGCCGGGGTGACAATCGGCCCAGCACTGTGTGACCCTTTACAAAGTCAGGTTGCATGGCATCTTTCATAATCCCCACTGATAAACTCTTCCTGTACGATATTTTATTCTAAAATATAAGCCACAAAATAGATGACCATATTGATAAAGTTAATGTTTACTTAGGCTTATCTAATGCTTTTTCTTTTGTTTTTGTTTTAAATTAAAGGCAGAGAGAGACAGAGACACAAGAGACAGAGAGAGAGAGACAAAGATAAAAGATAGAGATCTTCCTTCGGCTGGTTTACTCCCCAAATGCCTGCAACAGCTAAGGCTGGACTGGCCTGAAGCCGGGAGTCAGGAATCCAATCCAGGTCTCTCATATGGGTGGCAGGGACCCAAGTACTTGGGCCATCACCACTGTCTTCCAGGGTATGCATTAGCAGGACATTTGAATTAAAAGCAGAGCATCCACTTGAACCAGTCATTCCAAAGGGATATGGATATCCCACACAGGGTCTTAACCTCTGTGCCAATTGTCCACCATTTTTTTTTTCTTTATAATCATCCTAGCCTCTCATACACCAGACTATTAGGGCCACATGCTTTCTCCTGATATAATGTATTGTTGCCACAGACATTTTCCCTTCTGTTCCTCCTCCTCTTTTTTTTAAACTGTGAATGCTTTTACTTTATTCCAGTATATAAATGATCACTGAACTGGGTACACAACTGTAGGTAAAAAGTTACTTTATGTCAGTGATTTGAAGGATACGTAGCATTTTCTTCCAGCTTCCATTATTGCTCTGAGCTTTTAACTGTTGCTCTTGTATAGGTGATCTGTATTCTTTTCTCTGGCTCCATTTGTGACTTTCAGTTTGTCCTATCTTAATTGCAATTTTACTACTATGTGCCTAGGTGTGGATTTCTTAATTTAATCAACAATACTTGTACGTATTTATGAGCTTCAGTGTGACATATCAATAGATGTCTAATCAAATCAGGGTAATCAATATTTCCCCTTCTTTGATGTGACTTCAAGATCAGAGGCTTGGCGATCCTTTCTTCTATTTCTTCATAAAATATCTACTAGGTTATTGTGAACTACAGTCACCTCACTATGCTGTGTAACACAAGAAACTTATTCCTTTAATCAATGATGGAAGATTCTCTCTCTCCCTATCATTGCCTTTCAAGTAGATAAAAATAAATAAATACATACATACATACATACATAAATACATAAATAAATACTTAAAAATAAATAAAAGTTCAGGTCAGTGCTATGGCATAGAGGGTAAAGTCTGCAATGCCAGCATCCCATGTGGGCGCTGGTTTCGAGTGCTGGCTGCTCCCCATCTGATCCAGCTCCCTGCTAATTTGCCTGGGCAAGCAGCAGAAGCTGGCCCAAGTGATTGGGCTCCTGATCCCACATGGGAGACCTGGAAGAAGCTCCTGGCTCCTGACTTTTGTCTGGCTCATCCCTGGCCATTGCAGCCATTTGAGGAATGCACCAGCAGATGGAAAAGCTCTGTCTCTCTTTCTCTCTCTCACTAACTTTTTCAAATAAATAAATCTTTAGAAATAAACAAATAAAGTTCACACATTTACTTTGTACTCTTTCATAATTCCAATATCAAACCTCATTAAGGCTTGATCTGTTGTTTGCTATTTCTGTCCTCACTTGTGGTCACTTGTTTCTATCTTTGGTGCTTTTAAAATAATGCACTTGATTTCTAATAACTTATTAATTCTTAAGTGAAGATTTTATATACTCATTTATTTGATCTGAGAGTGATCGTCCATCAAGTGTCCTATTAGCTATGCTCTATTTCAATTTTCTGGGAGTTGCAGGAAAATAAATATGGATATATATGGTCTCAGAATTGGCCAATAGCAAGCATAATCATTAGTCCGTATGCTTTGTTATTCCTCCAAATTTCCTAACATGGACAAATAATGCTTTCAAAACTGTATATTAATAAAACCATGGACCCAGAATATTTGGCACACACTAATTTTGCTCAATTAGTAAAATTTTATGCACATTAGGAAACAGGATTTTAAGTCCCTTCCTGGGAGCATAGTTACTGAAGACAAAGGTGTGTCCTCTGTGCTTTCCTACTCCACACTGCATAATTCGATCAGTGTAGAGTCTCAAAAAAGAATACTTTTCTCTTGAGATGATTTTGAAACATATTGCTCTGCTAGAAGTCAGAGCAGGGTTTCTACCTACTTGGGTCCACCTCAGCTCTCAGTCAGAACCCTGGTTTGATGCCAGAACCCCTTCTCCGTTAGGCATGACTTTGGTTAAGTATAAAATGTGTCAGGCAAAGGCAAGTATGAGGGCGGAGAGGAGAGGAGAGGATGAAAAAACTATAGGAGTTAAGTACAAGAGCAGGAACTGCAACAAAAACAGATCTTTATGGCTGTCGTCAGTTACTCAGATAATTTCACACTATGGACACGTTTTATGGTCAAAGGCTCGGATTTCCAAGTAGCTGTGTCTGCCCGCTTGTTTGATCTGTGACCACGATGGAAGGTCCAACGTTGCTGCCTTCGACTTGTTGTAGAAGAGGACCATGTGGCAATAAGGGATGATCTCAGACGGTGTTCTCTAAGGTCCACACAGATGCCCCAAGACGTTGTCGGGGACCGCAGCTGAAGCCTTTCCCAACATCTGAGGGTCTCTTTCACACCGGCGCTTGGGGCAGGTTTTGAAGTTTCAAAAGCGGTCAACTCAAACACACACCTCGGGCTCTAAAACAGGCTCCCCAGAGCCCGACTCCCCTTCTCCAGCGCTGGGTGGACTTGACAGCCCCACGCCTAGAGACGTGAACACAATCCCCCGCCCGCGGCCATCCGGCCAGCTCTGGGCACGGCACGGCACGGCAGGCCAGGCCAGGCCAGGCCAGGCCAGGCCAGGGCCCAGGCCCGCAGGGCGACGTCCGGTCTCAGCGGCCCTGCGGAGGGCTGGGCGGGAAGCCTGGGCTCCGGTTTTCCGCATCCGCCTGACTTTCCACACTTTAGACCCTGAGGCGTTTCTCTCCTGTGCCACTTCACCCCTCTATCCGACTTCTAGCTCACCCGGAGCCGTTCCTCCTCCTCTGGGATCTCCGTTTCCGGAGGTGAGGCTGCTACTCAGATGGTCTTTTCTCGCCCCACCGCCATCTTAGTCCTGGCTTTGCGCACTTAGGAGAACAGGGGCGGAAGTGACCCTCAATGCATGGGGTTAGGGTGGGAATCAGAACGCCAGCCTTTCTACTGCACGGATGTGTGACCTGGAGCAGGTTATTTGCTCTGCCTTTTGAAATAGGGGCAGACGTTCTAGAATGTTAATGTAGCAGCCTCAAATCAGCCGTGCCTCCATTTATTTCCACAGGCCGAAGCCATAACAGCCTGCCTCAACCATAACGGCACTTCGACTAGCAATTTTAGCTGTCTTCCCATTGAAAGGCCACCACAAAACACACCAAACACCAGAGTTAAAAGTTTATGGGGAGGCCGGCGCCACGGCTCACTAGGCTAATCCTCACTAGGCTAATCCTCCGCCTTGCGGCGCCGGCACACGGGGTTCTAGTCCCGGTCGGGGCGCCGAACTCTGTCTCGGTTGCCCCTCTTCCAGGCCAGCTCTCTGCTGTGGCCAGGGAGTGCAGTGGAGGATGGCCCAAGTCCTTGGGCCCTGCACCCCATGGGAGACCAGGAGAAGTACCTGGCTCCTGCTATCGGATCAGCGCGGTGCGCCGGCCGCGGTGGCCATTGGAGGGTGAACCAACGGCAAAAGGAAGACCTTTCTCTCTCTCTCTCTCTCTCACTGTCCACTCTGCCTGTCAAAAAAAAAAAAAAAAGTTTATGGGGGCGGGGGGGGGGAGGAGTAGGAGCGCAACAGGCTATTGGAAGGGAGGAAGGGAGGGAGGGGGAGAGAGAGAGAGTGAGTGAGTGAGTCTGTGTGGGAAGGCAGGTCTTGTTATAGCCTTGCATGGATAAGGAAGTGGGAGCAGGTTAGGGTGGGGGGTGACATTGACGCTTGTGGTTGGGCCATTTGGTCACCTAACTTATAGGAAGCCAGGCTGGATTTTGGAGAGGCTGAAACTTATCGTACAAGATGGCTCCTCAGATATGTCATCGGTTTCACTAACACCCATAAAATCCATCTTATCCACTCTTGCCAGTTTTCTTAAAAGCAAAACTTATTTTAATTATTACTATCCATACCCATCTCCAATTAATAAAACTTTTAAGATTACTCCAAGCTGCCTTTCCCAACTTCATCTCATTTTAGGCTTTACTTACAAAATCACCACCACCACCACTTTGTACCCTTCTTTCCTTGAGATTTATTTATTTTATACAGTGACAAAGCGAGGGGTACCTAGCTCTTCCATCAACTGGTTGACCCCCCAGATGGCCTAAGTGGCTAGGGCTTGGCCAAACAGAAGGGAAGAGCTTCATCCCTGTCTCCCATGTGGGCGACAAGCGACATCCTCTGCTACTTTTCCCAGGCAGTTAGCAAGGAGCTGGATGGGAAGCAGAGCAGCCAGGACTCGAACCAGCACCCACATGGGATACCAGCATCACAGGCCACAGGCTTCACCCACTACACCATATCATCAGGCCCTCATATTTTCATATGGTTTTTTCTCCACCACTATTTCCCTTTCCAAATTTCTGTTAAAATCCTAGCCAGCCTTCCTCCCTGAGGAAGTTACTTCTGATTTTCCCAATATCTTTGCATCTTTTAATTTTTATGGTACCTGACACATTGCCTTGTATTGCAGTCAGGCATTCCTACTTTCCTTTATACTTACCCTTTCCAATCACACATTATAAATTCCTGGAGGGGGGCTGGCGCTGTGGCGCAGCAGGTTAATGCCCTGGCCTGAAGTGCTGGCATCCCATATGGGTGATGGTTCAAGACCCGGCTGCTCCACTTCCAATCCAGCTCTCTGCTATGGCCTGGGAAAGCAGTAGAAGATGGCCCAAGTCCTTGGGTCCCTGCACTCACGTGTGAGACCCAGAAGAAACTCCTGGCTCCTGGCTGCAGCTCCAGCCGTTGCAGCCAATTGGGGAGTGAACCATCGGATGGAAGACCTCTATCTCTCTCTCTCCTCTCTCTGTATAACTCTGACTTTAAAATAAATAAATCTTTAAAACAAAACAAAACACTACTATAAAAAAATTCCTAGAGGGCAGGAACCATGGCTTTTTCATCTTTGTATTTCTAGAGGTGCCTTCCAAAACAGAATTCAAAAATAAGGAGGGGGGATTTAAGAAACCTGTGATATAAACAAAGTTGTTTTTTTTTTTTTCCTGAGAGCACACTTTTGAAATTGATAGCTACAAATTGGAAATGGAGAGCAAAGGGAATTGGAACACATTTCTCAATCTTAGTGCCTGAAACAGGTGCTTTCGTATATATTCTCTCATTTCTTCACAACAATCCTATATCATCCCATTTACAGATGAGACTATTAAACCTCAAGAGTGACTTCCCTAATATATTCCAGCTTTGAGTGGCAAACTTAATATCTTGAATTCCCTTTCTGTTAAACATTACTCAAAAAAACAGGAATTACTACCAATACAAGATCTTTTTCAAGATCTTTTCCATCATCATCTTAAAGGGGATTTCACAAATGCCCTTCCCAAAGCACAATATGTTAAATATATTAATTGTAATACCCTATAAGTAAAACAAGTAGATAGCATCCAAGTTCTATTATTCAAGCTTGATGGCTGAATAAGACATCCAGTGGACTAGACATCAATAGCCATTTTAATCTTAAATTTTCATGTTGATGTATTTTAAAAAAATTATGTGCATTTAGGTATTGTATTTGCCTGTGGCTATGTTGAATCTGTCACATACTATTTATATAATTCAATATTCTATATGGCAGAAGGATGTGTTTTGCAACAAATGGTTAGAAGCTTTATAATCTGAAAGGTAACCAGAGAATTATAGGGGCAGAAAAACCATGTTTAAAAAATTTTTTTTGCATGAAAAATGTCCAAGTCTTTACTGATAATCAGTGAAGTGCCTTACTTAAGTAAGTTTTGGAATGGGATAGTAAAGGAAAAGCATGAATTTATATACTTCAAGAAAAGACTTTACTTGAGGGATCAGTGTTGTGGTACAGTGGGTTAAGTTGCCTCTTGCAACACCAATATCCCGTATCTGAGACATGGTTCTAGTTCTGGCTGCTCTGCTTCTTCAGATCTGGCTCCCAGCAAATGCATTTGGGAAAGCAGCAGTAGATGGCCCAAGTACTCTCATGTAGGAGACCAGAATGGAGTTCCTGAACTCCGCCTGGCCCAGCCCTGGCCCTCTGGCCATCTGGGAGTGAACCAGTGGATGGAAAATCTCCGTCTCTCCCTCTGTCACTATTTTTAAAATATTTTAATTTAAAAAATCTACTCAATTTCAGGGATATAAAAAACACATGAGTCTCACCTGGTGGAAAAAGATCCTGGGTTGCCAGAATATTTTAGGGTAGAATGAAGAAGTTTCAAAATGAGATGGGACTTTCTACCCTTGCTTTAATTTTCTTTATTTGAAAAAATTGATTTTATCAAAGGAAGAACAACTCTTTTTGGTTTCTAGAGGAAAGAATCATTTAAAAAGAAGTATGAGAGGTGATAAGATGGAGACCAAGAAAAATCAAGTGTAATATGGAATCAGGAAAAAATTGTGACAACAATAGAAATGAAGAGAGTCAATGGGAGAAATCACACAACAATGGAAGATTTGATGGAATGACTAAAGATAATTCAGAAGTAGATAAAGGGAAGGCTTAATATGGACTCTGTCCTAGGAGAAATTGCTGAAAGATTTGAAGATGTAATGTAAAGCTCTTACTGTCAAAAGAAATTTAAAATAATTTTGATTAAGAAGGGAAAACATACCATAAAATATTTATTTAGTAAAATAATTTTATAATCTACACATAATTGAATAAAAAGTACAACAAATGATTTTCACTTCTTTGCAAAATTGCATATAGTACAACTTGCATGTTGGGTTCAGCATTCTATAGATATGGCTACATACCAAGATGTGAACATATTCTTAAAGAAGTAAAGGCTCACGTTGTGTACCACAAATGTTGAATTAAATTCCAGGGAAACATTGCTTTGGTAACATGAACAATCTGATTGTACTACCGTCAATTTATTTTTAAAAAAAGATTAAATAAAATCCCTCAATGGTGACTTTTTGCTTGTTTCTGAGAAAACAATTACCTATATAGTAAAATAAAGTTTTTTAAAAAGGCAAAATATAAAATGGGGATTACTACTTTTATGATATCACTCCCCCTTCTCTTCTTTAGGTAG
Organism: Oryctolagus cuniculus; assembly: GCF_051225735.1. Lineage (NCBI taxonomy): Eukaryota > Metazoa > Chordata > Mammalia > Lagomorpha > Leporidae > Oryctolagus > Oryctolagus cuniculus. The sequence goes on from NC_142873.1 coordinate 27,783,434, forward strand.
TATTATTTTCCTTTCCCTTAATTGTAAAGGAAAGTGAACAGAAAAATGACTTCTTATCCCCATCCGTTTGCTTCCAGGATTCTTACTTAAATCAAATGAATACGTCAATTTTGCAGTCTTGACACTATCATTAATACTGTTAGCTTTGTCATTCTCAAGAAGGTTAAAAGCACCTATCTGGGTTCTTTTCAAGATAAGGCAACAAAGTTGGCTTTAAAATAGTTTTCAAGTCTCACTTTCCCTTGGTAGACTGATTCAGAGTTGTATGCATAAAGAATATTTTTTCAAATAACTTGGAAATGGAATCACAAGCAGTTTCTATTTTAAGCAAAATTTGAAGATGATCTACCCTTAGAAATAAAGGCAGATTTAAGGTACAAAATGCAGGAATCAAATCTATCCTAGTTCCTGTTCTATTGAAATAATTAAAAGGAGGCTCAGTTTATGAAAAAGACCTTAGAGTAATCCAACTCCAACTGATATCTTTATCTTGGATAAGAAAGACAAAATAATATAAAAGCTATAAATGGGAATGAAGTTATTTAAAAAAAGACTTTTTCACTTTATTTTGGAAACAAAAGGGAATGCAGATACAAAATGGGCAGGTTGTTTAGCCTGTATATGAATTTTTCATCATGGAATTAATAGTTCTTCACACTGAAGATTTAAAGAAAACCAATCCTACCTTAAATTTTCTGATTCAATCTTCATTTAGATTATTAACAGGCTTCAAAACTTGCCTTTTTCCTAACTAAATGAGCTTCTCTGGGAAGCATATGAATAATGCAAAAATGTACTTCTAAAGAAAATCTACATGGGGCCAGTGTTGCAGTATAGCCGGTTAAGCTGCCACCTGTGACACTGGCATCCCAAATGGGCACAGGTTCGATTCCCAGCTGCTCCACTTCTGATCTGGCTCCCTGAATGCACCTGGGAAAGCAGAAGATGGCCCAAGTGCTTGGGCCATGTACCCATATGGGAGACCTGGATAAAGCTCCAGGCTCCTAGATTCACCCTGACCCAGCCCTGGCTGTTGCAGTCATTTGGGGAGTCAACCAGCAAACAGAAAGATCTCTCTCTCTCTTTCTCTCTCTCTGTATCTCTATAATTCTGCCTTTCTAAGAAATAAATAAATCTTTAAAACTAAAAAAGAAAAAAATCTACACAAATACATAATGGTCAAGATGGGAACTAAGAACATTCATAGAATGAATTTTTAAAAATAAAATTAGAAATGACACTTACTCCCTATAGGAAAAAGATTAAATCAGAGCAAATATTGCCAGTTATCTTTCATCTGCAAAAACACAAATGCACATAGGTAACATAGAAATATTTAAGTTGAACAGAGGCAGTTGCCAACAGAACATATTTCCATCATGACTTATAAGATCTTATGGCCTCTGCGGAGCCCTGATCCCACCAGGCCAAGTACCTGGCAAAGCCCATACAGATGTGTGTGACCTATAAAACATCAAATTCATTTGCTTATCAAGTATACAACACTGCCTAGTCTTGATTGCTCTTGATTACTTGATTTTTCAAATTCAAGTTCACGTTTGAATCAGAAAACAAGTCTCCCTTAAATTAGATCTCATAAATAATGCATGAAATAAATTTCACTTTCTGGCTCCTCTGAACAGTATCATTGTTACTTCAGGAACACAAAGTGTTAGCTGAGTGGCTGCTTTGAAGCCACTGAAATGCACATTCATAAATACATGTCTAAATATTAAAAAATTAAATACATCCAGGCAATTTATGTGCAGAGTCCTTGCTGTAAGAAGTCCTTCAGCAGTGTATTATGAAGTGATTACTTGAGAACTTGATTCTGGATCTTCCTGCTTCCTGTATTTCTTCATAATACTGACTGCACCATTCACCAGGAAAACCACAGCGATGAATGCAAAATAACTGGCATAAATCAGGAACTAAAAGGAAGAAAAGTGGTGATTATCAAATTATCCATTAGAAGATGAATTGTTTTATTACATATATGTGAACATTCTCTAATTATTTAGAGTTTTGCAATCAAACTTCAAAAGGCATAGCAGGTTTACACTACATGCTAGGTACTAAAGACACAAAGCAGTAGCACAGCACAATGGTGCTGAAACCGACAGCCTGAATGTGAATCCAGACTTCATTCCTTACCAGTTGTGAATCACTGACTATAATACTTAATCTCTGAGCCATGACTTCTTTATTCACAAAATGGAGTTCTTTAAGAAGGAGTATTGGGAGGGATCAAGAATATGCATGAAAATGCTTTTTAGCAATGCTTCTGTTTTACTGTTGCTGTCATTATTGTTATAACTGATTCATGGTCTCCTCGCTCAAGCTGACAGGTAAGCATGACTAACAGACCAAGCTCTGAAGATCAAGTGCTTCTTTTCTTCCCCAGAAGAGGGCAGAAGAAGATCAACCATCTTCCATTACTAAGACATTTTAAAATGTGACTATGTAGTTTATCAATATCTTCATCTGCTTCCTCTTAAAATAACTTACTGAATACATATTACTGGTTTAAAGGTACAATAAGAATGTATCCTTATAGCTGAGCCAGGTTCTTTCACATTTGGAAACCTATCTATAGAAAGCCAGTTAATCATCATGGCAGTAAGGGTTCCTGCAAAGCCCATAAGATCCTTTTATTCCACATCTTTAAATCACTGTTTCTGCAAGAATGTGCTGTCAAATTTGCACTTCAAATGTCAGCCAAGTTTCCCTCAACTGTGATAGTCCAGGACCCTTCTTTACCAAACAGCAGAATAACAAACTCTTAATTTCTCCCCTACTCTCCATCCCAAAGTAGGTTTTAGGTTTAGACAGATGTTTAAATCCTAGCTCTACCTAACATGTCTCAGATTTTTCTTTATGTCTAATGCTGGCAACACTACTACAAATTCCATATTTGGTGCTTGGTAGATAGAAGGCACTTCATGCACATTACATATTATTTCTTTTATCAATCTTTTAAATAAAAACAAAGTTAATTACTGCTAACATGTTGGGGTTTGTATTCTAAGAAAACTAATACTTAAGTATGGAATATTAAGTAGTGTGTATTGGGGGGAATATGGAGAAGGAATGATTTAAGCTGGGCTGGAGGTAAAGCTGGCACCTCTTGATGAAGCTGCCCATTTTACCAAAGCACAGAGCAAGCCCAACCCATAAACTCACAACAGATGAAGGCATATATAACTATACTATATATATATATACATATACATATATATGTATATATGTGTATATATATAACTATATTCCTGAGTGAATACAACTGTTCACTCTGTTGTTTGGGCAGGTGTCTTCTCAGTAGGTCATATGTTACGAATCACAATGCTATTTATCCACAGCAAGTCATTACCTTGGTATCTGGGTAAGGGGTATTTTAAATAAAGAAGGGAGGAGACAGAGTTGTGAGATAAAGAAGAGCATCTCTAAAGATTGGGTACAGAATTCCAGGCATAGAATTAAGCATGGAAGGAAAGAATGGATGAGGAAGCAGAAAGGGTTGGCCTAGAACGAATCAGTGTTGTCTTTCAGCTAAAATAGCCCCATTAGGCTGGTTAGTTATACTCAGGAATGCTCTAGGGACTCATCAAAAGAAAGATGATCCCAATATCCTCCTGGCAGAAAAGAACTAAGGATGGAGGAGAGGGGTGACCAAAAAAGGAGGGAACACCTTCACTTTTTACTTTAAATCTGCTTATATTGTTTGAATTTGTTTTTAAAAAGCACGATCCACTTCTACCACCCTGATCATACTATGTTCAGCACTCAGAGATCTCACCTGAGTGGTAATTTCCAAGCCAAGTCCGCTGGCATCTACCACAATTAGAGTGAGCAAAGTCTGTAGTGCCAAGGCAATGAAGGTATTTACACCAAACACTAAAGCATAGCGTTCCATGCTGAGGTTTGCAGCAATTTGAAACCTTAAAAAAAAAAAAAAAAAAAAAAACAAGTTAAGCTGAATATATAAGAATTATTTCCTTAGTGGTTACAATTTTTACTTTAAATATGAATAGTCCTTTCTTTCTTCCTTAATTCCCTTCCCAATCATATGAAAAACTTTTTGTTGCTAAATGACGTCTCATGCATATATATGTATGCAGTAGGAATATATAAACAAAGGAATAAATATATTTTGCCTTAATGCTTTTTCAGGAGAAAAACTGATAACGCATACATAATACTATACCTCCCCTTATTTGCCTCTTTTAACTAGAAAACTTAACTTCTTGATTTGTAATGAAAACCAGTTTATCATAAGATTTCCTAATGTTCTTTTGAGACCAAATACATACGTTGCTATTGTGATGAGTAACATGTAGATGATTCTGAAGACAACATAGGATGCATAGCACACCCAAATGTCACCCACAGTGTCCATGATGTATACTGCAGCAGCAATCAGGAGAGAAAAGAGAGATAATGTCATTTCTCCCCAGGTTGACCAGGATATTTTTATATAACCAACGGCAAACACAGCAACAGCACCTACAAAACAAAATAAAAATCTAATTACTTTGCTAAGCAAAAATTGTTTCAATAAATTAAAAATTCAGCTTAGATTATTAAATTTTAAAATTTTTTTTAAAAATCTTGATTTTCATGAGAGGCAGACACAGAGAAATCTTCCACCTATTGGTTCAACTCCCCAAAGCCCCAAACTCAATCTAGGCCTCCCAGGTGGGTGGCAGGGACCCAAGAACTTGAGTTATCATTTGCTGCCTACCAGGGCACACATCAGGAGAGAGTTGTATTGGAAATAGAGGTGATTGGACTCAAATCGAGGCACTGTGATATCGGATGTGGGTGCCCCAAGGAGCAACTCAACTGCTGTGTCAAACACTTGCACCTTAAAATATTTCAACTTAAAAATAGGATAGTTCAAGATTATAGGGGGCCTGAAACCCAGGTAGAGAATTTTGGACTTAACAGAATAAACAGTATGGAGCATAAGAAATTATGAGAGACTGAATTAAGGCAGGAGGCAATGAGATAGAAAACGAGAACAGAGACATAGAGACAATGCTAAGGACAAAACTACTGGGGCTTAAGCAGTGGCAAGAGTCAAAAAGAACTACAGCTTCAGTTTGGTAACAGGGTAGGATGAATCAGCTTTCCATCAAACCAAAGAGGAGTCCAGTACATGGCCAAAGGGCTTCCGTGTCTTCCAGTAAAATAAGCAAAACAGTAATGATAGCTAAAGTATATGGAGTGCTCTGAGTGCCGGGCACAGATCATAAATTTTACAGATACATAAAAGCCTTCCGACAACATGAGGTTACATGAGGTAACTCAACAAACTAGAAAGGGATAAACAGAGTAAATGGCTGAGGACACTGGCACTGGAGAGCAGAACAGAAGCTACAGTGAGAGCCATGGCAGGACAAGCATTCAGGAGGTTTCTTCCACTCTGACTGAGTATTGGTTGAAAGGAGTAGTGGAATCTGTAACCAAAGGAACATATGCTCCAAGGAAAAGTATTGCAAGCAACAGTAGTGGCTATTGGTTTAGGCTCTAAAAGAATGGGTGGAGTGATTCAACCAGTTAGTGTGAAAGTTGAAGATAAAGTTCTTCTTCCAGAATATGGGTGCATCATAGTAGTTCTAAACAGCAAGGACATTTTGTTGTTTAGAGATGGTGACATTCTTGAAAAATATGTATACCAAAATCTCTACTGAAATGGTATCACATGAAGCTGCCCAGTCCACTGAAGTTCTAAAATCTTTCATCATGTAAATAATTTCCATGTATCTTTTTGTAATAAACTAATGCTGTTTAATATACTATACCCTATTATCTCTAAACTTTAGTTTCACTGTTCTAGTATAAACATTTCCAAATAAAATGAAGTCACTCTGCCTGATGACCTTGGGCAGGTTTTAAACCCTACTTACCAAATTTCCAGTGTGAAAAATGAGGATAATAATTGCAATAATTTCTTGAAGGCTGAATTAATATAAAGTTCTTAAAATGGCACCTAGTATATAACATTCAAAAGATATTAGCTATTACTATTATAAACTATTATAAATTGTTATTCGAAACTTCACATCAGGTGAAAAAAACAACCAGTAAAATGGACACTGGAAACCTGGATAAGCAAAGAAAATTATTTTGAAAATTATCTTATTCAGTTCTCCCAAAATTTATGAAGAATTCAAGTTTGTCCATCGCAGTTCTCTACCATGAGTACCTCTAGGTTGTCCTTCCAAATTATAAAATCAGAGCTCATTATGAGTAAATCCTTCTTTAAGGCTACCTCAAGTTTGGGAAAAGTAAATCTGATTACGACTGGCTTAACTACCAAAGGAATCTCAACACCCACCCCTCCACCACCCTGTACTACTTACCCAGTAAAGTGGAAACAGCCTCCACACCACCATTATAGATAGCAGCATGGCGAGAAGGCATCACTTTCTCCCACAGACCCTGTGTGTAGTTCACGACTTGGAAATAGCCACAAGTGGAAAGGGCCCACCACACAGACCAGCAGAGCAAAGGGCGAGAGGAGTAGCATGTCAAGAAATCATTCCACAGAACCTTCAACACAAGGAGACGGTCTGGCTTGGGTTCCTACACAGCAAAATGAAACAAAGCTTAAACATCATGTACAGAAAAGCAATTGCATAGACTCAATTTTATATTCATGTTTCCTTGTGAAACCAATTGCTTACACATATTTCATCTAAGTAAACATATAAGAATGCAAACGTATTAGCAGTTACCTTTATTTCCTTTGGGAAAAAAATACATTCTCATGCAATTTCTGTTTTAAATGTTCTATCACATAAGCACAATATATGTAATCAGTCCACAAAGCATGCATTATTTACAAAATGAAGAAAGATGGCCAGCGATTGCATGCTTCAGTCGAAGACAGATGACATTCCCTATCTCCCACAGAGTGGCAAACAACATTAACACTAAGGAACAGACTAATAACCCCATCAGATTACCACTGTTCACTGAATCCAGCAGTGGAAATCTCCGATCCTTATAAATGAAAGATCTACTGAATTGTAATTGTTAAGGTAGAAATCTGACAAAGAAATCAGCCAAAATCTTAGCAGTCCTCTGGGTAATGGGGTTACTAATGATTTTAATTTTTCTTCCTTAAATATACTATCTGGCCGGTGCCGCGGCTCACTAGGCTAATCCTCCGCCTTGTGGCGCCGGCACACCAGGTTCTAGTCCCGGTTGGAGCGCCGGATTCTGTCCCGGTTGCCCCTCTTCCAGGCCAGCTCTCTGCTGTGGCCAGGGAGTGCAGTGGAGGATGGCCCAAGTCCTTGGGCCCTGCACCCCATGGGAGACCAGGATAAGTACCTGGCTCCTGCCATTGGATCAGCGCGGTGCGCCGGCCACAGCGCGCCAGCCGCGGCGGCCATTGGAGGGTGAACCAACGGCAAAGGAAGACCTTTCTCTCTGTCTCTCTCCACTCTGCCTGTCAAAAAAAAAAAAAATATATATATATATATATATACTAACACTTAACCTATAGGAAATATTACTAATAAAACAGTAAAGCTACTACATTTATAATTCAGTGAAGCAAAAACACTACTGACCTATGCATCATTCCAAGACTATGCTACAAAATGAAATTGAGTTTTCAGACACCCTGTGAGATATCTCTGTCAATGTATCAAGGATCTATCAGAGGTTGCCATAATTCCCTAGGCTTGTATAGAACATACAAAATTTAATTTTGTGGTTAACACAGAAAGGCAAAATGAGAGACATAGATTAGTACTAGACAACACTGACTAGAAAAAAAATTACAAAACTACATGTAGGTTATAATTTCATTTATTATACAATGTATATATATGTGAATATGTATTTATGAAAAGAGATGTTTGGAAAGAATTTCATGAAAATACTAATAATGGTGACTTTTATTTCTTTTTATATAGTTTTCTGTAATGCTTAATTTTAAAAACTAAGTATGAATTGTTTTATAGAATCAGGACAGATTTTTTTTTTTTTATTTTTTGACAGGCAGAGTGGACAGTGAGAGACAGAGAGAAAGGTCTTCCTTTGCTGTTGGTTCACCCTCCAATGGCTGCTGCAGCTGGCGTACTGCAGTGATCTGAAGCCAAAGCCAGGTGCCCCTCCTGGTCTCCCATGCGGGTGCAGGGCCCAAGGATTTGGGCCACCCTCCACTGCACTTCCGGGCCACAGCAGAGAGCTGGTCTGGAAGAGGGGCATCCAGGACAGAATCCGGTGCCCAGACCGGAACTAGAATCCGGTGTGCCGGCGCCACAGGTGGAGGATTAGCCTATTGAGCCGCGGCGCCGGCCAGGACAGATATTTTCTTTTTAAGATGATAATATTATTATGGGGCTGGCGCTGTGCTGCAGCAGGTTAACGCCCTGGCCTGAAGTGCCGGCATCCCATATGTGCGCCAGTTCAAGACCCGGCTGCTCCACTTCCAATCCAGCTCTCTGCTATGGCCTGGGAAAGCAGTAGAATATGGCCCAAGTCCTTGGGCCCCTGCACCCGCGTGGAAGAGCCTCCTGGCTCCTGGCTTTGGATCAGTGCTGCTCCGGCCGTTGTGGTCATCTAGGGAGTGAACCAGCAGATGGAAGACCTCTCTCTCTCTGCCTCTCCTTCTCTCTCTGTGTTAACTTGGACTTTCAAATCAATAAATAAATCTTTTTTTAAAAAAATGATAATATTATGAAGCCAGTGTTGTGACACAGCATTGAGCCATAGCCTGCAATGCTGGCATCCTATATGGGTAGTGGTTTGAGTCCCACCTGCTCCATTTCTGAACCACCTCCCTGTTAATGTCCTGGGAAATCAGCAGAAGATGGTCCAAGTGGTTGGGCCCCTGCTACCACCACGTGGGAGACCTAGATGGAGTTCTCGGCTCCTGGATTTGGTTTGGCCCAGCCCCTGCTGTCACAGTCATTTGGGTGAACCACCAGATATCTGGTGAACCAGAAGATATCTCTCTGTGTTACTGCCTTTCAAGTAAATAAATAAATCTTTAAAAAAATTAAAAGATGATATATTACTTATATACAGTGACTATCAAAATTAAGTGAAAAAGAAAGCTTTCTGATTGTGAAAGGTGTCAGTCCACAAATGTTATACTATGAGAATCATTTCTTAAGTATTAATTATATACCAGGGTTAAAAGAATAGTTTATTCTGCATAATTTGCAATGAATGAAGAACTGAACATATATTAGGTCCAGTTACAAGCCAAGAACACAGTGAGTATGGTTCCATTTGTGAAAGATAGGCACTGGTCAGCGCCACGGCTCATTTGGCTAATCCTCTGCCTGTGGCGCCGGTACCCCTGGTTCTAGTACAGGTTGGGGTGCCGGTTTCTGTCCCGGTTGCTCCTCTTCCAGTCCAGCTCTCTGCTGTGGCCCAGGAAGGCAGTGGAAGTTGGCCCAGGTGCTTGGGCCCTGCACCCGCATGGGAGACCAGCAGGAAGCACCTGGCTCCTGGCTTCCGATCAGTGCAGCACGCCAGCCATAGTGGCCATTTGGGGGATGAACCAACGGAAGGAAGACCTTTCTCTCTGTCTCTCTTTCTCACTGTCTAACTCTGCCTGTCAAAAAAAGAAAGAAAGATAGTCACCGATTCTGGTGGCTCTTCTTGTGAGGTCAGCACCCTTTGCCCCACAGCAATAGGAATAGGCTGTCTCTGAAAAGAACTCAGAAATACTCTAAGGTAACTTGTGGACTGAGCTATCACTTTGACTACTCCTAATTCTATTTCCCTTTCTATAAAATCAAGATAAAACCATGCACCTACTCTTCAGTAATTACCACAATTATGATTTATGGTTTAGCTATAGGTTTTGTCAACTGAACTGGTTATATGTCCTTTAGTATCCATATTCTGACTTTCCTTCAAACTTGCCAAAGAAAAACAGTAGTATTTCAGGGCCAGTCAGCACAGCTGCCAAGCACTGCCATCTGCTATGGTATCAGCAGCAGAGTCTGGGCTATCACTTTTTTCCACCTCCATCTATCACTTGAATTCTAATTTTGACCATACCGTGGCCAACATGATAGTTCTGACAATGTTGTCACTCTAGTGAAAGCCTTTATGGTGCCAAGTATAGAGCGAAGGGGACCTTTATTTGCTTTGAAATTATGTTTAGGAGTATATTTCTGCAATTCCACTTAAGTCACTGATTTCTGATCTCAATCCTCATCTCTAAAATGAAAGAGCTACTAAATCTAATACCTTTTACGACGTTCTGATTGTTCTGATTTGGAGTTAGAATCATTTCTATCTCTATAATTTTATAATCCTTCAACATATAAAATACCAACATTTTGCATTTCTAATATACAACAAATTTCAAATTGACCTAGGACAGAGTTTTTTAAACTGTAGGTCACAACTCATGAGTGGGTAATTAAATTCATTAGTAGATAGTGATGAGAATTATAAAAAGTGAATAGATTGGAATGTATCAGAATAATGTACTGTGTTATAAAACCTCAGTTCTGTATATACATAAAATATGCACATGCATGTGAATTTACTGGTTGCTATGCAAAATGTGTCTTACCATGTTTCTTATTCATATTCAAAAAACTTCAAAACTGGTTTATAAAAATCTTTAGAAGTATATCCAATGTTAATATTTAAAATATATATTTAGATACACATCAATTTTAGCCAAAGCCATTGTAACACATTTGAAACATATTTAAAAACAAAAAGTAAGGGGTCGATCCTTTTTTTCCCTTCCACATAAGATATATCCCATGATTACACTTTCTTCCCCTCCCACTATCAGCACTTTGTGGAATCTCCAATGTCACCTAAACAACCTTGAAGGAATCAGTATTCCATTGCTATCTAATGCCTGGTCTTCTTGACTAAAGCAGGACACAGATGTCCTGGTAATCAAAGTGAGTTTCATAATGACTGTTACCCCCACTTGAAAGGGTGACCCAGGCTTTTGGGGACAATAACCTAAATTTCAACTAGTTATCATAATCAGAAGCAAAGAATGGTGTTAGGCAAAACAGAATAATTTTCAATGAAGATATAAGATGCCACATTGAAACTACTAGTTTAACTCCAGATAGTGAGCCACTCTATTCATACTGGTGCATTATTCTCATTCAGCCTACAAAACTAATAGAACCCAGTTTTATGTCTGACAGAGCCTCTTGCAAATCTGGAATGTTAATAGGCTTATTTCCAACATGTCCCAGGAAAACTAAGACTAATTCAGTATAATTAGAATGAAACTTGCCCCTAAAAGCTTATAACCTGACAGAAAGAAAAAACAATGTAATATAGAAAAAGAAATGTGGGGAGGCAATTTATCTTTCTGGTTAGATGCAGAATGGATGGATTAATTATGTTACTATCATATCTCTCTCCTCAAAGAGATGGCTTTATAGTCAAAACTTTTTCTTAAATTTTTTTTTTTTTAAATTTATTTGACAGGTAGAGTTATAGACAGTGAGAGAGACAGAGAGAAAGGTCTTCCTTCTGTTGGTTCACTCCCCAAATGGCCGCCACAGCTGGCGCTGTGCCCATCCGAAGCCAGGAGCCAGGTGCTTCTTCCTGGTCTCCCATGCGGGTGCAGGGACCCAAGTACCTGGGCCATCCTCCACTGCCTTCCCGGGCCACAGCAGAGAGCTGGACTGGAAAAGGAGCAACCGGGACTAGAACCCAGCACCCATATGGGATGCCTGCGCCACAGGCGGAGGATTAACCAAGTGAGCCATGGCACTGGCCCCATTTAGTCAAAACTTTTAATACTTCTTTCTCGTCATCTTAAATTTTTCTCTTGGGAGTCTCTTCCTCTGTATTATTCATTACTACCTCATTTTGGCAAAGTATCATTTGAAAAGTAAATCACAGACATCACTTCTAGCACAGAAGAGGAAAATAACTTCCTATCCTTCAATACTTTGGGCCTCAATTCAGATAGAAGTAGATTTTAAACATTTATTGGAATAATTTCATCTCCTATTTAGCAAAAATTTTCCACGTGCTTTCTTTATGTAACAAGCACTTAGGAATAGGAAGACGAAGATGACACAACCCTGCAATCCAAAGCATCTCTGACATGAACGATACAATGCTGTCCCAGTCTGACTCCGGAGGTCATGCATTCCAAGGGAACATATATTTGTCTTCCTTAATATAAACCAACTATATCTTGAACTAATGAATGGATGACTCATTGACTCAACTCAGAATAAGACCTGAATTCAAATGAATACAAAATCTAGCAAGAGATTTCCTGTCAGTTTTTTCACCATTGGTCTAGCCCCTCAAATAACAACAACATTTAAGGTTGAGCTTACCGGTTCTTCTGTGGGAGCCTCCTCCATATTTAGAGGGATTTTTGACTCAATGTCCTCCCACCCAGGAAGGTGGTTAGAAGCTGCGGTGTCAATAACAATGCCACCATTCTGTACCTTGATGCCATTCACTCCCTGACAGGAGGAAGGAACATGAAAAAAAAGGCTCTTCTGTGGCATAGGAAGAAACCAGGCCATGGCAAATGCCACAGAAACACAGGTGAGAGAGATGACATTCAGGCTGAACAGGGACCAGTCTGCCACAGAGACAAGGATCTGCCCAAGGACAGAGCCCACTGTGAAGCCCACCAAGGTGGCACTTCGACAGTAACTTGTGACTTTCTGGTACATGCCGAGGTCTACCACACTGTAGATATAAGAGTAATAGGCAATTTCAGTGGCTGTGGCAATGCCATAAAAGAATTCCAGGAACTGAATAGCCAGCAGTCCCTGGGCATAGAGCAGCATGAACCACGTAACAATAAGGCTGAGTCCCTGCAGCAGCACAACAGGTTTATAACGGAGGTAGTCTGTGGCGAGGAAGACAGGAAACAGCAGCACCAGATAAGAGTAAGTCCATACTGGATAAATTTCATTGAAGACCTGGTAGAAAGAAAATAAATATTCATTAGTGATTAAAGCAGCTGTACTATTTATCATGAATTCATTCTTATAAAACAATGTATCAGTACCTCAAGCAACTCATCCTATCAGCCAAAGAAACCTTGACAACAACAGTTCGTATAATTGGCATATCCTCCCCCATCCCCAATCCATCATAGTTTTCCTATTAAAATTCCTTCTTATTCATCAAAGCCTAGTTCTAAGAATTTCTTATCAGAAAGACTTTGCTGAAGCTGACAGTATTTGTATCACAACTTTCAAAGTTCTCAATACTGCTTTGCATGGGATGGTTTCCCCAATTAACTCATAACACTGGTCCTTAACTATGACTGCATCTTTCCTGATAAGTTTAAAAAAAAATCTCTTGTCATGGATATTTTGTAAAAACCCCATAGCAGATTTTAATATGAGCCAAGATTCCGAACCATTGCCACATAGAGATTCTACAAGGGTGGACCCAACATTCATCTGTATGATCTAACAGCCACTATACTATTTTTAAAAACAGCAGGATCAATAAGTGTTTCAGCAATTGAATCACTGTCATTCTTGCTTCTAGACACAGGATAGGTAGAGTTGATCCTACTGTTTGATTAGGTTTCTCTGTAGATTTCACTTCTTTTGGAGTAAAGAAATAAACAGGACAACTCTGTCTTGAAGACAGAATAACTATCTTTGGATGGTAGGATATTGACAATTTTTAGGTACTTATTTTTGCTTATTTGTAAGTTTTTGCTATTCTCTTTTTTAAGAATTTTAAATTGACAGATAATAATTATACATATTTATGGAGTACATGTGATATTCTGACACACATATACATTGTGTAATGATCAACTCAAGTTATCTGGGTTATTCATCATCTCAAATATTTATCATTTCTTTGCGATGAGAACATTCAGAACACTCTCAGCTATCGTGGTTTATATGATACCATATTAACTATAATCATCTTTCCATGTAATATAATAAAAAAGAATAGAATAAAAAGAACTGCTAATTTTAACACATACTTTAAAGTTGGGTTACAGTGGAAATAACCTTAAAATGAAGTCACAAAGACCCCAGCTGGAATTTCAGTTCCATCGCATGCTGTGTGATTATAGATGCTTCTCAGTTTACCATGGGGTTATGTCTGATAAACCCAGTGCAAGTTAAAAATATTGCTAAGCTGAAAATACTTAATACACCTAATCTACTGAACACCATGGCTTAGCAACACTTATACTGTGGAGTATCAGTTGTTTATCCTAACCATCATGGAGCTCACAGGGACCTGTGGTTTGTTGTCCCTGCTCAGTATCATGAGAGTTCTGTACTGCCTTTTGTTAGCTTGGGAAAAGGCTGAAATTCAAAGTATGGTTTCTATTGAGTGCACACCACATCCATACCACTGCAAAGTTGAAAAATCTTAAGTTGGGTACCATTGGAATAGCTAAGATCCTTAGTTCCCCTTAACTTTAGGACTGCTTGTTATGAGATTAAATCAGAAAATACACGTAAATTACTCTATTTTATCTGTAAATCTGAAGACTAACTGAAAGTGAAATACAGGTCACCTGGTGCAATATGAATTAATGAAATTAATTATCCCTGTTCTTCCATTAACAAACACTGGAGGGAAACTCTTCATTTTATATCTAATCAAATGTCTGCCAAGGTCCTGAGGGTTTAAGTAAGTCAGTTTTTATAATAATCATTTCAAAGTCCAGATCAGTGGCCTTAATTTTTAAGTGCCTTTTGGAAGGTATTCTTGGCAAGAAGCTGATGACTTTATGATGAAGCAATCTGATGCTAGATTTTGGCATTCTGAGACCAAGGGTAATCTCTGTTTTCCCAAGTATAAAAATAAGCCATTCTTCTGAGGTTTCAGAGGATAAGGTAAACGAATAGTGTAGAATCTGTTGCCAGTATGATCACCATTTTCTTTTTCCTTTTCTTTCTTTCTTTCTTTTTTTTTTTTTTTTGGACAGGCAGAGTTAGACAGTGAGAGAGAGACAGAGAGAAAGGTCTTCCTTTGCCGTTGGTTCACCCCCGAAATGGCTGCTACGGCCGGCGCGCAGCGCTGATCAGAAGCCAGGAGCCAGGTGCTTCCTCCTAGTCTCCCATGCGGGTGCAGGGCCCAAGCACTTGGGCCATCCTCCACTGCCTTCTCGGGCCACAGCAGAGAGTTAGACTGGAAGAGGAGCAACCAGGACAGAAACCGGCGCCCCAACCTGGACTAGAACCTGGGGTACCGGTGCTGCAGGCGGAGGATTAGCCTAGTGAGCCAGGCTAACCCCAGACTTGATTTCTGAGTATTCCACTTAAAATTTTAAAATTCACCTTCATGAATATGGGTCAAAGTTTTGTTTGTAAATCAGTTAGCAACCTCCACTCAAGGAATTTTGGCTGCATCTGTATACATGAGTGGAAGTATAATCAAAGACTGTACAAGTGATTTTTATAATCGCAAGCATGGACATTGTAGCAAATAAGGAACAAAAGTGTCCCTAGCTGGTGTGACTACATCTTAAGATGCCTATCAGTAGAAAAGCAAAACAGTCAAGGGTAACCTTGTGAAGACTGAAAGTATCTTCACAAACTTTCTGTAAGCTGTGTCCTGAAGAACAACTTCTCATTCGTTTTTTGCTTATACTCTTACAGACAGAAGAGTGTTTTAAAACATTTATGAAAAAGTGAAATTAAAAGATAAATTTGCCTTGGTCCAAAAAAATTTTTGAAACTCATGCATACTTTTTCCATAATATGCATTTTCTATGAACTTTCTGAAGATTTTTTTTTTTTTGACAAGTAGAGTTAAACAGTGAGAGAGAGAGAGAGAGAAAGGTCTTCCTTCCATTGGTTCACCCCCCCAAACGGCGCTGCGCCGATCCAAAGCCAGGAGCCAGGTGCTTCCTCCTGGTCTCCCATGCGGGTGCAGGGACCCAAGCACTTGGGCCATCCTCCACTACACTCCCGGGCCTCAGCAGAGAGCTGGACTGGAAGAGGAGCAACCAGGACTAGAACCCGGCACCCATATGGGATGCCTGTGCTGCAGGTGGAGGATTAACCAAGTGAGCCATGGCACTGGCCCCCTGAAGATCCTTTATATGCATAGCTTTGAAAATTTCTTGCACCAACATAAATTCACCTTTTGATCATATTTACCATGAACTTTTTGGAAGTACGTTTGTACTGTTGTGCTTTAGTTTTCCAAAGTGTGAAACCGCCTCCTGTGTTCGACTCAGCATGTTTCTTCACCTTTACCTTTCCCCCAGTATATTTTTCCTCAACACAGCAACACAAAGCTACAAGCCATCAATCCTTTCCTTTAATAATGTTCTCTACTGCCCACTTCAATATCCCATCTTCTTTTGTTTTGGGGCTTTGCTTGGCCTCTTCAATCCAAAAATATGGTCTGTGCTTAAGAGATATTTAAAATTTTCAATAATAGTTGTTCCACATGAGTGGCTGCCAAGTTCTCACTGTTAAGTCCTATCCTTTTAATTGCCAATTTAAAGATCCATGCTCATGAACCTAATTCTAATACAAAACCACAATTTAGATAATGAAAAAGAGGGAAAGTATCATTACCAACCTTGCAGTGTCAACTAAAAACAAAAATAGGGGCCAGCATTGTGGCATAGCAGGTTAAGCCATTGCCTGTGACACTGGAATCCCACATGAGTGCCACTTCAAGTCCCAGCTGCTCCACTTCGAATCCAGTTCTCTGCTAAATCATCTCAGGAAGCAGCAGATGGCCCAAGCACTTGAGTCCCTGACAACTACATAGGAGACCCAGAAGAAGTTCCTGACTCCTGGCTCTAGCCTGGCCCAGCTCTTGCCATTTGGTGAGTGAACCAGTGGATGATCTTTCTGGAACTCTGCTTTCAAATAAATAAATAAATCTTAAAAAAAATAAAATAAAGGCAAGTGGGAGTAGGGGAGATGGGTTCCCTTAAACTTACATTAAATAAGAAACCTGCATTTTCTCTGATGAGACTTCAATCCAAGGTGAATGTTGCTCTCACGCTATTGTCAACACTTACAGTAAATTTTTACTGATGTGTTTACATAGTAGAGAATACACTTAACCTAAACTTCCTCCATTTAATCAAAACAACAGGCTTCCAAGGCAAATGCTTTTGTCATTATTTCACAATCAAGGAAGCCTGGTCTTAGGGAAAAATTAAGTAAATTGCCCAAAGTTATCAAAGCTAAGATTAGCTGAGGGAGCATCCAAACTCAGATATTCTGAATGTACCAAACTAAAATGTCTGATTCTTCCATCAGGAAACTGTTACTGATCATGTGGTACGTACCAAAGTTGTTTCTAATACAGTAACGTTTTCAATCTGACAGGTGCTGCCATAGCACATTAGACCATGCAGCCTCCAGAGCTTAGCTACTGGGTCTCTTTCAATGCCCCAAAGGGGAAGTCATTACATCAGAAAATGCTGCTTTATATAGATGTTTGAATCTTGAAGGAAAGCTTCCCACAGGCAAAAATGTATGAATTACAGACCCTTATTAATTATCGATATCCTAACTTGTCACCTCAGGTAAAATCTGTCATGTGAGCAAAGGGAATTGATTGTATTCTAATCAAAGAGTCTTTCACAATTCTTTGGAACACAGTTTGTTTGTGCTTTCTCTTGAGATACAGAAAGTCAAGGAAAAACAGATGTTCAGTTTTAAGTTCTAATTCGAATTTAGACTTTGAGAACGGGGTTTCAGCTAGACAGCTTGTTTTTCTTCCTGTGTGGAGATGACAATAAAAGAAAAAAAGGAAGTTTTGAAATTTGTGGGAATATACTTGCATATATTATTTATAATGGAAATAGGAAATACGGTTACTTATTTTCTTGAGATTTATTTTGAGAGGCAGAGTTATGGGGTGGAAAGAGGGAGGAAAGAGAGAGAGAGAGAGAGAGAGAGAGAGAGAAATCCTCCACCCTGATTCACTCCCCCAAATGACTGCAACAGCCAGGGCTAGGCAAAGCCAGAGTCAGGAGCTGAGAGCCTGGAATTCCATCCAGATCTCAAATGTGCCTGGCAGGGACCTCCATTAGCAGGGAGCTGGACTGGAAGTTGAGTAGCCAGGATACGAACTGGTATTCATCTGGGATGCTGGCATTGCAGGCAGCAGCTTAACCTGCTGTGTGACCACAATGATTCCATGGGGTTGCTTGTTTAGGAGGGACCATGAAAAATGAGAAAGTTAGAAGCTAACAGATGTAGATGATGATTATTTCAAGCAGGGATCATATTTTTGAGAACAGGCCAATGAATGAGAGTTTGTGAATGCGCTTGATTTATAAGATTCATATGGATGGAGCTTCGGTATGTGGAAGGTGGCAAGGGGACACAGGATGTAGTGGGAGAAAAGGTTGTCAAGGAAGTAAGAATCAAACTCTGAGGCTCTAAATATCAGGCAGAATAGGTACAATTTTTTTAATAAATTTTTTTTGACAGGCAGAGTGGACAGAGAGAGACAGAGAGAAAGGTCTTCCTTTTCTGTTGGTTCACCCCCCAATGGCTGCTGTGGCCGGCGTGCTGCAGCTGGCGCACCGCGCTGATCCGAAGCCAAGAGCCAGGTGCTTCTCCTAGTCTCCCTTGCAGGTGCAGGGCTCAAGCACTTGCGCCATCCTCCACTGCACTCCCGGGACACAGCAGAGAGCTGGACTGGAAGAAGAGCAACTGGGACAGGATCTGGCACCCCGACCGGGACTAGAACCCCGGGCACCGGCGCCACAGGCGGAGGATTAGCCTATTGAGCCATGGCGCCAGCCCAATTTTTTTAATAAATTAAAGAAAGTTGTCAAATGTTGAACCATATGCCGCAAAGATGAAAGGATGAATATGATTTTTAGATAAAGAGCTTTACTTTATTTAAAGTTTGGCCTTCAACCATAAGAGTAAATTAACCTGCTTAAAACCTATAAAGAGGGGCCAGCATCCTGGTGTAGTGGGTTAATGGCATCCCATATGGGTGCCAGTTCGAGTCCCAGTTACTCCACTTCCAGTCAAGCTCCTTGCCAATACCCTAGGAAAGCAGCAGAGGATGGCCCAAATGCTTGAGCCCCTGTACTCACATGGGAGTCCTGGAAGAAACTCCTGGCTCCTGGCTTCAGCCTGGGCCAGCCACCGTCACTATGGTCATTTGGGGAGTGAACCAGCAGATGGTAGATCTCTCTCTACCCTTCTCTAACTCTGCCTCTCAAAATAAATAAAAATTTTAAAAAGCTTTAAAGAAAAAAATTTTTAAAGCTTATAAAAATGGTATATGTTTTTAAGTCAAGACTTTTCCTAAAATCAAGAAAGAAAACCCTTTCAAAGTGGAAAAACAGAGGAAATTCTTCTGTCCCTTCTTTTGTCTTCGGACTTATTAAACAATAACTCTATTTAAGATGATACAACCTGGTCTCCTGCATTCTACTGGAGGAAATCCAAACTTCAATACAAATGTCACCGAACGTGACTTGGCATTCACTTTGCCTAAATATCATGTAATTTTTTTTATTGTTTAACTGTCCATTGCTAAAAATGAATGCTCAGTCAAGAAGAAGAACAAGTTGTTCTATTATTTGTTATCAGTTTTTCAAAGAATTTAAGGCTCTCCATAGAGTGAGCAGAGCAATACTGAATTGGGCATGACTCTGAGGGCTTTGGAGACAAATAACACTCCTTTCCCAGACCACTGGATTTCTCTTCATATTCCACCCTTCTCATCGGATTCACAGTAACAGAAGTATGCTTAATTTTTGTTACACAATCAGCAAATATTTACTGGGCCTGGCACCTGTGCCCCCTGAATATAATTCCACTCCAGAAAGCTTTCTGATGAGGCAGCGCACTTGATCACAACAGCAATCCCACAGCAACCCTCTAGCAGGACACAGGATAAAACAGATCAGCTTTCAAATATCAACATCACTGGGAGCACGGTTCTCCACCACGTGCTTCTCAGTCCAGCAAGGTGCACAAACTGTGCAGATCATGTGACAGGGCAGGGAGAAACTTGGTCAGCTGCTCATGTGCAGTACCGTCTCTCCCCAATATACCCCAGTTATTGTTGGGTTTCCATAATCACACTTTCTCAAAATACTGCAGTGATCTTGTTCTCATAAAATCACTGTATTCACAAGACTTGGCCCCTCCTACTTCATTAACCAGTCTTAAAATCCAAACAGTAGTGAATAACTGCTACAGTCCCTGTACTGTAAAACTGAAAACCAGATGATCTGAAATTGGGTAAAGGTCAGTGAGACCGGACGGAGTGAGACAACGTCAGACACTCGGATGAACCCAGGATTCATCACTGTCTCTCAGTTCCCTCTTGAGTGGCCTTGAAAATGAAGGGCCGACTGGATGATGAGTAATTACATCCTGCCAATATGCAAATGACTGTGGTGGTGCCACCCCTTGCTCTGACCTGTTATGCAGGGTCACCAAGCTGCTCCTCCAAAGAGGTGACTGACTACTAACCACAGCGGGAAGAGTAAGGTTTAAATGGGAGGAGTTATTTTATAGCAACTGGTACAGGAAGGCAGGGGAGGAGGAAAAGACCAGACAGGAAAAAAGGAACGGCAAACAAGTGCCCACAAGGCCCCTCACAGGGAAAAGAACACCAGATCTCAGCTTTCAGCCTTTGTAGTGTTCAAGGCAGAGAGTATTGAGCCTGCTTTAAGAAAGAAATTTAATTTCTTTCTTTCTTTCTTTTTTTTTTTTTTTTTGACAGTACTTTGGCTTACATTTCTGTTCCAGTTTCTATACTATCTTTCTTCTGCAGAAAGCACAGGTTGGGCTTGACCATGCATTTTAAGAATTAAGCACATTTTTTTTTTTTTTTGGACAGTTAGACAGTGAGAGAGAGACACACAGAGATAAAGGTCTTCCTTCCCTTGGTTCATCCCCCAAATGGTCGCTACGGCCGGAGCTATGCCGATCCGAAGCTAGGAGCCAGGTGCTTCTTCCTGGTCTCCCACGCGGGTGCAAGCGCCGGCCAGAATTGAGCACACTTCTAAAGCACACGATGCCCTCACTCATAAGTTCTTGTATAGGGAAAAATCAGACAACAGGAAGTTCTTCATCATGGACTAGGTGCACTTTACTACTGTAACCATCGGAGCAGGTAGAGCCCTCAAGGAGCTCTCCTGTGGTTGAGGGGCGACACTAACACCGGGGGAGCAGCCATTCACATTCAAGAAAAACAAAAAGTAAGTGCCAATCCCAGGAGGTGGGAGGCAGGCTATGCTTGGACACAATGTCAACGAATTAAAAAATCAAGGCAAATCAAGATGACGGCTCCGCGTGCTGCACTGCCCTTTATCCGAGCCCAGCCATCCTGAGGAAGGCAGACGAAGCAGGGGACGGGAAGGAAGGGGGTGCAGCAGGTAGAGCGAGCCTTTCAGAAAAGCGGTGGCCCCGACTTTCAGTGAACGAAGACTTTCTAAATCCCTGCCACGGGCCAAAGTACAGCTCGCCCCTTTCACTTCAGGAAATGCGGTGCCGCCTTCCCGCCGCTGGACCAGGCACATCACCGCAAGCAAAGCGGCCGAAGCGAGCGCACGTGTCCCGGGCGGAAAACGCGTCCTCTAAACCCAGAGGGCGACAGGAAACTATACAGCAACGCGGCGCGGAGTCCAGCGAGATCCCCGCGCGGGCTCCCGCGCTTTCCTGGCCTCTCTCGGTATTAACTGTTCCTCCCCCCACCCGGCACACCCCCACACACTTTCTCCCGCACACGCCGCGCCTGTCCCCCCGGCCCGCGAGTACCTCACGCTCCGTCAGGTTCTTGTCCGGCCCCAGCAGGTAGGGCGTCAGGAAGGGCTCGGACGGCCTGAGGCTGGCGAAGAAGCCGTAGGCGCAGAGCAGGGCGGTGGGCAGGAACCAGCACTCGCGAGGCACGCGAGCGGTGCGCAGGAGCACGGCGGCCGCCGCCGCCGCCGCCCGCCGGGACACCGGGCCGGGCACATCCATCCGGGGCGCGAGGGGCGGGAGCCCGGCCCCGTCCTGCCGCTCCTCCGCCGAGCGAGGCTCGGGGGCTTGCTGCAGCTCGGGCACCTCCTCTCGGCAAGGCCGGGTGGCTCCGGGCTTGCGGCCGCCACAGCCTCCTCCAGACGCTGCACCCCAGTGCCTTTCCCCCGCCTCTGGCGCCTTGCGAGCCGCCGCGGGACAGGGCGCCCAGTGCCAGTCACGCCCTAAGGCCCACCCTCCGCCACCGCCTCCAGACTGCGAGCCAATCACAGCGGCTGTCAGGAGAGTGGCTTCTCTCCTATTGGTCGGTGACTCACACGACCGGTGGTACAGACGGCCGGCCAGACCGCCCTCAGGCCTGGAGGACTTGAAGGACTCGGGTCGGAACGCCGAGCCGTGTGGTGGCCCCGCGCGCGAGGCATGCAGCGCGCGGTGTTGGTTCCCTTACCGCGGTCGGCTCGGCCAGCTTCCGTGCTGCCGCTGTGCCGTGAGAGGTCCCTCAGGGGCCTAATCGCCAGGACCAGCGCTTCCGCAGCCACACTCCTTCCTAAGCCCCGTCCTCCGAGTCCTCTCAGACTCGATGACCCAGGCTCCGCCAAGATTTAACCTTGGGGCGGGGGGACGCCCGACTGTTCCTCCAGCAGCTTTCAGACTTCAGATCGCTGTCTGCCATAAAAAGACGCTGGATCTAAGCGCTCGGGCGTTTACTGACTGGAAGAAAGTCCGGAACGCGGTGTGAGAACAGTGAACGAGCCGGTCACTCACCAGAGGGACCTCGATGGGCCCCGTCTGAAGGGATTTAGCTTTCCTTCCTCACTTTTTGCAAATAGGCTTTGAAGAGAATTGTTAAAAGACTTCATGTACCGCATAGCCTATGGTTAAAACAAAGTGGAAAAGCCTGAGTCATTAAAGTAATCAGGGACCAGGTCTTGGCAGGGTTTTCAAGGGCGAAGCATGACGAGAATCCTCAGTGCTTGCTTTTATATTCTTCAGTATGCCTCTGTCTGCCTGACTCATAACCTGACAATATCCTAATCCTTCCACTGAGGGCGACGCTGCACCACTTAGAGCAAATTTTCCTGTGCACTCTCATTAAGCATTTTTGAATTGTTTTTTTTTTTTTTTATGCACGTTATCCTTAAGCTCAATTTTGTGTGTGTGTGACAGCAAATGACACTTTGTGCAGGCATCAGCCATGAAAGAGTGTTGCAGGTGGAACAAGATAGTAGTAAATGGAAAGATTTGTTTCTAAGTGCAAGAGAAGATGGGCTGCATCAAAATTTGTGAGTTGATTCATTTACGAAGAAATACAGTAAGTGGTATTTTATATCTCTCACTGAGTCTCAAAGTGTGGTCTACGAAGCTCTGGGTGTCCTTGGGACCATGTCATAGCCCCTCCGAGGGCAAAACTATTTTCATAACCAGACTTTATTTTCTTTTCTACTCCAGAGGCTAAATAACATGTAATGACATTGTCACTCTAGGTTAAAACAATGTGTGCTTGTATGTATATTCCATTACTGGTTGGAAAATAAAAGTTGGAGTTTATTTCACTAATAAAACTGAAGATTTATATCTAGAAACAATCCAAACAGTTGCCTGAGCTGGCTGTTCTGCAAGCCTGAGTTTGGTTGCAGGTTTCATACTTTTGTTATAGGGTTTATTAAGGAGGTACATTACACCCTCGCATGGCATATTATCTACAAGTAGGGAGAAGAAAACAGTGGAGTCTTAATCAACACACTTCCTAATGTGCAGATGTTTCCTTGCCCATGGCTGATGTTTCCTAGGTCACAGGTGAGGTTCATTGAAAGGTCCTGGGAACCAGCTTCAGGGCATCTTCAAGTAAAGACAGCATCCTGGTTGACTTATGCCTCTGAAGGATTTAAGTTCACAATTGTTATGTTTTAAAACCTGTGCATGTTTGATTAATAATATGGCAAATAGCAATAGGTTAAAAAACAAACGAAAAACTCAAAGCCCAAAGGTCTCAGTAACAAGGGTCCTGGGGCCAGTGTAGTGGTGTAGTAGGTAATACTACCGCCTGGGACACTGGCATCTCATGATGTCTTGGTTACTCCTCTTCTAATCCAGCTCCCTGCCAATGGTCTAGGAAAAGCAACAGAAGATGGCCCCTGCCACTGACATGGGAGACCTGGAAGAAGTTCCTGGCTCCTGGCTTCAGTCTGGCCCAGCTCTGGCTGTCGCAGCCAGCTGGGGAATGAACCAGCAGATGGAAGATCTCTCTCTCTCTCTCCCCCTCCCCCCCCACCTCTCTCTATATAACTCTGACTTTCAAAATAAATAAATAAATAAATCTTTAAAAAAGAAGAAGAAAAAAATTTAGAAATGGTTATGAGATCAAAACGTCTGAGAACATTTGTTAAGATTTATTTATGTGAAAGGCAGAGTAACAGAGAGAGGGAAGGAAGAAGAGGGAGAGAGAGAGAGAGATGGCTACCAACAGCCAGGACTGGGCCAGGCAGAATCCAAGAGTTTCCTCTGGGTCTTCCATGTGTGTGGTAGGGGGTCCAAGTATTTGGATTATCCTCCACTTCTTTTCCAAGTGCATTTGCAGGGAGCTGGGTCTGAACTGGAGCAGCCAAGACATGAATCGGCACCCATATGGGATGCTGGCATGGCAGGCAGCAGCTTAGCTCGCTATGCCACAATGCTTGCCCCCAAAACTTTGAGAACTTCTGATCTACATAATATAATTATCTAGTCTCCTAAACTCCAAGCATGTTATGGTGGCCACAAAGATGACTTCATTGATCCTGTTGCAGCTGCTTTGCATTGACGTTCAGTGCTTTGAAAGAAAGAAAGAAAGAGAAAGAAAGAAAGAAACAAGCAAGTTGGGAGAGATAAGCCTTGGAGACCCAAACTGTGTTAATCTGTAAAACACTGGCTCTGTAAATTTTTCAGGGTATAAATCAATTAAACACCTCAGATTCTCTTGGCAAAGAGGCTGTGTATAAACAAATAACAATTCTTATATTGGGTAGAAAATGTTTATTATTATTTTTCTCTAAGTAGTCTTGATAATCAGAATTCTAGAATGGTCCTGAATGATGTTTTTGCTTACAGAATCCTCACCACTATGAGTGTGGTCTGGGACCAGTGAATTTGATAGTAGACCTGTGAGTTCCTAACATTTTATGATAAACATGAGGTTATTCAAGTGGGCCCAATCTGATCACACAAGCCCTTTAAAAACAGAATTTTCTCCTGCTAGTAGTGAAACAGTAAATCAGAACAATGTTATTTGAAGGCTGAGAATTTGATATACTGCTGCTGGAGGGGACTGTGTGCTAAGAAATGTGGCACTAACTCCTGGCCAATAGCCAGCAAGGCCTCTCAGTCCTACATCTACAGGGAACTGAATCCCGCTAAAAATGGAACAAAACAAAAAACAAACAAACAAACAGAAACCTTAATGATTCTCCCTCAGAGCCACCTCAGAGTCTTCAGCAAAAGGCCCAGTGTGGCCAACATCTGAACTGCAGCCTGCATCACCCCAAGCCAGGAGCCCACCTGAACTTGATCTACAGCACTATGAGCTGAGCTGTTGTAGTAATAGTTTTAAGCTGCTAAATGTTGATATTTTTCTGGGCAGCCATAGGAAACTCACACAGAGGTAAATAGAATGCATTTTAAAATTAGATATCTCACAACAAAATCAATTGGTAACCTTGGCAACCTGGTGAGAGACTGCGTAGAAATTTGAGACCACACTAAGGGCTGCATAAACTCTTTGTGTGGTCCCAGGGGTAGAGCAGACTAATACCCACAGGGACCAGATTTCATACATCAACTACCCTCAATTCCACTCATCTGTGTGGAATAACTTCCCAAGTGAGTCAAAAAAAAACAAAAAAAAAAAAAAAAAAAAGAGAGAGAGAGAACAATCTGAGTGAGTCACCTTTGGCACACCCTTAACCCTGAAGAACCAAACAGAGTTCTCTGGCCACACCCATCACAGCCTCTAAGGATCCATCAAAAGCAGACAGTCCACTTAATCTAGAGTCATAGTATAACAAGAAAAGGCACCACAGCGAAGAAATCAAAGAATATCTCCACAATGCCAAACAAATGCAGAAACCGAGGTAACAAGAACAAGGAAGACACTATGATGCCCCCAAATGAAAAAGACACCCCAATTCAAGATTATGAAGATGATGAGATAGAAGAAATGCAAGAAGCAGATCTCAAAAAATTGATAAGGACATTAAGAAGTTCTCAAAAACAAATTCTTGAACTACAGAAATCCTTAATGGACAAGATAGAAAATCTCTCACGTGAAAATGAAATATTAAGGAGGAATCAAAACAAAATGAAACAACTAGTAGAACATGAAATTGTGATAGTGATGAGAAATCATAATGAAATGAAGAATTCAATAGATCAAATGACAAACACATTAGAGAGCCATAAAAACAGAATGGGTGAAGCAGAAGAGGAAATATCGGACGTAGAAGATAGAGCACAGGAAAGGATACAGTCAAACCAAAGAAAAGAAGAGGAAATTAGAAATCTAAAAAATATTGTTGGGAATCTACAGGATACTATTAAAAAACCCAACATTCGAGTTCTAGGAGTTCCTGAAGGCATGGAGAGGGAGAAAGGATTAAAAGGCCTTTTTAGTGAGATACTAGCAGAAAATTTCCCAGGTTTGGAGAAGGACAGAGACATCCTAGTACAGGAAGCTCATAGAACCCCTAATAAACATGACCAAAAGAGATCCTCACCACGACACGTTGTAATTAAACTCACCACAGTGAAACATAAAGAAAAGATCCTAAAATGTGCAAGAGAGAAACGTCAGATTACTCTCACAGGACCTCCAATTAGACTCACAGCTGACTTCTCATCAGAA
Source organism: Oryctolagus cuniculus (assembly GCF_051225735.1). NCBI lineage: Eukaryota > Metazoa > Chordata > Mammalia > Lagomorpha > Leporidae > Oryctolagus > Oryctolagus cuniculus. The sequence continues at coordinate 27,810,209 of NC_142873.1, forward strand.
ACCCTACAAGCTAGGAGGGAATGGCGAGATATAGCCCAGGTACTAAGAGAGAAAAACTGCCAGCCTAGAATATTATATCCTGCCAAGCTCTCATTTGTGAATGAAGGTGAAATAAAGACCTTTCACAGCAAAAAGAAATTGAAAGAATTTCTTGCCACTCGTCCAGCCCTGCAAAAGATGCTTAAAGATGTGTTACACACAGAAACACAGAAACACGGTCATTAATATGAAAAAAGGTAAACGAAGGAAACCTCACAGCAAAAGATCACAGGAAGTTCAAAACATATATTAGAAAATATCTTTGGGGCCGGTGCCGTGGCTCACTAGGCTAATCCTCCACCTTGTGGCGCCAGCACACTGGGTTCTAGTCCTGGTCGGGGCACTGGATTCTGTCCTGGTTGCCCCTCTTCCAGGCCAGCTCTCTGCTGTGGCCTGGGAGTGCAGTGGAGGATGGCCCAAGTGCTTGGGCCCTGCACCCCATGGGAGACCAGGAGAAGCACGTGGCTCCTGCCTTCGGATCAGTGCAGTGCGCTGGCCACAGTGCGCCGGCTGCAGCGGCCATTGGAGGGTGAACCAATGGCAAAGGAAGACCTTTCTCTCTCTGTCTCTCTCTCTCACTATCCACTCTGCCTGTAAAAAGAAAGAAAGAAAGAAAGAAAGAAAGAAAGAAAGAAAGAAAGAAAGAAAGAAAGAAAGAAAGAAAGAAAATATATTTGGCAAATGGCAGGGCAAAGTTACTACTTATCAATAGTCACATTGAACATTAATGGCCTGAACTGTCCAGTTAAAAGACACCGATTGGCTGACTGGGTTAAGGAACAAAACCCATCTATTTGCTGTTTACAAGAAACACATCTTTCCAGCAAAGATGCATACAGACTGAAAGTGAAAGGCTGGAAAAAGATATACCATGCCAACAGAAATGAAAAAAAGAGCGGGTGTAGCCATCTTAATATCAGACAACATAAACTTTACCACAAAAACTGTTAGGAGAGACAAAGAAGGGCACTATATAATGATCAAGGGATCAATTCAACAAGAAGATATAACGATTATCAGTGTATATGCACCTAATTACAGGACACCGGTTTATTTAAAAGATTTGTTAAGGGACTTAAAGGGAGACTTAGACCCCAATACAATAGTACTGGGGGACTTCAATACTCCACTCTCAGAAATAGACAGATCAACAGGACAGAAGATCAATAAGGAGACAGTAGATTTAAACGACACTATAGCCCAAATGAATCTAACAGATGTCTACAGAACTTTTCATCCTACACAGATAGCATTTACATTCTTCTCAGCAGTACATGGAACCTTCCCTAGGATTGAACACATACTAGGCCATAAAGCAAGTCTCAGCAAATTCAAAAGAATTAGAATCATACCATGCAGATTCTCAGACCATAAAGGAATGAAGTTGGAAATTAGCAACTCAGGAATCCCTAGAGCATATGCAAACATATGGAGACTGAACAACATGCTCCTGAATGAACAATGGGTCATAGAAGAAATTAAAAGAGAAATCAAAAACTTTCTGGAAGTAAATGAGGATAACAACACAACATACCAAAACTTATGGGATACAGCAAAAGCAGTGTTAAGAGGAAAGTTTATATCAATAGGTGCCTACATCAAGAAATTGGAAAGGCACCAAATAAATGAGCTTTCAATTCATCTCAAGGATCTAGAAAATCTGCAGCAAATCAGACCCAAATCTAGTAGGAGAAGAGAAATAATTAAAATCAGAGAAGAATAGGCTAATCCTCCGCCTTGCTGCGCTGGCACACCGGGTTCTAGTGCCGGTTGGGGCGCCGGATTCTGTCCTGGTTGCCCCTCTTCCAGGCCAGCTCTCTGCTGTGGCCAGGGAGTGCAGTGGAGGATGGCCCAAGTCCTTGGGCCCTGCACCTGCATGGGAGACCAGGAGAAGCACCTGGCTCCTGCCATCAGATCAGCATGGTGCGCCAGCCGCAGCTCACCTGCCGCGGTGGCCATTGGAGGGTGAACCAACGGCAAAGGAAGACCTTTCTCTCTGTCTCTCTCTCTCACTGTCCACTCTGCCTGTCAAAAAAAAAAAATCAGAGAAGAAATCAATAGGATTGAATCCAAAAAAAATTACAAAAAATCAGCCAAACGAGGAGCTGGTTTTTTGAAAAAATAAACAAGATTGACACCCCATTGGCCCAACTAACTAAAAAAAGAAGAGAAAAGACCCAAATTAATAAAATCAGAGATGAAAAAGGAAATGTAACAACAGACACCACAGAAATAAAAAGAATCATCAGAAATTACTACAAGGACTAGTATGCCAGCAAACAGGAAACCTATCAGAAATGGATAGATTCCTGGACACGTGCAACCTACCTAAAATGAACCAGGAATACATAGAAAACCTAAACAGACACACAACTGAGACAGCAATAAAAACAGTAATAAAGGCCCTCCCAACAAAGAAAAGCCCAGGACCACATGGATTCACTGCTAAATTCTACCAGAAAATTAAAGAAGAACTAACTCCAATTCTTCTCAAACTATTCAGAACAATTGAAAAAGAGGGAATCCTCCCAAATTCTTTCTATGAAGCCAGCATCACCTTAATTCCTAAGCCGGAAAAAGATGCAGCATTGAAAGAGAATTACACCGGTTGCCCCTCTTCCAGGCCAGTTCTCTGCTGTGGCCTGGGAGTGCAGTGGAGGATGGCCCAAGTGCTTGGGTCCTGCACCCCATGGAAGACCAGGATAAGTACCTGGCTCCTGCCGTCGGATCAGAGCAGTGCGCTGGCCGCAGTGCACCGGCAGCGGCGGCCATTGGAGGGTGAACCAACGGCAAAGGAAGAACTTTCTCTCTGTCTCTCTCTCTCACTGTCCACTCTGCCTATCAAAATAAATAAATAAATAAATAAATAAGAATTACAGACCAATATCCCTGATGAACATAGATGCAAAAATCAATAAAATTCTGGCCAATAGAATGCAACAACACATCAGAAAGATCATCCACCCAGACCAAGTGGGATTTATCCCTGGTATACGGGGAGGGTTCAATGTGCATGAAACAATCAATGTGATACACCACATTAACAGACTGCAGAAGGAAAACCATATGATTATCTCAATAGACGCAGAGAAAGCATTTGATAAAATACAGCACCCTTTCATGATGAAAACTCTAAGCAAACTGGGTATGGAAGGAACATTCCTCAATACAATCAAAGCAATCTATGAAAAACCCACAGCCAACATCCTATTGAATGGGGGAAAGCTGCAAGCATTTCCACTGAGATCTGCTACCAGACAGGAATGCCCACTCTCACCACTGCTATTCAATATAGTTCTGGAAGTTCTAGCCAGAGCTATTAGGCAAGAAAAAGAAATTAAAGGGATACAAATTGGGAAGGAAGAACTCAAACTATCCCTCTTTGCAGATGATATGATTTTTTACTTAGGGGACCCAAAGAACTCTACTAAGAGACTATTGGAACTCACAGGAGAGTTTGGCAAAGTAGCAGGATATAAAATCAATGCACAAAAATCAACAGCCTTTGTATACACAGGCAATGCCACGGCTGAGGAAGAGCTTCTAAGATCAAGCCCATTCACAATAGCTACAAAATCAATCAAATACCTTGGAATAAACTTAACCAAGGACGTGAAAGATCTCTACGATGAAAATTACAAAACCTTAAAGAAAGAAATAGAAGAGGATACCAAAAAATGGAAAAATCTTCCATGCTCATGGATTGGAAGAATCAATATCATCAAAATGTCCATTCTCCCAAAAGCAATTTATAGATTCAATGCAATACCAATCAAGATACCAAAGACATTCTTCCCAAATCTGGAAAAAATGATGCTGAAATTCATATGGAGGCACAGGAGACCTCAGATAGCTAAAGCAATCTTGTACAACAAAAACAAAGCCGAAGGCATCACAATACCAGATTTCAGGACATACTACAGGGCAGTTGTAATCAAAACAGCATGGTACTGGTACAGAAACAGATGGATAGACCAATGGAACAGAATTGAAACACCAGAAATCAATCCAAACATCTACAGCCAACTTATATTTGATCAAGGATCCAAAAACAATCCCTGGAGTAAGGACAGTCTATTCAATAAATGGTGCTGGGAAAATTGGATTTCCACATTCAGAATCATGAAGCAAGACCCCTACCTTTCACCTTACACAAAAATCCACTCAACATGGATTAAAGACTTAAATCTATGACCTGACACCATCAAGTTATTAGAGAGCATTGGAGAAACCCTGCAAGATACAGGTACCGGCAAAGACTTCTTGGAAAAGACCCCAGAAGCACAGGCAGTCAAAGCCAAAATTAACATTTGGGATTGCATCAAATTGAAAGTTTCTGTACTTTAAAAGATACAGTCAGGAAAGTGAAGAGGCAACCGACAGAATGGGAAAAAATATTTGCAAACTATGCAACAGATAAAGGGTTGATAACCAGAATCTACAAAGAAATCAAGAAACTCCACAACATCAAAACAAACAACCCACTTAAGAGATGGGCCAAGGACCTCCATAGACATTTTTCAAAAGAGGAAATCCAAATGGCCAACAGGCACATGAAAAAATGTTCAAGGTCATTAGCAATCAGGGAACTGCAAGTCAAAACCACAATGAGGTTTCACCTCACCCCGATTAGAATGGCTCACATTCAGAAATCTACCAATAATAGATGCTGGCAAGGATATGGGGAAAAAGGGACACTAACCCACTATTGGTGGGAATGCAAACTGGTTAAGCCACTGTGGAAGTAAGTCTGGAGATTCTTCAGAAACCTGAATATAACCCTACCATACAATCCAGCCATCCCACTCCTTGGAATTTACCCAAAGGAAATTAAATTGGCAAACAAAAAAGCTGCCTGCAATGTTTATTGCAGCTCAATGCACAATAGCTAAGACCTGGAACCAATCCAAATGCCCATCAACAGTAGACTGGATAAAGAAATTATGGGACATGTACTCTATAGAATACTATACAGCAGTCAAAAACAATGAAACCCGGTCATTTGCAACAAGATGGAGGAATCTGGAAAACATCATGCTGAGTGACCTAAGCCAGTCCCAAAGTGACAAATATCATATGTTCTCCCTGATCGGCGACAACTAACTGAGCACCAAAGGGGAAACCTGTTGAAGTGAAATGGACACTATGAGAAACAGTGACTTGATCAGCTCTTGTCCTGACTGTTGATGTACAATGTAATACTTTATCCATTTTAGTATTTTTTTTTGTTCTAGTACCGTTGGTTGAACTCTGTAATTAACACACAATTATTCTTAGGTGTTTAACTTTTAACTGAAAAGTGATCACTGTTAGGAATTTGGAAAACACAAATAAGCCAGTGAGTGAAATAAGCCAGTCCCAAAGGGACAAATATCATATGTTCTCCCTGATTGGTGACAACTAACCGAGCACCAAAAAGGAAGCCTGTTAAAGTGAAATGAACACTATGAGAAATGGTGACTTGATCAGCCCTTGCCCTGACTCTTGATGAGCAATTTAAAACATTATCCCTCTTAGTATTTTTTTTTTGTTTGTTCTACTTAATACTTTTGGTTGAATTCTGTAATCAATACACAGTTATTCTTAAGTGTTGAAACTTAACTGAAAAGTGATCTCTGTTAAATATAAGAGCGGGAATAAGAGAGGGAAGAGATGTGCAATTCGGGACATGCTCAAGCTGACTTGCCCCAAACGGTAGAGTTAGAAACATACCAGGGGATTCCAATTCAATCCCATCAAGGTGGCATGTAGCAATGCCATCTCACGAGTCCAAGTGATCAATTTCAGTTCACAATTGATCATAATGATAGGACTAAGAGTCAAAGGGATCACATAAACAAGACTAGTGTCTGCAAATACTAGCTGATAGAATAAAAAAGGGAGAGAACAGGCCAGCGCCACAGCTCACTAGGCTAATCCTCCACCTTGCGGCGCCAGCACACCGGGTTCTAGTCCTGGTCGGGGCACCGGATTCTGTCCCGGTTGCCCCTCTTCCAGGCCAGCTCTCTGCTGTGGCCTGGGAGTGCAGTGGAGGATGGCCCAAGTGCTTGGGCCCTGCACGCCATGGGAGACCAGGAGAAGCACCTGGCTCCTGCCATCGGATCAGCCCAGTGCACCATCGGATCAGCGCGGTGTCTTGACGGCCATTGGAGAGTGAACCAATGGTAAAGGAAGACCTTTCTCTCTGTCTCTCTCTCTCACTGTCCAGTCTGCCTGTCAAAAAAAAGGGGGGGGGGATGATCCAACATGGGAAGTGAGATACATAGCAGACTCATAGAATGGCGGGTGTCCTAAACAGCACTCTGGCCTCAGAATCAGCCCTAGAGGCATGCAGATCCGGCTGAAAAGCCCATGAGACTATTTCAGGCATGGAAAGCTAAGACACTCTGGGAAAAAAAAAAGACCTAAATGAAAGATCACTGCGAGTGAGATCCCAGTGGAAAGAACAGGTCATCAAAGAAGGAGGTACCTTTCTCTGAAGGGAGGAGAGAACTTCCACTCTGACTATGACCTTGTCTAAATATGATCAGAGTCGGTGAACTCAAAAGGCTTCCATAGCCTTGGCAACTCATGACAAGTGCCTAAGGTGATTACTGATGCGATAAACAAGAGTATCAATTTGTTAAGTCAACAACAGGAGTCACTGTGCACTTACTCCTCATGTAGGATCTCTGTCCTTAATGTGCTGTACATTATGATTTAATGCTATAACTAGTACTCAAACAGTATTGTTCACTTTGTGTTTCTTTGTGGGTGCAAACTGTTGAAACCTTTACTTAATATATGCTAAACTGATCTTCTGTATATAAAGAGAATTGAAAATGAATCTTGATGTGCATGGAAGGGGAGAGGGAGTTTGAAAGGGGAGGGTTGCGGGTGGGAGGGAAGTTATGGGGGGGGGAGCCATTGTAATCCATAGGCTGTACTTTGGAAATTTATATTCATTAAATAAAAGTTAAAAAAATTAGATATCTCACAACAAAATCAACCATTAAACACATTGAAGTGTACAACTCAATGGCATTAGTATTTTCACAATTTGTAGAATCATCCCTTCTTTCTTGTTTCAAGACACTTTCAACATCTAGAAAGGAAATCTATATCCATTAAATAGCCATTGCCTATTTTCCCAACTCAACTAGCACCAGCCTTCTACTCCCAACAAACACAGGTATGCATTCTGTCTCCATAAATGTAGCTGTTCTGGAAGTTTTATAGTACTTGTGACCTTCTGTGTCTAGCTTCTAGTTTCTTTCACATACCATGATCTTTCTAAGCTTCATCCATATGGTAGCATGTATTAGTACATCGTTCCTTTTGTGACTGAATAATATGTGTATATTCCACATTTTGTTTACTCATTCATCAGTTGATGGACATTTGGGTAGTTTCCACTCTTGGCTGTTATGGATAGTGGTGCTGTGAACACTTTTGTGAAAGTGTTTATATGAAGGTCTGTTTTCGGTTCTGCAGGGTATGTACCCAGAAGTAGGGTTGCTGTATCTCTTGGTAATTCTATCTGTAGCCATCTGAGGAACTACTCTGCTGTTTTTCACAGGGTCTTCCCACAAGCCAAGCTTACAATTTTTCCACATCCTTGTCAACATTCATTTTCCTGTTTTTTTTATTTTCTTTAAGTAGTGGATGTGAAGTGGTGTCTATTTATGGCTTTGATTTGTGTTTCCCTAATGACTAATGGTGTTGAGCATCTTTTCATATATTTGTTGACCATGTGTATATTTTCTTTGGAGGAAGTCTTTTCCCAATTTTAAATCAGGTTGTCAATTTTGTTGAACTGTAAGAGTTATTTATATAGTCTAGATACTATATTTTTTGTGAGATATCTCAATTGCAAATATATTTTCTCCCATTTTGTAGAGGTATAAAGAATATTAAGGAATATATTCTGTATTCATATAAAAAAGCATGTAGGGTGTATATATTTTATAAAAAATAGGATTATATGATACAATTACACTATGCATTCTTAGGGCTCTTATTTTTCTCAGTAAGAAATAATTCATGGAAAACATTCCATGTAAAAAAGTATATAATTCTTTCTAATGCCTACATAATGTCCCATTGTGTGAATGAACTATAATTTGTTCAGCCATTCTGTATTTAAGGTCCATCATTGAGTTTCTACTTTTTGGTCACTGCCAACATGCTACAATTAACATCCTTGCACAATGTTTGTGTATGCATTTTTAATTTCATTTTAATGAGACTTTTTCCTATGATTATAAGGTTAAAGAATTTGTGTGATATTTAATTTTAATAGGTATTTCTCAGTTGCTTTCCATAGACTATTATTAATAACTTACATTTTTATTAGCAACATATGGCAACATTTTATAGCAACAGGATTCTTTTTGTACTGCACCCCTGATTATAGGTGTAATCAGGCTTATAAAAATGTTACTTGTTTAATAGGTGTAAATGTGTGGTCCTCGGCCTGTAATGATTTTGCCCCCTAGTGGATATTTGACAAGGTCTGTAATCATTTTTGATTGTTGTAACTGGATGGGGCAGAGGGGCATTGAACCTAATTTCTGGGCACAGCCTTAGAGTCTGCTAAATACCCTGTGAAGTTTAAGGCAGCCCCCACACAAAGGGCTATCTAGCCTAGGATACCACTGGTAAGGAATAGGAGAAATCATGGTATGAAAACAACTCATTGTATCTCAGTTTGCAAATGCTTATGAGTGACTTTGAACAAGATTTACTCTATGTAAATAGCCTATTTATATACTTTATTCATTGTTCTTTTGGATGTTTATCCTTCTGTTATCAGTTTGTTACAACTCTTTACATGGTAGAGATTCTTTTTTCCTTTTTATTTAAAATACTTTTCAAATATACTCCTTATTGCCTTTTTAATGAAAACTTTATTTATAAAGAATTATAAGTTTACTACTATTTTGCATAATTCTTCCAATAACCAGACAGGCTAGCAGATATTACCTTCATTTTCCAGAAAAGAGTGGAAATATTGTTCCCATATTTATTTACTTAATTTTGAGGTGATTTATTTATTTGGCAGGTAGAATGAAGGAAGGGGAGAGATATGTCTTCCACCCATTGGTTCACTCCCCAAATGTTTACAGCAGCCAGGCTGGGCTGGGTCAAATCCAGGACCCAGAACTCTATCCAGTTCTTCCATGTAGGTGGCAGGCAATCTTTACTGACTTTGACAATATCTTTGCCAAACAGTAAAATATTATTGTAGGTCATAAATTAATGTCTGATCATAAATGGTCAGACATACTCTGTCCTTGGATGGGACAACAGCATCATAAAAATATCCTTTTCTTCAGTGCTAATATGTAATGTTAATAAAATTCCAATTGGAATCCAAACAATATTCAATTAAGAATCCAAAACTGTTTTAAAGTTTATATAGTATAATAAAAATATCCAAGAACAGCAATAAAATTTTAGTGAGAGAATACTTGCATCATTGGCTATCAGGACATACTTAAAGGTCCTGGAATAAAATCAACTGGCAATATCATTAAAATAGACAAATATATAAGTGAAACACACAATGGAGCCCAGAAAAAAGATCTCATTATATGCAAAAATTTAATAAATAATGGCTGTTTGTCTAAATGAAAAAAATAATTTAATAAATGGGAAAACTGTTTATTCATATGAAAGAAATTAAATTTGGGACAACCTTAAATCATGTATAAAAACAAATTCCAGATATACAAATGTAATCCCCAAATCTTTACACTTCAAGAATCACAGAAGCCCATTAATAATGAAACTCTACTAAAATAAAATACTATAAAAAAGAGAATGATAAAATGGTCTTATTTATTAATTTGACCATACTGAGATTGTTAGGCTGATAGTAGAAACCTTTTCTTAAGCTCTCTTGTTGTTCTAACATAGTTAGCCGAATTGAAAGAGCCTAATGAATCTTGGTGAATGAATGGTCCTAAATACCTCATTGATTTCTATTGTCTTAAGTGACCCATCACAAAACCTCAAGGACAGCTTCATGGGCCCGCAATGACCTACACAGCATGATAGAGTCAAATATTTTTAACCCCTGAGAAAGTGTAGGCTGACCAGGAACATTGATTCAGACCCATTGTGTGACTCATAGAATTTTAGAGCAAAAAAAGAATTAAAATCAGCTTATCCATTGCATTGCTTTCCAGAGGGAGACTTAAAGGTACAGAGAAGTAACAGGCCATAGAAATGATAAAATTGGAAACATGCTTGTTGACCCAATTAGAACTTTGTTCTACAGTAGTGATGATTGAATTTAGCAAAAATAGTTACAGACTGTTAATTTGGAGAGATTATTAAAGTTGAAGCCAAAAAATGTAAATTAATTTACAAGGTCACCTAGTGAGTTAGTAGGAAACTCAGAATAGTCTTTGGTTGTACAGACTTGCTGTCCAGTACTATTTCTTCATACCATACAAGCTTCTATATTCTCTCCTAGTTAATATTCATTTACTTTTTTTAATAAAAAGATTTATTTATTTATTTGAAAGGCAGATTACAGACAAAGGGAGAGATAGAGAGAGGTCTTCCATCCTCTGGTTCATTCCCCAAATGGCCTCAATGGCCAGAGCTGGGCCAATGAAGCCAGGAATCAGGAGTTTCTTCCAGATCTCCCACACAAGTACAGGGGCCCGAGGACTTGGGCCATCTTCTACTGCTTTCCCAGGCCACAGCAGAGAGCTGGATCAGAAGTATAGCAGCTGGGACTGGAAACGGTGCCCATATGGGATGCCAGCACTGCAGGCAGCAGCTTTACCTGCTATGCCATGGCACCAGCCCCCCCGCATATTTACTTTTTATACACAGAATGGCCCCCATATTCAAATGTTTCACATCTGTGGATTCAGCCAAAATATTTTTGAAAAAAATTGCATCTGTCCTGAATGTGTACACTTTTTTCTAATAATTTCCCCCAAACATTGCAGTATAACAACTATTTTTTCATCAATATAAATATTTATTTAGCTCAAAGTTGCAGAACACAGATTATTTTAAAATATAATTTTATCAATATAGTCAAGAAATATACATTCTAAAATAGTACTGGCCAATAGAAATAAAATATGAACCTTGAATGAGAGTAACATACTCATTTTAAATTTTCTACTAGTCACATTAAAAAAGGAAAAACAGGTAAATTTTATTAAGAAATTGTATTTACAGACTCTATCCATAATTTTATATTTTTGTTTATTTTTTTTCTATTTTTTAAAGCATTCATTTAATGAATACAATTTTCATAGGTACAGCTTTAGGAATATAGTGGTTTTCAGTATAATAACTATTTACATAACATTACACTGTACTGGGCATTAGAAGAAACCTCAAGATGATTTAATGTAGATGGCAGGAAATGTGTGAGTCATACATAAAATATGTCATTTTACATAAAGCATTTTCAGATTTTGATATCTGCAGGGATCCAATCATCCTTGGACACTGAGGGACAGCTGTACTGTACCACAAAGTCGTTCTGGAAAACAGAGGACAGAAATGCCTTTCAAATGTGTTTACAAGAACTTGGACCCATACTACAGCTTTATAAGTTGATAGGCAAAAACACTTCCCTCAGCTTACAGATGGAAAATCTTGGGAGAAAGAATCTCCACCCTTCATTATATTCATTCCCTTAACACAGTTCTTTGAGCCTATAGTATAAGGCATTGCATTTGGTGTCACAGGAAAACAAAGATCAGCCATTCTCCAAAGTCAGGGAACTCCTATGATGAATCAGTAGTGGATCAGCAACCCAAGAACCGCTCCAGGCATGACAGTGAGATGTCCCTAAAGTGATGGCCTATTGTACAAACAGAAGCAAGTTATATCTTGATAATAATCAGCTAAATTATTAATCTGTGCCATCTGAATACCAACTCAGCTCACAAGTTTCTTAAATACTTGACCCAGAACTTGTATGCAGTCATCAAGGCATGGCTGATGAACTGTGTCATGGAGCAACCGGCTGCCCACTCATCAGCTGCTCAACTTCTGTGGGCTGGGAATGTTGCTCCATGCAGACAAGCCACTGCCACACCAAAGCCCTTCAGGAAAGTGCTCTGGGGTGTGACCAGTATATACTTTGAGGTATCATTCCTTCCTCCTGACTCTGCCTGTCTTCTGCTTCGACACCTGAACCAGAGTTCATTCTTCAAGCTCAAAAAGTTCCATCCTGTATGAAAGTTAGTGCACCCTACAAGAACCAATCTATTGTTAACAACAGTGCAGATATTACTAAACTAAACTCCTAAACTACAGAAGTAAACTTGCATTTATTTAGTTGTAGTTTTCTTGCCTCTAGTCTCTCCCTATCTCAGGTCAATATTCTTCAAGTCTAAAATTACCTTTTGTCCCGATCTGCCTATTTAAGAACATTTGGTACTACAGAATTAAATAGAAACTCATTCTTTCTGATTTATGCTAACACTGAAAATCTTATTCTTCATTAATCTCCACTAAAAACCAATTTCTCAGAATTCTATTTAGATTTTTTGTCTCCTGTACCATCTTATTCCAGGTCATAATTTTTCCCCTGAGCTACTACACTAGCTCCCTAGCTCAATTTTTTCTGTCCCTAGCCTTCCTCACCACTGTAGTCTATTTGTACAGCAGCCAGAATGACCTTCCAAAATCCTTAATCAGGTTATGCCACTCTTCTGTATAAATTCCTCTAGTGACTTACCAGCAAATTTGGAATTATATCCTAAATTCTTATTAGGGACCATATCTTAGTCCATTTCCTACTGTTACAACCGTGTACCACAAATTGGGCTATACATGTGTGTGTGTATGTGTGTGTGTGCACATGTATACAGACATATAATAAACATATTTAGCTCATGATACTGGAAGCCCAAAAGCATGGTGCCAGCATCTTCTTGGCACATGCTAAGGGTTTTCCTAATTGAAGGGACTATGTCCCAAGGCAGTACAAGCCATTATATGGCAAGACGGGTGCGTGTGCTTGTAAGAGACAGAGCTAAACTGGCTTTTATAACAAACTCCTTTTCGGGTAAACCATTAACCTATTAATCCATTAGGGCTTTAATCTATTCATAAAGACAAGGTCCTCATAATCTAATTACCTCTTAAAATTCCCACCTGGCTTTACCTCTTAATCACTGATGATTAAATTTCAACATGAGTTTTGGTGGGAATATTCAAATCATAGCAGCCTGTGAGGCCCGACGTGGTCTACTCACTCCTTCTCAGGGCATCTATGATCTTTTCTCCTGTTAACTCTCTTCCTTCCTACACTGGGCCAGCCACACTAACTTCCTCCTTGCTCCTTGTATGCACAAAGCACACTCATACCTGGAGACCTTTGCACTCACTGTTCTCTCTGCCTATAATGCTCTCTTCCTAGATGTTTACATAGTGCCCTCTGTCACTGCTTTCAAATTTCTGCCCGATTATCCCTTTATCCTACTTAAAACATCACGTATCACCTCCTGGCTTCTCTCTGTCCTTCTGCCTGCTTTATTTGTCTGAGCAATCATCTCCACTTGCTGTATTACATATTTATTCATCTTAAATATTTCCTGGAATGAGCACTAGAATAGCAACTCCATAAAATTAGTATTTCTGTTTTTCTTTTCTGCTTTAGAACAGTAACTGACAACATGTTCATACTCAATATGTATTTGTTGAGTGAATGAATGAAACATTAATTTCTCTCTGAACACTTTTCTGATGCCTCATGGGCACTTGTATACTCTGTTCCCTTGGAACTATGTGTTTGCCTCTATTTTAGCAACATATTTTGTTGTAACTTTTGTCTCTTAGCCCTTGAAGTCTATACAATCCTTAAAAGCATGTGTCTTGGGGCTGGTGCTCTGGTCTAGTGGGTAAAGCCACTGCCCGCAGTGCTGGCATCCCATATGGGTGCTGGCTTGGGACCCGGCTGCTCCACTTCTGATCCAGCTCTCTACTATGGCCTGGGAAAGCAGTGGAAGATGGCCCAAGTGTTTGGGCCTCTGCACCCATGTAGGAGACCTGGAAGAAGCTCCTGGCTCCTGGCTTCAGTTCCGCCCAGCTCTGGCTGTTGCAGGCATTTGAGGAGTGAACCAACGGATGAAGACTTCTGTCTCTCCCTCTGTATCTGCCTCTGCCTCTCTGTAACTCTGCCTTTCAAATACATAAATAAAATTTTAAAAAAAACCATGTGTCTTACTCATCTTCCTATTATTTCTTGTACTCAACCACAAATTTGGTGAAAATGGATAGAACGAATGAAGGTAGACCAATAATACAGCCACATGCAGATTCCAGCTTGGTTGTGTATAAGCCCTTCATTAATCCATCCTAGGGATTAATGCTACTAAATTCTGGCACTTTCAATATAGATGATCAAGACAAAGAAAAAAATTTCCTTCTATTTTCCAAGTTCCCCTTTCTAAGGACCTTTGGCCTTTTCTGACCCTACAAAAACTTCTTGGGTGGTAATTTCACCTGAAGCTTTATAAACAAACTATTGTGCAACAGTTCTGCTACAAAGGGCACATCACGAATACTCATAACTTGTGGTATTCAGCAGGTATTCTTACATGCACCCGTCTTGACATATAATGGCTTTTCCTGCCTTGGGACATAGTCCCTTCCAAGTAGGAAAACCCTCAAATTGATGTTCTTATGTATGAGTCTCAACAAGACTTAAAAACATAGACTCCACCTGAGCAGCATGAGTCCACGGACCTGATGATATTCTCCAGGAGCCAATTCAGCCAAATTAATCATAGTAAGAACCCTGGATTGGGAGTTCTAATAATAATCTAATAAAATCCTACTCAGATTTTTCACAAATAGGCTTCATGACTGAATAAGTAGTTTCGCCTAGCATCTTAGGCTTCTCTGACATGGGGTTGGGATTAAATGACTTGCAAAAGCCTTTCCAGCGGGAAAGTGCTCTGACTTCAGCTGGGAGCCTATATCCAACTGGCAAGGACATGAATGGTGAGGGTCAGATGACAAAGCCTGACACCTGGCAGAACCAGTCTTCAAATGTCATCTTTACTCCTGCTTCTATCAATACCACTGCCTTCTTCAACCTTGCAGAAGTGGGCTCCCATCAAGATCCAAGAGAAGAGGGGAGAGGTTGGAGCAGTCCTCTAGCTAGGTTTGAGACATGTAGCTGAGACTGGTTTAATAGAATATGGCAAACTTGCCAATGGTGTAGTGTTGTCTTAACTCTGCTGTTTGGTTTTTCTTTGAGAAGTAGAATTAATATGACCCAGAGTTCAGGGTACCCTGTGGAAATTCCCAATGACATTCTTGAGATTCCCAGAGGCACACTGGGGAGCGGACAATGAGACACCAGTGAACAAGCAGCCTTGGAAGGACATTCAGTGACTCAACTGAGGCAGCTCCAAAAGTCCTCACATCAACTTCCATAAGGGACAGGTTTCACATGAGATCAGAACCAACTGGACTATTAGCCAAGCTGAGGGCTGAAATAATTTGTGTTTTGACTTAGTTTATCTTTTTTAAAGGTTGCATCTGAGGTTTTTGGGAAAGTGTATTAAGTCCTATTTTATAAAACATGTAACTCTTATACTAACCTCCAAAAGCAGTTTTCACAATCACAGGCAAATGAGTCATAAGATAACTTGAATGAACTAGAAAAAAAAAAAGGATGTGTTGTTTCTCTCATCAAATATTCACTTGTGGCAACATAATTGACCTAATCCACAGGTCTCAAGTGCTTTGAAATTCTCAAAGCAACAGAGATAAGTTGTGTCTATTAAAATCTTTGTGATATGGTACTCTCCTCTTTCTCTCTTAACAGTGTATAAACATATCACACACTTATTTTCTCTCTTTTTAGTTATGTATTCTCCATGTGGCTTTGTAACATATTTCAAAATATTCTTCAATAGATCATTAAGGTTTCAAAATATTTAAAGTCCTGCTACATGGAAGAGGTTAGTAAGGAAATGCCCTTCCCAAATTTTAATCTAAATGTTAATTCAAGATCCCCCCCACCCCACCAGGTTCTCGTAACTGCAAACTCCCATCATGATGATCAGCAATGATCTTCTTTTCAATTGTGATTCTGAGGGTGAGGGTTCTTGGTTCAACAGAAGATATTTTCAGTTCTTGGCAAAGCGTTCACATATTATGAGACATGACTACCTAAGCCACTTGAACTTGTGTTAGGTCCTTGTCATACCCTGCCTGGTAGATGGTTCCTAGTTGTTGTATATATGACCCCTCTTTAACTACCAGTAGGGATTTATGTGGCCAAGGAGTAAGTGTTGTCTTTTATCTTTCCTTCTATCTCCTCTGGTGTTTTCAGCATAAGGACTGTCCAGTTCCATTGTCTGCATTTCCAAGACCTCATGAGTTACTTTCAACTTTCCTTAGTACTATTTTAAACCCATTTGCAGGTATTATGATATCACACTTAGCTCTAGAGGAAGCATTCCATGCTCATAGATACCACAATTCTTCTATTTTGTTGTAAACATCTTTTTTTTTTTTTTTTTTTTTTGACAGGCAGAGTGGACAGTGAGAGAGAGACAGAGAGACAGAGAGAAAGGTCTTCCTTTGCCGTTGGTTCACCCTCCAATGGCCGCCGCGGCTGGCGCGCTGTGGCCGGCGCACTGCGCTGATCCGAAGGCAGGAGCCAGGTGCTTCTCCTGGTCTCCCATGGGGTGCAGGGCCCAAGTACTTGGGCCATCCTCCACTGCCTTCCCGGGCCACAGCAGAGAGCTGGCCTGGAAGAGGGGCAACTGGGACAGAATCCGGTTCCCCGACCGGGACTAGAACCCGGTGTGCCGGCGCCGCAAGGTGGAGGATTAGCCTAGTGAGCCGTAACGCCAGCCTGTAAACATCTTTATATGAAACCAACTTTATAGAGGCTTCATCTGGATCTCTCACATTGGTGCAGGGACCCAAGCACTTGGACCATCCTCTGCTGCTTTTCCCAGGTGCATTAACAGGGAGATGGATTGAAAGTTGATCAGTCAAGACATGAATGGCACCCCTATGGGAAGCAGGCATCGCAGGCAGTACCTGTAACTCCGTAACTCCAACCCCGAGTGTGAATATTTTAAGGAGGCTTTATTCATGCTTCTGCCTATAACCCATGTCAATTTAGATTTCTTTTTTCTTTTTAAGATTGATTTATTGATTTGAAAGGCTGAGTTACAGTAAGGTGGGGTAGGGGAGATCTTCTATCTGCTGGTTCACTCCCCAGATGGCTGCAACGCTGGAGATGGACTGGTCCAAAGCCAGGAGCCAGGAGCCTCTTCCAGAGCTCCAACAGGAGTTCAGGGGCTCAAAGACTTGGGTCATCTTCCACTGCTTTCCTAGGAGCATTAGCAGGGAGCTGGATCGGAAGTGGAGTAGCTGGGACTCAAACCAGTGTCCATATGGGATGCTGGCACTACAGGCAGCTGCTTTACTTGCTACACCACAGCGTCAGCCTCCAATTTAGATTTCTAAAAACACCTTTTCTAGAATTCCACCAGCATTCCAGGACTGTAGTTCTTCCTTATTTTGAGTACAAATGGGTAGAATATCGTGTCTAGTGGTCTACCAAGAACTCTTTAAGCTGCAATTCAAAATTATGGCAAGGGATGCTTTGTGCCCCCACCAACGAGGGCAGAGACTTTATATAAGGTTGAGAAATATGGGCTGGTATTGTGGTGCAGTGGGTTAAGCCCCTGCCTGTGACTGCATTCCATACAAGTGCCATTCAAGTTCCCACTGCTCCATTTCCAGTCTAGCTCCCTGATAATGTACCTGGGAAAGCAATAGAAGGTGGCCCAAGTACTTGGGAGCTACCCACTTGGGAGACCCTGATGCAGTTCTGGGCTCCTGATAAGGCCTGACCCAGCCTTGGAGTTGTGGCCATTTGCAGAGTGAACCAGTGGATGGAAGATTCTCTCTCTCTCTCTCTCTCTCTCTCTCTCTCTCTCTGCTTTACAAATAACTAAATAAATCTTATCTCTTATCTCTCCAACCCCATCCTACCTACCTAAAACCTCATCTCTTGACATAGTATATTGAGGGATTAATTATAACCCTATCGACAGACAAACCTGTGTTTAGGATGATGCCACTACTGCAATTTTTGACAACCTTAAGAAAGATACCATTCTTTTCTAAGGCTCAATTTTCTTACATGTACAATGGAGATAGTAATATTCTACATTTTAGAGTAGTTGGAAAGGTGAAGTAAGATTATATGTGTCAGATGCTTGCACACTGCCTGGCAGAACATTGATCTTAAAGAGAGAGAGAATGAGAAAGAGAGAAAGAAATTGGTTTGTTAATCACCTTAGTGGGTTAGCTTGCAAGTACTTATGAGAGTACCTAGCATAAAATAGGAACTCATTAAGTACTTCTTTAGGCAGCAAATGCAGATTACATTTTTTAATTTAGCACTTTTTGTTAGAGACAGGAGTGTATTCATGAGAAGGAAAAGCAACAGAAGAGATTCTAGAATTTTTAGAAAGAAATTTTAACAATTTTATTGAGGTATTTTTAAAAAGATTTATTTGTTTATTTATTTGAAAGACAGAGTTAGAGGGAGGGAGAGACAGAAAAGTCTTCCATCCACTTGTTCACTTCCCAAATGGCTGCAATAGCTGGAACTGGGCCTGTCTGAAGCCAGGAGCTTCTTCCGAATCTCCCACATAGGTGTCAGGGGTCCAAGCACTTGGACCATCCTCCGCTGCTTCCTCAGGTGCATTAATAGGGAGCTGCATGGGAAGTGGAGCTACAGGAAATTGAAACAGCAGGTGGTGGCTTTACTCACTACACTGCAACACTGGCCCCTGAGGGCCATCCAATAAAGGTACAGGGTTTAGTGAGTTCTGGCAAAGGCATACAATCCTGTAACAACCACTGTGAGACTCAGGGGGCTTCTGAAATAGGCCTCTGAGGTGTGGAAGCTGCTGGGGTCTGGAACTGAAATACCAGGTTTGGCCTTGACAAAGAAAAAGGGAGTTTTATTTTTATTTTTTTCCCCTCAGGGAAGGAGGTAAAGTGGATGGAAATGTAAATAAATAGGTATTAGGTGGATGTAGGGTCTTCCCTAACGTAGTTAGTTTTCCTATGTGGTAAGCAGCAAGGTAGTCACTGAGAAAATGGTAAATAAGGATGGGACAGGCTCTCCTATAGCTTACGTGGAGACTGCCTATTAAAGAATGCTGTAGAGATTGCCCAGCTAAACCTCTCTGTCAAGGAGAATGCAAGAGCTGGACTCATCCAAGGTTGGGGTTTCTCAGGGGATGGCATAAGGGCAGAAGGACAGAGTCAAGGGGACTGTAAGTGGTGTTAGTGGACCATGGATACACCGTGTGGAGGAGGAAGAGAAGCCATGAGATGGCTCAGAGGTGCGACACCGCGGAGGGGTTGACAGAACTGGAGGCCTCAGTGAAATCTGTGAGTGTGTATGGTGGAAGTTTATGAGAGCCCAGACGCACCAGGAGCTTCTGGAAGTTGGGTTTAACATTCCGTGGAAACCTGTTCTGAAGATGACAAGGTGCAGGTTGTGCAGGAACTGGCTGCTAAAGCAGCGTGGAATGTCAAGTGATATCTGCTAACAATTGATAGAAGACACAAAGGAGCTATCATTTAGACAACACTGAGCTTTTAAAAAGCACTGCCAATGTTTCAGTGGGGAGGGTTTTCACTCAGCCTTTGGTGGGCAGTTGTATTGTACAATTTGTTAGCAATCCCTCCCTGTTGGCTTGACCTTGAAATTAAGTCAGCATCCCACCACGGTTAGCACTTTTTTTGCTATCGCCATTTATGCGGATATCTGCAGTGGCATCTAAGTTGGTCTTCTTGTGAATATCCTTGCTTTGCTATAGTCCATTCTCTGTATAGTAGCCAGAAAGATTTTAAAGCCCAAATCAGATCCTGTCACTTCTCTGTTCAGTACTCTTCAGTACTCTCTCATCTCATTTGGCAAAAAGCACAAGGATTTTTTTTTTAAAGATTTATTTATTTATTTGAAAGGCAGAGTCACAGAGAGGCAGAGGCAGAGAGAGAGACACACAGAGAGAGAGAGAGAGAGAGGTCTTTTGTCTGCTGGTTCACTCCCCAGATGGCTGCAATGGCCGGACCTGCGCCGATCCAAAGCCAGAAACCAGGAGTTTCTTCCAGGTCTCCCATGTTGGGGCAGGGGCTGCTTTCACAGACCGTAGCAGAGAGTTGGATCAGAAGTGGAGTAGCTGGGACTCAAACCGTTGCCTATATGGGATGCCGGCACTGCAGGCAGTGGCTTTACCTCTTACACCACAGCACCGGCCCCACAATGGTTCCCTAGACCTAAACTGACACCCTGTCCCACACTCACATCTCTCCCCAGACACTTTTCTTCGATCTCATATTCTCATCTTTGCCTTGCTCAGTCAACTTCAGTCTCGCAGTGCTTGCTATTCCTGGATCACCTTCTGCAGGCTTTTATTTCATTTGCACCCAGGATCCTTTCTGCCTGCTGTTTTTCTCCTGCATGTCTATGCTACTTGCTTTCTCACTTTTTCTGGTCCCTGCTGAAAAGTAGCTTTCTCACTAAGGCTGTCTCTTACCATTTTACTGCTCCACAAATATCTTGTTCCCTCTTCTAACTTCTTTGTGCCTTAACACATATTATATGCTATTCATATGTGGTTCATTGTCTCTCTTTACACTTGTGGCTAGACTCCTGCAGAGTAGGAGTTTTATCTATCTTAATCTCTTTAATATCAGAACAGTGTTTAGCATGTTGTAGGCAATCAATAAATGCACTGACTGAAGAGATATTTGTTCCTAACTGTAAAGTGAGATTTTAATTGAATGTAGGCTTAGATAACAAGAAGAAAAGAAAAATACATGCTAAAAACACAGTTTTCCCTGGAAAAAAGCAAATCATGAATAAAAGAAAAGCTAAACAGCTACTGATGTTTCCTAATGGATCCTTAATAGTCCAAAGACTAAGACTGTTCAAAGAGCTAAATAGAAAATAAAAGGGTAGCTCTATGTAACACAGAGTTAATTATATGTATTTAAGGCAATTGGAAAAAGATCCCAGTTAAAAATATGAGGGAGAATAAGAGATGGAGGAGGTAGTCTATAACTCTAAAACAGTCTAGTTCTGCATACAGTCATGTAGACTTACCCCTAAGGGTACGGCCTAAGAACTAGTCATGGGACTCCAAACCCATAAGAATCTGTGGTATAAACGCCATCTGCACAGATAAAATGATCATATTAAATGTTAAAGGCAACAGATAGATTGGCCTAAGTATAAAAGCCTTTAATTTAGCAACCCTCCATATTCATACAAATTTAGATTGTAAAGAATTAAACAACAAAGGGTGTTTTTTAAATCGTTGCCTTAGGATTAAGTAGCCCAGTAGTTTAAAGGGGGCTAACCATAGTAGGACAAGGTCTGTTCCTGTAAAATAATGAAATAATAAAATAATGAAGACTGCTAATTTAAAGATGTTTTCTTAATATGAAAAAAAGAAAACACACTTGTGAGTGTTGGAAAATCATAGTGAATGAAGTGTTAGGGAAATAGGCATGGGAGGAAGGGGGAGAGAAGGTGGAAGTTAAATATAAACCAGGTTTTATTTACAAAGCTGCAATCTGGAAAACGGTATCTTCCGAAAGCAAATATCTTGTTTAGGGACTTCATAACATATTTATATTTCAAAATCTAGGTTATAGTCCAGATGATTTCAAATCTGGAGAAAACTAATTTTTTTAGAGTCTGTTGTACTGAATGTATTTCAATAAACCACCAAATATTAAGAAGTTAGAAGAAAAATAACAAGGTTACTCAAATCAGGCCATAGTAACTAGAAATTTGTCAGTTAGTTTGCGGATTCCTTGAGGATTATACCAGGTCCTATTCTCTGCAGTACCTAAAACTTCCTTTTCTATAAATAATTAACATTATATATTTGTTTAGTTGAATTGAAAGACTCCAAACAAGTTACATTCATTTTATTAAGAAAGATGATTTTTTAAGAAATGGTTAATATATATGAAATGAAGTAGAACTACGAATCTGATCGTGTCTATAATATTTGAATGTTGTTATCTTCACCATATGTATTCTGTGAGCTGGGTTAAAGTACTCTGCCACTAAAATACACAAGTGTCTTCTCTCAAAATGACAGGAAAGAAACTGGCCTGGGGCCGGCACTGTGGCGCAGCGGGTTGAAGTCCTGGCCTGCAGCGCTGGCATCCCATATTGGCATCGGTTCTAGTCCTAGCTGCTCCTCTTTAATCCAGCTCTCTGCTTGGCCTGGGAAAGCAGTAGAAGATGGCCTAAGTGCTTGGGCCCCTACACCCATGTGGGAGACTTGGAAGAAGCTCCTGGCTCCTGGCTTCGGAAGGGCGCAGCTCCGGCCGTCGCCCGGCCGTCGCAGCCATGTAGGGAGTGAACCAGTTGAACTAGACTAAGGAAAATCATCTTTCTAGTTCACAGACATTCTTTCCCTTAATTGCTCTGAAACGTTTGGCCTCTACTGCTATTTGTAATAAAATCTGATGAAAAACATACCAATCTTGCAAAAAAAAATGCAGTTGTTACACCTTGCAGTATGATCTCAAGTTCATTGTCACTAAATGACTATCAGAATCATGAGAAAGATGTTTTATGATATGAGCTATTGTCTGAAAGAAAATGGCTCAAGCTAGACCAGCAGAGACCTTAAGCTGTGATTGCATGGCACTGACCCCTGAAGATTTGTTTTTACTGAACTGAACTTTAGTAGGACTCCCTCAGCTTCTCCTGTGCAGGAAACAGCCTGATAAAATCGGTGGTTGTTAAAGGTATTCTGCATGTTGCATGGTGGCCTCTTTCTATGGATCTTTGAGAGAAACTTGTTTTTAATTCCAGTCTGTGCTTTTTTTAAAAAAAAATTTTTTTTTGAGGCACTGTTGTGTAACAGCTTTTTCTTTTTGCACTGGCTACTGAAAAACTTGCGCTAAACTCAAGCTCACCCATAGCAAAATCAAGGGCTTTAGATATGCTTGTTCATGTTGGCCTCTTTTTCTGCTTCCTGTTTATGTTCTAACTCTGTTTTTGCTTTTCTCTTGCTTTGTATGTTGCCTAATAGAAGCTTATGTTTACTTTTAAGCAATCTTAAATCTCGGTGTTGGGGAGTGAGGAATAAGATATTTATATATCTATTCATCTATCCAGACATCACAAAATAATGTGTTTAGTCATTTGCTATTTTATTTTCAGCTAAGAGCATTGCACTGTCTATTGCTTTATTTCCTAAATAAATGAGAGAACTTTTAATTGAGAATGGTACCTGCTAAGAGGGCAGAGAGAATTATTTGTAATTCTTGGTGAATACAAAACCACACCATCATCACTAGCCAGTGATTTTTTTTTTAAGATTTTATTTATTTATTTGAGAGATAGAGTCACAGACACAGAGAGGGAGAGACAGAGAGAAAGGTCTTCCCTCTGCTGGTTTACTCTCCAAATGGCTGCAATAATAGGAGTTGAGCTGGTCTGAAGCCAGGAGCTTCTTCCATGTCTGGAAGCACAGTCTTCATACTACAAACTTAATCTAACCATTAGATTAAGAATTTTGACAATTCTTCCTTGTTTAGTCCCTGGTACAACATATTTACATCTGCCTATTTCAATTCCTTCAATGGCAGCCAATCAGTTTTTCTTATAGAGAAAATTTTTACTCGTCTACTTAAATTTTCTGATTTATGAATAATTTGCAATAATTTCTGGATCCTATAGTAGGCCCCAGGCTCAGGATGTAAACTAATGTTAATAGTCCCTATCCATGAGAAAATCTTAGTTAGATCAGTTGAATCCACTGAAGAAAGTCTATGTTCAAGTATTTCATTAACCTTGATAATAAAGGCTTGACCTCAAACTCTGGCTAAGTGCAGTTGAGCCAGATACGCCACCTACTGGAGAAGGCACAAGGTCTCAGGTAGAAAATAGAGTAGTAATAAAAAGTAACGTTGGTAGTGATGGCTGAACAACTAGGAGAATGTACTTCATGTCACTGTATACTTAAAAATGGGAAATTTTATGTATATTTTATCACAATTATTTAAAAGGTAATGGGCACTACAGAAAAGTGTTGGCAACAGCAGAAACATTAATAATATATTTCCATTATAATTATCATATTTACGCCATTAATAACAATAATGACTACTTATGTAGTGCTTACTCTACGTTAAGCATTATGCTAAGCATTATAAGTTTAAGAAAGAGAATAAGGAGAATGGGTGAGTGTTTTGGGGAGTGGTTACAAGGTCCTGGATTTCAGCATAAATCTCATACTTCCTTGATTTTCATTGGTCCTTATCTCAATCTCCTTTTTTTTAAGTTGGGGAATTGACAGCGGTAGTCAATTTTATTTATTTATCTGTTTGAAAGGCAAAGTAGTGAGAGAGAGGAGAGAGAGAGAGAGAATCTCTTCCATCTACTAGTTCACTTCCCCAAATACCTGCATCAACCAGGACTAGGCCAGGCTGAAGCCAGGAGTCAGGAATTCCACCCAGATCTCCCTCAAGGGTGTCAGAAATCCAAGTACCTGGGCAGTTTTCAACTGCTTTCCCAGGTACATCAACAGGAAGCTGAATCGGAAGTACAGTAGACAGGACTCAGACCAGGCACTCTGATATGAGATGCAGGTGTCTCAAGCAACAGCTTAACCCTGTGTACCACAACACCTGTGCCCAAACTGCTGCTTTGGAATTCTGCCCAATGCCTACCTAAATGTCCAATCTCTCTTTCCAATCATTTAGGTCCAAGCATCCTGAAGGTATTCACAGTCTGACTCCATCCCACATGGGCTACCCCCTTAATTGTCTTTTTTACAACTCAGAGGGTATCCTTTAGGCCTAATATGTTCATTGTCTCTGCTTGGCTTTTGTATTTATCTCCTCCGTACAACTAGATAATGTGTTCAAGACCTAGAGAAGTGTCTTTTATGTCATTTTTTAACTTTCCCCTGAAAGGCATGTCATAGAGTTTTGCTGTTAGAAACAACTTAATATTAAAAAATAAATAAACATGAGGGAACATCTGGGGCTGCTTTTATTAACTTTCTAAAATATATATCAAATGCAAAATACACATATAAGACTTTTCAGTTTTGTTTTTTGTAGAGACAGTTCATACAAGTTGGAGATAACAAGATCTTAAAGCTCTGGATTCTGTCTCAGCACAGCACCTGGATATGAAAAATCTTATTACCTGGACATTGACCTTGTGAATGCCACTCCATATACACGGAAAGCAGCAGAACATAGATAAAATGACTATCTCTAAGCCTGAGAACATAAGAACTTTGGAGAATTAGGCATTCAACCTTTTCCATAAAATGCTTTTTAGAAAAAATAGTAAGAAAAATAGTAACATGAAACTCTCTAATATTTTAAGTAGGCATACTGCATTATGACATGTGCCAACTGTAGAATCAAAATCTACACCATGAATTACTACTTCTTGGTTCATCAGAAAATTAAATGGTGAAACATTGATTGCTCTTGGAAGGATCCACACTATTGGGATAGTGCTTTTCCTTGAATTTGCCAAAATGATCATGAACTCAAAATATGGTGATTATTCAAAGCTATTTTGAAAAAATGACAAGAAGCTTATTATTTCTTTTATTTTTAAATATTTATTTTATTTATTTCAAAGGCAGAGCGACACAGAGGGAAAGACAGACAAAGAGAAGGAGATCATCTGTTGGTTCACTCCCCACATCGCCACGATGGTCAGAACTGGGCCAAGCTGAAGCCAGGATCCAGGAACTCCACTGAGGTCTCCCACGTGGCTGGCTGGACCCCAGGTACTTGGGCCATCTTCTGCTGTCTTTGTAGGTGCACAGGTAGGAAGCTAGATAGGAAGAACAGCTAGAACTAAAATCAGTGCTCTGATACAGAATATCAGTGTCACAGGTGGAAATATAACCTGCAACACCACAGTGCCTGCCCATTATCTCTTTTAATGCCTTAAACAATCCTGGCCTTTACAATTTATGATACCCACTCAACCACTCTTTCCCAACTTCCAATTAGAATGACTAGTAATTTTGGGGATTTTATCTGTTGTTTTATCTTTTCAAGTCATGACTGCACTGTGAATCATTCACTCCTTTCCATAGCAACCAATTGTCAAATAACAAATATATGGACTATGTTTTGTCAGCAGAGAATATACTATTAAGCCAGAGTTGTAATTTCATGTAGTGACCTCAAAGAGAGGGATAAAAAGTGGAAATGCTTTTTTATTTCAAAATAACTCATTTATTTTTATAAATATTTTCTGCACAGTATCAGATATACTCCAGACTTCTTTTTGATCCCCAATACAGTACTTTCCAGGTGAATTACTAGTCATTACTAATTATATCCATGTCTACCTGTGTGGAAGGATGAATCATAAGTATAACTCTCATTTTATGGAAGACAGAAACCAGACTAAGAGAGAGGCTGGGGTATGATCGTCTGGTTTCTGGTTTCAGCTCTGACATTGAAATTTGTAGCATGCTGCTTAACTGTTGGGGCCTTGTTTTTCTCACATTCAGGATAATGAAGTTGAATCTATGCTCCTTTCCAATCTCTTCCTCAACCTATTGCTCTACACGATTTTCTTGCCCCTATTAAACCTCAATATATTCTAGATATAGAAAGGTCATGGCCAATTCTGAAATATAGTAGAAAGATGCAAGACTATCTGCATTAAGTGTGGGCCACATTGCAAAATGAAAATGTTGGGGCCGGCGCCGCGGCTCAATAGGCTAATCCTCTGCCTTGCGGCACCAGCACACTGGGTTCTAGTCCCGGTCGGGGCGCCAGATTCTGTCCCGGTTGCCCCTCTTCCAGGTCAGCTCTCTGCTGTGGCCCAGGAAGGCAGTGGAGGATGGCCCAAGTGCTTGGGTTCTGCACTCCATGGGAGACCAGAAGAAGCACCTGGCTCCTGTCATCAGATCAGCGCGGTGTGCTGGCCGTGGTGCGCTGGCCGCGGAGGCCATTGGAAGGTGAACCAACGACAAAAGAAAGACCTTTCTCTCTGTCTCTCTCTCTCACTGTCCACTCTGCCTGTAAAAAAAAAAAAAAAAAAAAGAAAGAAAGAAAGAAAAAGAAAGAAGTTGGATTCTTTGTCTAAAAATTATTAATGATTTCTGGAGGTTGACAGAACATTAAACTAATTATAGGGTCTTCTGAGCATGGGTCCTTTGTGACTTAACAGCTGACACAACCATGAAGCCAGCCCTGAAGAGAAGGAAAGAATGTTTCTTTTGCCTTCAGACACCATTTGGGTCTTTCTTTTTTTTTCCTTTTTCTTTTTTTTTTTCTTTTTTTTTTTTTTTTTTTTGACAGGCAGAGTGGACAGTGAGAGAGAGAGACAGAGAGAAAGGTCTTCCTTTGCCGTTGGTTCACCCTCCAATGGCCACCGCTACTGGCGCATCGCGCTGATCCAAAGCCAGGAACCAGGTGCTTCTCCTGGTCTCCCATGGGGTGCAGGGCCCAAGCACTTGGGCCATCCTCCACTGCCTTCCCTGGCCACAGCAGAGAGCTGGCCTGGAAGAGGGGCAACCGGGACAGAATCCGGCGCCCCGACCAGGACTAGAACCCGGTGTGCTGGGGCCGCAAGGCAGAGGATTAGCCTATTGAGCCACGGCGCTGGCCACCATTTGGGTCTTAATAGAATTTTTGTGCAATGGTAACATGAATTATGAAAGGGAAGAAATAATGGGAATATAAACAGGAGGAAGCCAATGTTTTGTGGATATTTGAATAGGCTCACAGAGCTCACCCCCTCCCCTGCTCTGAGAGCAGCAATAAGTAACTGTGGTAGTTTCTGAAGATGCTTCCAGTGAACTATGTGTCTTGGCATGCACACCCTATGTAGTTCTCTCCTACATTGAACTAGGCTGGGCTGTAACATGTATTTACACATAAAAGGCAGCAGAATCTAGCCCTCAAAAAGATTGGTAATACTATTGACATGACAGCATACCCTTCTTCTCTTGCTTTATGAACATTGTCACGAATCCCACATTATGTGATGTTAATAGCCATGTTTTAAGAGAAAATAGTACATACGCGTATATATGTAATATCTACATATGAAGCATGACAAAAAAGTTTCAAATTGTTGGCCGGCGCCGTGGCTCAATAGGCTAATCCTCCACCTTGCGGCGCCGGCACACCGGGTTCTAGTCCCGGTCAGGGCGCCGGATTCTGTCCCGGTTGCCCCTCTTCCAGGCCAGCTCTCTGCTATGGCCAGGGAGTGCAGTGGAGGGTGGCCCAGGTGCTTGGGCCCTGCACCCCATGGGAGACCAGGAAAAAGCACCTGGATCCTGGCTCCTGCCATCGGATCAGCGCGGTGCGCCGGCTGCAGCGGCGGCCATTGGAGGGTGAACCAACGGCAAAGGAAGACCTTTCTCTCTGTGTCTCTCTCTCTCACTGTCCACTCTGCCTGTCAAAAAAAAAAAAAAAAAAAAAAAAAAAAAGTTTCAAATTGTTAAATTTTAAATTTAAAAATGCTTTAGGAGGACAAAGAAAAAACAGAAATATTGCACTGTATCCGTAAGTACATATAATCATTGCTAACAAAATAATTTGAAGGAAAAAAAATCTGGAAG